>NW_026542602.1:23486333-24086333 GCF_028750875.1 Macrosteles quadrilineatus
TGTATTTACCGATAATTTTTTCGTTAGTGGTGTCTCCATTCTTTCTTTGCGTTGTTAATTCAAAGACTTGACTTGAATAAAAGCTAAAACAGATAATATTGATTAATTGAAATCAAATATAAAACTAGGAGTTTATTGAATTTTCCTAGTGTAAAAACAAAATGTCGTGTCTTTTAAGTGGTCTTTATGTACTTTTATAACTTTTTATGAATTAATAATGTTTCTATGAATCTGAATATTTTATTTGTAATTTAACAAATCACCGACGTCTTAGGATGACAAAAATCAAACCTACTTATAAACATTAGTAGTAGAAAAAACGTGAAAGAATGTCTGTTAAAAGTATTTATGCTCGCCCTTGTAACTTTGATCCAGCATGACAAATATTTTGGTTGTGAGAATCCTAGTGGTACCAAACATTTCGCCCGTTTTTAAGTTGGCGTTGATGGCATGATTTAGCGTACATTTGGTGACTGATTGTTTAGGATAATTTGTTTATTATTAAGTTCACATAAAAGGCAACTATTAACAAAATGCCCCCCTTGTATACTGTATGGAAACATTTTAAATTCGCATTTATTTTTCGTACATGTGGCTAGTCCCTCTCCTATTTATATAAGCCAAAACTCGCTCCTTTACTGTACCACTCTGTTTTAACATGTCTGGTAAAAGTACATGTAGTCTACTAAGATATAATTAATATATGGGAGAGTGACAAGTTATATATGTCAGCTATAACAAACACCCTTCATAAAAAAATTAATGTTTTGTTATTATTTAATTCGTACTTCTACGAATGGAACGTAAATCGTACTTCCTTTCATATATTATTTGCATATTTTTTCTTTAATATATGCACAAATGTCCCATGGGTTGGTTATACAAACTCAAAAGCTAAATATTTTAGCACTAGATGTTGTCAGCATACTTGTCTGTTGTTGTAAATTATATTTTGAAAGAGTACATTTTGAAATAGTTTTTTTTATATGATTACCATTTCTTTTTAATATTGAAGATTTTGTAAGGTACGTAACCAATATTCTCATGTTAATCGGACGTGTACCGTTATATACAAAAAATTAACAATAATAATAGCTTAACAATGTACACACCTTTTGTAAAAGTATCTACTTAGCATACAAAAAATAATCAATAAGTAGGACAAAAACACTTATATGCTTCAAAGTTAGTTGTTAGAAACAGTATCGAATATTTTATTTAGCCGAGTTAGTCAAGATTTTCACAACAAAATATTCAGCGAAGTGGTTCAAGCTTAAGCGATCAAAGTATTATTGCTTCTTATTGCATTTGGAACGACGTCCTAGGAGAGATGAACCGTATTAACACACTCCAGATGCTTTCTACACTCTAGAAACTTTTAGAGTGGATATATTTTATATTTCTGAAATGTAACTGGATTTTTGGCATCTGGTACTCCGTGCTGAGATCCAGCCTGATTTAGTGCGGAGTTAGTTAAAGTTGAGCAATTGTGTCATGTGGCACAGTGTCACAGCAGAGTACATAAAGCAATCTTGTTTTACAAACATTTAGAATTGTATACAAATGTGATGGGATCTGGATTCCCGTTAGGTGTTATCATGTAAAATAATGCAATCTTAACTCAAAGGGAAAACTATGTAATCATGTATACTTATTGTTCTTCAAATACTTTTACATCATAGGTATTGGCAGCTGTCCTATTTTATGAATATATATTTATTTAATGTAAAATCCATAAGCAACAGAATTATAAAAGAAGTTTGATAATCAATTTCTGGATTTTTGTTATTTACATATTATAAATATATTTAAAAATTGCGGCATACTATTTTAATACGAGTGATTTTTTTGTATATTAGACATCTTTTTGTCTCAATTATGAGTCAAACATACAGTAACTTATATTCAAACGTTTAAAACTTTTATCATGTTTTATAGACCATATTTTAACATACAGCTTACTGTAGAATGAATATAATCGTGGTTGACTTATGAATTTAAAGGCTTATCTTTTGTAGTAGCAAATCATTTGGACCAATTATAACCATACACACGTGTTTAAGAAAACTCTGAAGGTTTTTAAGATATAATAAGTTTGTTTAGAAAAATTAAACATAAATACTGCTTATCGATAATTTACCCATGTTTTTGTACTAACACAAGGCTAAGTAGAACAAATTATAATTTGTAACTCTATATTTTTTTGTACAATATGTAACCTTATTGACGAGAACGTTTTCTTTGTCCTAGACGCAATTTAAGTTCGTGATACAATTCACATTTAGTTGTTTGCCTTCAGTTGTACTTTTGCTGAGTACAGATTAAGCGATAAAACATGGTAAGTAAATTATTCCATCTACAAATAACCGTTCCAGTTAACAGCTGAAAACAAACACTGAGCCCAGTGGAAGATTGCAGCCTGATTTTGTCAGACCATCCGTTTTAATCAAGAGTGATTAAGCTCAACGAAATCCCACGAGACCGATACGGTTACCATTAATTAATTAACAGGTTGAATTCGGATTTAGGATCTAAGACCAGCTATGCATATAGGTGTTGGCTTTTTTTACACAAGAAACAAAATTATAATGTTTTAATAAGTATTTTACAATCTATTATAACTATATCGGAAATAGGCCTATGCATTGTCTAAAAACTATACATTATTAAACAAATTTAAATTCAAACAATGTTTTACAGATAGTTAAGCGATTACATAGTTGTGATACACATAATGGTTAGGCCTACTTCGAAACTTCCTTTATAAGTCATTAGAGTTTTCAAGTGTTTTTCTTATCGCTTTATACCTGCTTAGTCCTAGCATATCATGATACTGTAATTTTACTCAAAAAATTCCTATCAACTAATCCCAGATGGTTTAGGAAGTTATTACTTTGTGGGAAAAAATTCATATACTGATTATGAGATTTGAAAAAGAGAATAATAAGTTGATATAACCGTCTTCAATGTTCAAACAACATCTTACTTAATATTAAAATAGACAATATTTTGTGTTAGTATTGAGTTCGGAAGAGAATTTTGATAATTTACTGATAGGTATGTTTACAGTTTAACTAAAATATATTTTTTTTATTTAAATTACAAAAATAACTAGAATGGATGTTAATGTATTTACGAAACATAATAATACATTAAATTTTGCAACAGCTTTTTATATTTAAAAATCAACCATATACAAGTTAATAGATAGGACAATTTTCCGACTACTTTTTAAACGATTTAAAACAAATCAAGGAAACCCAAAATATTGACTGATAGTGTGGAATAGTATTTATTTTTGTTTTATTTTAACTGTTCAATATTTTCTAAGTTAACATAGGTACTTACAGGACAACTTCAACAGCAATCGGCTAATGCAGCGTTGTCCAGATTACCCGGCTCAGTAAAGTAGTCAAACAGAATTTCTCTCATCTGGCTTTGGTATTAATGCTTCACAAACCTGTAGATACATGATGAAATGTAAGAAATATCAAGACCTACGAAAATTGGTATAAAATGCTCACTAGTATTGCAGGATTAATTTCCATTTCCCAATAGCTAAGGCTAAAGAGTAAACACAATTAAATACAGTTTAACTAATATTTAGGCTTAAGTATTTTTGTAAAACTGAAAATATTTCACCATGCACAAATCACGTAAAGCTGGTGAATAAAATATTTAAGAAACCCCCCTCATTTACAAAACATACTTACTAAGAGTAATTATTTAGCTGAAACTCAGAGTACGGAAAGAATGACAAGAATATTCAGCGACCTTCATCTCCTTATATTCACTGCTTTGATATTTGTTCCTGGTTTTGGAAAAATTACGTTTGAAGTGCAAAACAATCGTTCGTACTTCATAGCATCGTACGGTTACGGTTACGACTCAAGTTGAAAAAATAATATTGTATGTATTAACCCAAAATAGTGAACAAATTTTAAAATAAACCTATGATAAAAATCTAATTATCTTTAAAGTTATAACAGAAACATTGAACATCAACAACAATTTAGAGTTTTTATTTTTCTGTTGTAAAATAATTATCATTAGTTAAAAACAACAATAACTTTAAATAGACCTATACTGTTGACCCAAATTTCATATTTTGTTTAAAATAGGTTACCCTCGAAAAGGTAATAATTAACTAATGATCTGCTAGAAATATTCTATTTACGCTGTGTAATGCTCATTGAGTTTTCAAACTAGTACTTCGGCAAAGGTACAGTTTTACATTTTAAATATTCTTCGCGAAGTATTGTATTAATATGGTGTATTATTGAAATAAAATCATAAAGGTATAGTTAAACATAGATCATTGACCTTAATTAAACGGGTCACTTTATATATATAAAAAAAATTGCTTGAGTAAGTGCTAAAATTAAAAAAATTGCTGATGAATGAAAGATTTTCACAGTCTGAGTCCAAGATGGGAACCTTTGAATAAAAATATTACTTGTCAAAAGAGATATAAATATAGAGAGAGCAATTACATTATTAAATATTTTTCACATTTCACACAAAACGTGTTGATAAGGTTATATATGTCACATTAAATATTTCTTATGAACAGGACAAATTTAAAAGTGACACTTGACTTCTAAGGTGAGAAACGATTCAAACATTCCTCACTCTCCAAGGAGAAACCTTCTCACTTTAACACAATTCTAAACGAGATTGTTATTTTACACCTACTTCTTACATACTACTTTGACTGAATATTTAGCATTTTTTGTTGAAATGGTATACATCCTACACAAGTGTCATGTGTTTTTTTTTACCTTTAAAACATACAACGTAGTAGTTTATCTCCAAACACTTTTTTTAGAATTTCTAAAGAAATAATTTCGTTTATTGAAGTTTTGTTGTACACTAAATGGTTACTAGGAATGATCGTAAAATAATTGAAAATCCCAATGATATTCTTGTAAAGAACAAGTAAATTAGTTTGATTTTTTGTAGATGTATTTCAAACAAATGTATTTAATGAAGAGCTATTGACAATAAAATGCCCACTTTATTACCAGCCCTGTAGCAGCAAATCAACTATCTTAATGTTATTTTAATAGGAATTAAATATGTAAACATTAAAGTGAATGCCTACTTATCTGTTTTCAAATTCATTTAAACAGCAAACACCTATTTCGAGTACGATTTTATGGTAAAAAATGTAGGGGTTTTTATGCACAAGTATAATCTGAATCAATTCTTTTACAGAGGACTCAGTGTCACTATCATTTTAGAGCCTAGAAATGTTAATCTTTGTAGAACACACACTTTTTTGAACATCCACTCACCTCTCACGTGGCGTATGTCTTGTCTTCTTCATTTGAAATTGTCTTTAAAAAATTCTCATGGACTTAGTTTGCAGCATTACTAGGTAATCAAATAATTGTAATCAAGATCTTTCGTCTAAAGCTCTTATAGACATCGTTATTGCTATTTTGACATTTCGCAAGACAGTTAAAAATATTATATACTATTTTTTTCGATTTGTCACCAGACATTCTCGAGAGTTTTTGTTATGGGTTTGTTAAGGGGAATTTGGTCTTAAAAAACCCGGGTTTCGTAATGGAAATATAATTAATGGAAAATGTATGAAACCACGCTGCCAAAGAAATGAGTACTACGTGTTTGTCTTCGTTTGTGTGAGGTGTGAATGTATGAATGTATTAGTGTGAAATAATAATACACAACAGGTAACCACCAACAACCTAACCCACCTATTTACTGCTAAGCACTACTTACTGCTATTTAGGTGCTATTTACCTTCACTAAGCAATAGTCAATAATTTATGATAACCAGTTTCTTTACATTTTTTGGACGAAAAGGCAACTTCTTGTTTGATCGCCTCAAAACTTATTATTTAGTTTAAATAATACTGATAACTCCATGATAGGTTTTATTAAGTTATTCCCACTCTTATGTTTTCTTAAATAGTTTTGTAAAGTAAACATTAACAGTTTGTATAATTATAGAGGACTGGTTAAGCAGTAAGTTTTTTTGAATATCCAAATATTTTGTCCTAGATTACATAATTTGAGTTTTCAAACAATTATTATTGTTAAATGAGAAAATAATATAATTGTTGTAGATAGCCTAAATATATTAATATGTATCCCTGTTTTGATCTTAACATTAAGAGCACACAGTTTTTCAAGTGACCTCAAAAATACGACCCTCACTCTGGCCTATTCACATGAAACCTGAGACTACACAGAACTCTAAAACTACATTTGTGGATAACGAAATCCCATCCCCCTCTGTGCACTCCCATTACCAAGCTTTCCTGCCACGTGTAGACAAACAACATTTTAATATTTAACTCTCAACTTATTTTATAGATATAATAGTTAAATAAAATTTATTCACAAGACATGGCGCAGAATGTTTTTCTAAAGAGCTATTATAAGTGTCCAATACAGTACTAAAATTTGTCCATGACATTTCTATTATGTTTTATCTACTACTCGTATATTTCAGACGTCTAGTGTTGGAAATTATTGAATTTGTTAACATGCCTTCACAATTAGTTGTCTAATCGGAAATACAACTCTTGCATTATTTTATTTTACATTTGTAAACATATTATTTTTTTCTAGGGCCAAAACACAATATTGGGTGTTCTCGATATAATTATGTAAAACGTCAAAATGGTCCTAAACCAAACAAATACAGAGGAAATGTAAACACATATGTCCAGTGAAGTGGTAACTGAATTGACCTACATCAAATCGTCGTTAAGGGAGTTAAGGCTTCTGGGACCACCTTAATCTTGTTGATGTGGTTAACTGTGAGACGTGTAAAATATAGCCAAGTAAAAAAAATATGGATATAGCTAGGTAAAAATATATTTTAATATCCAAAACTTGATAAGATTGTTTCAGCAGGCAATTTACCTTACCTTTTAGATGTTCTTAGAGGTAGAAAAGAGAAAGATTGTCCCAATTTCAGGCATCAATAAACCAGGTAACAAGTTCTCTAGCAACGACCGTCTTGGTCTAGATAAGGTTTATGTTTTGTTCAATGTTCAGTTTTATTTTAAAATATTTTAAATCTTTTTCTCACATTTTCTGCAAATTGTTCACTAAAAAGATATGTCATTTCTATAAAATATATATAAGTACAAAAACATTTTGATTTCAATTGTTGAACCAATAAAAGTTGATAGCTCTGCAGTTAATAATGAAATAGACCTAAAGACAAGTTAATAGATCACATATTCTTTTAGTAGTGTCGAAAGTTTCGAAAGTTCCTGTTGCAAGTCGATTACAACATTCAGGCAATTTAAACTTATTTATTTCTTTTGAACGTGTGATAAACTAGTTGTTTAATCTGCTCAAATTAGCTTTTGTTTATTACAATCAATGTATTAGGGTATTAGTAAACACATATAAGCATTTTTAATTTTAAAGTATAATTTTATTTAAAGAACAAATAAAATATTAGAAAAATATATATAAAAAAAAATATATTAGAGAAATATTAGAGTTTCTCATTTTAGATATTAGAATGTTTTTAAACTCATAGCAGAAATATATCAAACTTAAGTTACAAGCAAAACTGTACCGTTACAATGATCTTTGATTGCTGACTTAGACAAACTGTTCCTTCATAGTTTCCGACTGCAATATAATTCCTAATGTCGCCTCGTTATGCGGTTCCGAAAAACTTATGTGTTCACCACCAAATAGTATCGTTTATGTTAGGTGATGTAAAAAACTTTGAAGTGTTTACTATTTTCAATAAAATAAAGCGTTACATTTTACAGACAAACAACCGCATTAATATATACTAACAGCGTTTGCTGCTTAGCTTTATTAATTCTTGTTGGATTGATGTTTATCCACATCGTTCAACTCACAATATTGCTCACTTAAATTATTAAAGGTAGCCTGTTAGTTATGTAAAGTTATTATTTAGTTAATTAAAAAAATAGTTAGCTGGTGACAGATAATCAACAAAGAATTGTTAACATCAGTTTATAAAAAAAATCACTTAAAGCTTGGCCAAGAGGGTCATAAAACCATTTGTCCGAGGTATAAAATAAATTGAAAACTTAACTTGATACCAACACTTTCATGTGTTAACATACATAACAACAGTAGACAGTGAGTCATTACATATTTGAGACGATGTGTTGAAGCGCGATAGTTATCGATAAATTTAAATATGATTGAGAATATGAAATAAACATTAAATTAGCTAATATGAACCGCTTTCACTCATGTTTCAAAAATTACGTTTTACTACACTGCAAAGATTTTTTTACATAAAAACTGACATACTATTATTTCTTTATAACACTTAGGAAAATTTTAAAACTATTCTGTAACTATTACTGTTGCACTAATAATAATTGGATCTTTTTCTGATGTGATTGTACTCTTTTTAAGAGAATTTGCTGATATGAAGGTGTCTACTGCTGTTGTAGTCCTCAAATAAAAATTCTAGGCCGGATCTCTGCATGTTTAGCAAATTTCACTATAAGAACTAATTCATAAGCTTTTAATTATATTCAAATTTTCCAATTTAATTACAATCCTTTCTTTGTTACAATGGGCTTTATTATGTGTTTTATGGCCACGATTGAATATCATTTAAATAAACATGTTTGAGTAACTCAATAAATAAAGTACTACAAAGCAGAGTATTCTTGAGGTTAGCTATAAAGGAAAACATTTTCACGAATCTCGTGATACTGTATTTGTTTTAATACTAGGTTTTGATCATTAATACCTTTCTCACTCTCTTAGTAATAGAGTAGTCCCGAATATAATAAGACAAATGAAATGTAACTAAAAACTACAGTACATTAAGCTATAGGTATTCAGCTATGGGTGGCCAGTTTGGCCAATGGGTGGTTCTCTTGGAATACCAGATCACCGTAGAATGTTAGGATGGAACAATATATTTGAAAACCTCACTGTGATCTCTCTAAGATAAATAAAAGAAGCAGCTCTGACCCACTCATTTAATTGTCAAGACACTTGTAAATTCTCAAGATATTTCCATTACTAGTACTTCTTCATTGTGTCTGATTACAAAACAATATTAATGAATAATCTTAGAGAGAACCATCACTTTAAATAATATTTGTTACATTTTAGTACCATGTAAGCAATGAGGTGATAAATTCTGGAAGTCTGCATTAAATACGAATAACATAATTCCCTGAAATGTAACATTTATGAAATCCCGACAAGCTTGTATTTATGTGAACCTAGATAATCTAGAATGACTAACAACAGTAAATGAGCAGGGAGGGATGGTGAGGTCTGTATTGTGTAAATGTAACGTGTTTCATGCTCGTGTAATATAGCATTCATTAAATCTGGTCTAGCATGAATTTATGTTAACCTAGATAACCTACATTGGCCATCAAATATTCAAGTACATTGTGATAGTAATTGTAATTCTTATAACTTTTATGAACAACATGTTGGATTAGATGTTTGTTCACATTACACCTAAGGTGTAAGTAGCTGCATTATACGACCAACTTTAAATCTCTTATATATCACATTGTATTTTATGATCAAATCAAAATCACTCAGACTGAGTAATTTTGCGTTTTGTTGTTCAGTATAATATAAAAAATACATATGCAAATCTATGGAACATATGTTGATATAGGCTTATGTAGTTTACACGTGAATAAACATAAATTATTAATTTTCTTCCATCATCATAGTTGAATTCGTACTAATAAATAATACAAAAATTAAATATTTACTTCTAACCGGGTTTTAATTAAAAATCAACCTTGGAAACACGTTGTATACATTTTAATATTGTATAAACTAAAACGCCAAGCTTACATTAATCTGCCTCAGTCGGTTGTTTACGTAAAAAAGGGTCGGCTTTCAGGATTTGGATCAGGGCCATTGCGTCTTTAGAACAACAAGTCATTTAAGCCTTTTACTTTTTTATAAAATATCGTTTGTTATATACCTCATTAATATAACCAAAGCAAGTAAAGTAGTATAAGAGCAAAGTATTCAAAAATTTGTGAAAGGAGTTAAATCATTTAACAAAACTTGATTGGTAATTGGAGAGATGAGTTCAATCCAAGTCACCAAAACGAAATTTCTAAAAACCCTATAAGTACTATTATAACCCTGCGTCGGGTTTATGCAAGCTATCTGACCAAAAGAGCACTGCGATTAAAACCCATGCGTGATGCCTAACTGAACACAATTACTGACTGAACCATTACAAAAATGTAAAATAAAATGCAAATGGCATGGGGACACAGAAAATACAAATGATAAAATATGAAGGACCCACTTAAAATTGGAAATGTAAAGAATAGTTTGAAAATAGCAATCTGAACTAGTATTATTAATAATAATATCCATGGTTCTTACAGTCAACAAAATCAGGGGTAATATTCCACTACGGCCGTTTCGGAGATGACTCCATCGTCAGGTGCGTAGTGGTACACTAAACAATAGTCTTGTCACATTTAACACGAATTGTCTTCATTTGCATTGCGTCAGGGGTTGAATAAATAATTCACATAAAGCACAAGACGTACACACGAAAACACTCAAGAATATTATTATTAAGTCAATAGCATGGTTACGTTAGTGTTTTGAGAAGTATCTCATAGTATTAACACCACGCTGTACAACTGATGTAAAAGCAAACATGTAATGAACTAAAAGCTGAAAAGTATGTGCTTATTATGTTGTTCATACAGTATTTTCATCACTCTATTATTAACATATAAATTTTTTTTAATCTTTGCAAATGTGTATCGCTATTATATTTAACTACTATTAAATTATATATTTTAATTTTGAACGAAGATTGAAACGCTATTCCTAGAACTTAGAGTATTTTGTGAAACTAGCTTTGTCTAGTTTTAAAATGGATTCTGTGATAGGGTGTGATGATCAGGATTAACGTTTCAGAGCTGTAGGCTCTGTATCTATTGGTACATTGTATTTAATATGTAGTTGACATCCCTTTTAAGTCACTCACCGATAGTTCTTTATTTATATAAAATATTTCTAACAAAATCTTTATCTCTAAAAAACTATTTGACAATCAAGTGCTTTTAATAATGTTGAGTCAGGTGATTTTTGGCTGAATAAATGCGTAAAACAATTTTTCTTCTATATGTAAAATATTTTGTATTCAATGACACGAAGAACGGAAATTTTATATGAAATAATTCAAATATTTCCAAGTCTGTATGCTCTTAGTTATATTTTTGTGATGAAATATTCTGACTTCTCGTGGAATGACGTATACACGACGAAGTAGAATATTTTATTACCTCTTTAATGTTGAAAGTTGCAGCTTTTTAACATTTTCATCAAAATAATGTTTTTATATTAAAATTTTAAGCAAAATTTGTATGTTTGCTTCAATGGGAGAAAAGAATGAGTTGAGAACATGTTATATCAATGGTGGACAAATCAAAATAACAAATA
The DNA here is from genome assembly GCF_028750875.1 of Macrosteles quadrilineatus. Lineage (NCBI taxonomy): Eukaryota > Metazoa > Arthropoda > Insecta > Hemiptera > Cicadellidae > Macrosteles > Macrosteles quadrilineatus. The sequence goes on from NW_026542602.1 coordinate 23,497,779, forward strand.
ATAGTTAGTTATGTTTTGTTGACACAACGGAGATTTCTACACTAGTATTGTTAAAGCTGTTTAGGTTTAAAACTACAGTACCATGCAAAATAAATGCCGATCATATTACTTACAGTAAATTTAAAAAGCAAATAATGCTGTGTGCAGTCAAATACAATATTTACATACGTAATCAAGAAATTTTAGATCCGCTAATATTGCTAACTCACATTTATACATTAATTTCCTTTTGAACCATTCAGAAAATCACAAATTAAAAATAAGCCGGAATATAGCCAATGCTAAATCTGGTCCAATGTACTGAAAGCAATTCAAACCACCCAATTTGGAGTAATAAGGATTTATTCGCAATTAATTAAAAAACATTTGCAGCGATTAAAAGCAAAACACTCTGAATAAACAACACTTTGAGTCGTCATTTGATCTACTTTCTGTTAATAACAGTTTCTTCCTCTCTTTGCATCACATTAAATAAAAGGGCTGCATGTTGTTTCTATTTTTAACACAGTTAACCAAAGTTTAAAAGTTTTATGAAACCAGGTTACAGTGTTTAGAGATAATTTAACAAAGGTTATATCCTGCATTATTAATGGTATCAACTATCTCAATATTATAGTACAGTTTAATAATTGCAAGCATTTATTTTAACAAACTTTCACTTGGTTTTCTGAATTATAATATTCTGGAATGTATATAGTACACATCCTCTATGCAGATATGCTGTCATTGAGGTCCTTCGTTGTCCCACAAAGTTTAAATTAAAGTGTTTCCACTAAACCAACCCTAAGGAATAACAGACAATTATTTTAAATGTTATTATAATGTGTGAGCATCTACTCACTAGCTCAAAATTCACAATTGTCAAATACAAAAATACAGTATATATTTTTTACGTACATAATTTACGTACCGTATACATAATTTCAAATCTCTGGTTAATAAAAATAGTTTCGTGAAAACTGGATTCACCTAGTATTATTCGTTAAATATGGTGGTTCAAAAAACATTTAACTATATTTAATACCCTATATTTAAAAATATCAGATATCGCCATTCTAATTAAAATGTTTCATTCGTGATGAGCTAAGTGTTTTTATTTTATATTCTATTTTACAATTAAAGAAAAAAAATTCAATTTTCTTATCTTGACGAAAATGTTTGTATTAACAAGAACTTTAAAATGATGTAGTCTACAGCGTATTTATTATTTACATTTATTTTAATATACAAACATTAAGGCTAGTACAATTTCACAAGCATCAGTAATTTTCTTGTTGGTAGGGATTTCAGAAAATCATTATGGAAATTCAATTGAGTTGTAAACTACATTAACTTGCTTGGCTTTACTACAATTCTACAATGCAACGTGTGAACAATAGGTTCTAACTGAATAACGCGAAAGTTTTAACTGGTTTTCTCCAAAACAAAACCAACATTTATTTATTTATTTATTTATTTATTTGTATACGGTATAACACCATTTTTACAGGGTTGACAAGCTAATCAGATACAATATTGAAAGATCATAATTAAATTTTCTTCCCTTCTGCCTTTTCTCATGCTCTTTTACTTTTTTTTTATTTTGCAGGATTTATTGAAAGGCAGATAGGGACTAACATCACATGCTAATGGAAAAAAACTGGTTAAATAGCAAGCATAACAATGGATACATTCAGATTGTTAAAGTGATAACCACACAATTGTCACTAAAATGTAATTATTGTTTTAAATGAATATTAATCTTTAATTGTTAGAAATTTGGGAGTATATACACGTCAAATACATTTGAGGGATGATTTAGTGAGTTTATATACATTATGTCTTGTACGTCCTGTTAATGTGTTAAAGCTGTATTCAATTAAAATAAACCACGTCTTCTACAAATATATTAACTGTTTAGTTATAATGTGATGAGTTGGTTCATGAACTTAATAAAAGAAACTTAATTTATTTTGATATCAAACATTTAAAAAGTTGTTAAAAAACACCATCATAAAGATATTTTAGGAAATGCAATCATATGGATAGATAAAATTGCTTATGTTATAAAAATAGTATACTAACAATAATTTTATGACAACTTGAGTAACAATGCAGGTTAAATAAGAAAAATAATACCCCTGCCGCAGCAAACCTGCCGACTAAGCGAATTTCTATTTGTCTTGATTGATTTTCAATCAAAAATATTTTAATAACATTAGGTTTAACGAGTACCTAGGTTTGCTGCTACAAGGAAATTAATAAAGTGTGTTTTTTTGTAAAATATTGATAGCTTAGTACAAAATAAATAAATTTAATCAAAATACAAAATATATCCATAAACAAGCAAACTACAACATTTTACAATATTCTCCATAAGAATAACATGGGAATTTTAAATTTATAATTTTTTAATTTTCTCCGTTACTATTAACCGAACAAAAATACTTTTATATACTAAATTAATTGTTTTTTTAAGCTCTTTAAAAAGGTCTAAAGAGAAATTGGGAAATTTTGTGTTTTGAGGGTCAAAAGTGAGAAAAACCAATTTTTACCCCATAAAACCCCCCGTAAAGCCCCGTTCCCATGCTCCGATCATGCTGGTTCGCGGACTCATTCAAGTTTATCCCGCTTTACACCTTTAAACTAAATTTCATCAAAATCGGACAAAAATTACTTAAGTTATCGCGTTCACGGACGTATATATATATATATATATATATATATATAAGTCTATAAAAGTACTATAAGAATCTGGCACCTGAAACACGGTGCATTTGTTAACATTTACCATTTACCATTTACCATCGAAGTCTTCGCCGCAGTCCTTGGAGACCGGGGAATTGTCAATTTTTCTCATCTTTCTTCTTGCTAGCTTCTTGATTGTGTGTAGTGTTGTAGTGTGGTTGAATGTGTGATTTGTATGATGAGTGTTATTTTGTAGGAAATTTATGTTCTTCTAGATATTCTGTAATTGTGTAATAAGGTCGATTTAAGAGGTATTGTTTCAGCTGTTTTTTGAAGTTAGAGAGCAAGTTTATGTCTTTAAGTTTGTTGGGTAAGATGTTGTATAGTTTTATTCCCATGTAATTTGGTGTTTTGCTGGTTTTTGTTAGTCTGTGTTGGTTTAGATTAAAGTTTGATTTTACTCTGAGGTTGTGTTCGTGACAGTTTATTCTGAGTTGAGGTGGGTTTGATTTGATAAAAAGGATGGTTTCGTAAAGATATAAGGATGTTAGGGTGAGGATCTGGTTTTTGACAAAGAGAGGTTTACAGTGTTCTTCCCGATCAACTTGTACCAGGATTCTGATGGCTTTTTTCTGTTGTACTAGTATTTTTTTCAGGTCGGTTTCATTGGCAGAGCCCCATGCAATTATGCCATATCTAATGTGTGAGGAGAAGAGAGCGTGGTATGCCGTTTTGCAGATCTCTTTGTTTGTGATCTTCCTGATTCTCCTTAGAGCATATACAACTTGGGATAGTTTACTGTCCAGATTTTCAATATGGTCATGCCATGTTAATCGGTTGTCCAGTGTGATTCCGAGAAATTTAGCGTTTCGTTTTTCATTTCCTTCCTGTATCTGGCTGTTAGAAGTGAAGTTTAAAACTGTTGTTTTTTGTTGATTTATTTTTAGGTCTAATGAGTTGCAGGTGGCTATTGAAGTTTGAAGTGTTTCTTCTATTTTTTCCCTTTGGGTGTTGGAATTTGTTGGTGTAATTATGGTAGTGTCGTCCGCAAACATTATGCAGGAGCAATCACTAGATAGGTCATTCGGAAAAGAATTTATGTATATTAGGAAAAGGATCGGGCCAAGTATTGATCCTTGCGGGATTCCTTGATAGGTTTCTCTAAGTTTAGATCTGTATTTGATTTCATAGTTTTTTTTAGTGTATTCTAGTTCTACAAGTTGTTGTCGGTCTGTCATGTAATTTTGGAGCCAGATTAAAGCATTATGGGTGATATTTAGTTCTTGAAGTTTCTCAACTAGTATTTCTCTATTCAAGCTATCGAAGGCTTTTTCTATGTCTAGAAAAATGCTTGTTGCTTGGAGTTTTTTTTCCCAGATTGATGTTATGTCCTCGCATAGATTTGCAAGGGCTGTATTTGTTGATCTGCCATGTCTGAAGCCGTGCTGTGATTGGGTAAACTTTCCTTTGTCCTCCAGGTATGTGATGAGCTGATTATGTATTGCCTTTTCTATATATTTTGAGAGCGTGGGTAGGATAGATATTGGCCGGTAATTTGAGATGCAGGTTTTCTCACCCTTCTTAAATTTGGGATAAACTAAGGCAATTTTTGCTGATTTGGGGACTTTAGATTGTTCTATAGATGTATTGATGATATGTAAGAGTGGCGTGATTATTTCCCTTTTACAGTGTTTGTTAGATATTCATTTTATCATTTTGTTAGATATTTGATCTAGTCCAGAAGAGTTTTTAGGCGGTAGATTGTCAAATATTTGTTCAAGTTCCTTTTTGGTTATCTTGTTAAAGTTTGCTAGTGAGTCGGCTCTGGGTTGTTGTGGCAGATTGGGTTTAGATTTCGGTTTTGGGGTGGTTGAGGTCCTATTGTGCAGAGTTTGGCGTGGTTTTCCGAGGGTAATAAAGTGGTCGTTTAAAAGGTTACAGATGTGGGTTGGGTCGGTAGTCAGTTTTTCATTGCTGATAAGATTTATTTCCTCTTTAATTTTCCTGTCCGCATTTCTTTCTTTATTTATGGTGCTCCAGAGTTCTTTGTTTTTGTTGGGCGCATTTTTTATTTTCTGGACAACAGCATTTGATTTTTGGATTTTGACTTCTAAGTCATATGCTCTTTTCATTTTAACGTACGAGAGTTTGTCCTCAACCCTGTTTGAGAGTAAGTATTTATGTTCTGCTAGTTGGAGTAGGTTTTTCAGTCTAGTAAGTTTATCATTCCAGATTATCTTTTTTTTCTTGCTACGGTGAAAAGTTTTGTACTGTTTAGGCATGATTTCTTCGATTTTGTATTGTAAAATTCTTATAAAGGCATCATACTTTTCATCCACATTTTGTTTAGAAAAGACAGTAGACCAATCTTGATTTTTGAGGGATGCTCTGAGTTCGTCTAGATTTGCTGGAGATGTTATTCTAATTTGTCTTTTTATGGGTGCTATAGGTTTTTTGTGTCCTATCTTTAGTTGGCAGGTAATTGCTTGATGGTCAGATATTGAGTTACTATGGGTTTTTACTTCAAGGTCCTCCTTGTTTATGTTAGTACAGCAAAGGTCTATACAAGTTTTTGATGTGGTTGTTATTCTGGTTGGAGGTAGTTCCGATGGTTTCAAGTTATGTTCCGCTAATATATTTAAAAGAGTTTTTGTTTCAGTTTCGTTATCTTTAAATAGGTCTATGTTTAAATCACCCATCACTATTATCTTTCTGTTCTTGTGAGATATTGTGGAAAGTAAGTTTGAGAAATTTTCAAAAAAAGTGTTCAGGTTCAGGGATCTATATCCACCAATAATTACAGTCTTGAAGTCGGGTAGTTCAATTCCTACAAGTTCTGAAGATTGTTCTTCACAGAAGGTGAGCGTATTGATTTCTCGGATTTTTAGGATCCACACAGTTTACATCATTGACCGAGAGGTTTTGGAAATTGAAGTACAAAAAATAATTTGATATGAGTAATCTCTGTTAACAGATTCTATGCGTACATTATTTCAGCGTCAGTTACATTAATCAGTGATGACACATGCATTTGAATGTTTTTTTGAACATCTTTGTGCAATGAAAAGATTATCAATTAAATAAATACATAAAATCAATAATAGTTTTTTTGGAATTTTTCTTAACCACTACAATTTTTTTCAAAATCTTACAACCCACAAAATCTTCTCGTCAATTAATAAAATTATGTGTACATGTTTTTGACTGAGCCTCTTCTGGAATTAGAGTCGTTATTTACATTGAGAATGATTGTGGTAAGTAAAAGTACAAAATGATCATAAATAGATTTCACTTTTACGTCCCCCCCTCATTCCTTCAATTTTCCAATTTCCCCTTCTATTTTTTTATTATATTCTTTGTAAAAACCTAATGCACTGAGCCTACATATAAGGGCTATAAACTTAATACTTTGTCTATTTATTGATCTTAAGTACAAATCACAAACAGTTTGTTAGATAATAACCTTGTAAGATGATTGTTTTTAATATAATTTGCTTAGCGGGCTGTTACAATTGAATAAAAATAAAAAAAATTTACTTGCTAATATTAGGAAACCATTTTCACACGTTGAGTACGGTACTATTCATATATTTGTGTGGATTGAACAATGCGATCCCTTCTGCTACGAGTGTATTTAGATGCAAATTACATAAATCAAAGGTAAATTAGCTCACTAATAACAATATGAGAGTTAAACCTAATAGGTTTATTGAATTACATTAGTCATGGTAATTGTAATGCATGTGGTGTTAATTTATATGTACTACCACAATATGAGGAAGATTGGATAAATTTTCCGATCAAAATTTAATGGATAGAGTGTGTTTATTTTTGAGTGGAACAGTTTGTGTTTTTACCTTAGAGTTTCATTTGAGTTCTTGTTTTATAATCGTACAATTAGTAGACACTGTCAATATACGATAACAACGAAATAAAATACTACTTGGCCGGCAGGAATTCGTTTTACAGTAAATTTAAGTTTGATTTGTTTATAAGATAGATCTAATTTTATGAAAACTATTCCTTAGCATATGCAGTTTGCAGTATGATCAAGATTTTGTATGTGTAAACTTAAATTTAAAATGAAATAAATTTTTTTAGTAATACCCAATTTAACTTTGGACACTATTAGGTTTTTGTCACCTGTTATTAAATTAACATCGTTTTAAGGATTAAACTTGAAAGTTTTCAGTAGCCTACTATGTGTACCCAAATTATTATCAGTCATAAAGATTTAGTGAATATCTTGTCTGGGAAACAATTTTAACAGTTCCCTATTACAAGTTTGTTTATGATTGAAAGTATTTAGGAGTTTTAAACGTGTCTTATTTTTATCGGGCTTAACTAAGGACAAGTAACACTTACTTTTTATCATTAAAAAATTTAAATTTAAAATCAAATCAAAGTTTCCTACTAGTGTCTTATGATTAATTGCATAATTTGATTCTACCAAGAAAAAAACACACATACCGGCTGAAGAATACTGAAGGAAATGTGATACACATAGCAAATTATTTTTCTTTGCTCATGAAACAAATTATTTAATTTTGAGAGCATTTTAACATAGCTTACAAAGAAAATTGTTAATATAAAACAAACGCAAACAAATAGTTTGGTATCAATAGTAGTTTATTCTCAAATAGATAAATCAAACATTTTATACCTTGATATAACTGTTTAGCCACCAGTGAGCAAGTAAATCTCAGAGTTTCTTTGGATCTTAAAGAAAGTTACATTTGGATGCTTTGTTAGTTCGAGGGTTCCCGGAGGCAGTTTAAGTCTTCCCTTTTTGCCTCTGACTTATTCTCTTGAGTTAGTCATTTAACATTTTATAGTTGTATTTATTATATTTAAAAAATAATAATAATAAGACACAAGACAGATAATTTCTTAGACACACACATTTATTAGTTGCTTGTCTTCTGCCAGTTGTTAGTATGTGCATAATCTGTTAATATTTTCTCTTATTCACGCACTTTTATGATTTTTATTTTACTAACACGTTTGTCTTTACATTCAAATACTATTGCAAAACTATATGTCCCTGTAATTTGTTTTGCAATTAGCAGAATAAGACTTTGCGTGTGTCCATGATTTGGAAAGTCCAGAACTTTTACTGTAAGTAATTCCTGATTTCTTTTTATTTAGGACATTTATTATTGTTCCTCTGTTTCAATACAAAAATAAATGTTTAGTGCATCACTCTAACTGTTTGTTTAGAGAGTGTTAACTTTATCATTCATTCAGTAATGTTGAATGAAAAAAACATTTGTTTACCAAGTTTATTATTTTAGCTATATTATTTAACTAGTTCTACTACTGATAAGTGAATTTAATTAATTGGCAAACTTTGATAGGCAACCACACAATTGTACAAAGGGGCAAACTACTTGAATGTCTGGAACAACTAATTAAGTTCCTTGATGGGTTCAGTCTAGTTAAGAGAAAATACGTTCGTTCTATTATAATTTTACAAATAATATTCTTCTAATTGTACTATAGTACTACAAACTTCTTTAGTACTATCTGTAAAACGTCATATAAGTCTTGCTAACTAATCACTAATTTATATTGTTAATCTTTTACATCTTGGAATACATTTTGGAAAACTTTTATATTGTAATGTTTATGGTTTATGTTAAAATTTATTATATAATTCTAATTGCTCAATCATTTTTAACATGATAATTTAAGACTGCTTTCCTAACTGCAATAGCAGTTTTCATATTTAATTACGTTTTCACGAAAGATTTTTTTGCGATGACTGTTGAACTAAATACTCAGCTTAAATTGCATTGTGAAATAAAGTTTTAAAAGTAACGTTTGCCGGTTCATTTTCCTTATTCGATCAGTTGGGTTTAACCTTTTCCTCTTCTAGGATGTCCAGCACAGTAACATATGTATAATTATTATAAAAAAAACATAGTATACAAACTTAGCTTGCAGTCATGTTTTTTTGTAGTAAAATATAACTACACGAGAAATGAATACACGGAAAGCATTGTATAAGAAGATGTCATTATTTTGACATTCTTCTTTAACAACATATTCCTTTTCTTTAAGTATAATATAGCAAAACACATTTCAGTATTTTAGTGTTTGCATTTTTGTATGTGTCCTTTGGTCAAATGAATGTTATATATATTTTCTATATATTACACAATTTTTTGACGAAAAAGGCTAAATAAATGTAATTGCATTATTATCTGCTAAATTTAAAAATTAATCTTTGGTAAAAAGTCTTAAACATTTTTAAAAAGCAGCATACGCAAAACAAATATTATACTCATGCAAGAGACATGAATTTATTGCAATTCACAAAATTATAATAATTGACTTCAGCTTAATATTTGACAACCCATAGAAAGTTTCTAAACAGTCCACTTGTCATTCTTAGATGAGAAATGCTAAATTACTCTTTAGTACGAAATCTGATTAAGTTTTGTTTTACAAAACAGGTACCAATATGTGAGTAGCAGATAAAAAATATGTGGTTGGTATAAGGTAAAGCATTGGCGTTATTTAGGTTTCCTCAAAAACCTAAATAAATGACCTAAGGTTTGGGATATACCTTTACATCCTAGGAAAATAGGTCTTATAATTTGCGGAACTGTTTTGCAAATTACTTCAGGCTAGATACACGGCATTTTTTCTGGACACACGTAGATAAAAATCCATTGGCGATTGGCAGTATTTGAACCCGAAACCTCAGGCATTGAAGACCCGTGTTCTACCACTAGACCAGCTTGCTGCCCTTGGTGTTATAAAGTAAAGATTGGTATTTTAACAACTAAATAGTACTCATATCATTCCATGTACTATAACAAACTGCATACACATCTATATTTGTAGTGTACTCCAATACAAAAAGTTTGAGACTTCCATTGCAAATGTGGTTTGTGTAGATTGTGTATTAAAACCATATAAAACCAGTTCAACACAGTCTTAAAGTATTCCATTTATCTCATCAGTACATGGGCCCAAAAATATATAACAAACTAACTTCTTCAATTATGGACACTGATTCATTCCCTAAATCCAAACGAAGTTAAAAAACTTCCTTTTGGAGAAGGCCTTCTTCTCATTGGAGGAATATGTGGAAGCTGGGTAGATGTTAAGGCTCAGCATATGAAATTTATTTTAGTAATAATTTTTAGTATAATCGAGACTATAAAATATTTTAACAATGACGAATCACCTGTCTGAATATGATGTTATGTGATTATTGGAAAATAAATAAATAAATAAATTAGTTTGGAATCTGTCTGTGTCAAATTATTTACATGACAAAATGGAAACCTCATATTAAAACAATAGTTCATTCTAATAACGAGTTTTTGTGTATTCATTTAATTTCCAAAAAAATCACAGATAAGTACTCGTACACCCAAATTTTTTTGCAAATTCGAATTGATGCAATGATACAGCTTTATTAATTTTTCATTATCATATTTTGTATATAAATATCTTATGAAATGTAGACAATAATACTAGTTTCAACAGGAGATTGATAGATTTCCTTGTCGTCAGATATGTTTAATATGTTACATTGACGTCAAAATTGCAATAACTTCAAGTACATCAAAGGGAATGAGCTCTTCACTAACTAGGCCTAATTGATGAACGTCACAACTTTGAGATTCCGTCTCACTGAGAATATTTTTACATATTTACATTAAATATGTAATTTTTATTCGTTTTATTTTTCAATATAACATAGCTTTACCTGTAAAACTATGTATAAACGAGATTTTGCTTATTTTAAAATTTTAATTTTACTTCTGATTAACTTTTGTACACACTGTTGATATAAGTAAAAAAGTGGCTCATGTAAAAAAAGGTTTTACTTATACAGCATTTCTTAAAGATAATCTAATATCTTATAGATTGGATATCTAATACCTAATATAAAATACATAATATTGGAATTTTTTCTTGTTATTTGCTGTCAGAAGCCTCCAAAGCTTAGTAAGCAAAACAAGGTTTCAGCAAGATCAGAAGAAGGAAGACGAAGCAAAGAAAATTGACGGATTACAGAAAGCAAAATCGTCTTCTCCACCAAAACATCTTATGCTGATAAGGTATTTAGAAAAATATCATTAAAGCTTGATACTTTAGCTGATAATAATAACCGTACGATTAAGTAAACTAGCTAATACTACAAAAAAGGAGTAAACCTTATAACTTTAAACTTTGTAACTACCTACAGTTAATTATTATTGCAGCAATATTTAAATTTCTACAGGTATTAGGAATGAAGCAAGTATTCTAGAGTTTCAAACCATCCGGTAAATTTAAATTAACTCTAACAGTTTGTTATTTGTATTTAAGAGCTTACATCTAAGAAATAATGTAGGATCCACTCAAAACCATAGTTTCAGATTGAATTCTGAAAACCACAGTATAGAACAACGAATAGAGTGCAAATAATTTGTTGAAGTAACTTACGATAAGTCTTCTGGATGGTTTCCTGTCAACGTCATTCTTCTCTTGACTTATATGAACGCGGAATATTTAAGTGTCCTCGAAATATATAACTATCGGTCTACTGTTAAAACTAAGACACTGCATTGAACACAAAAGTCCCATTTATGTCTAAACAAATCCCTCTTTTTGCTGTGCACTTCCATTTCCAAGCAATCCCACTGAGTGTAGACGAACAACAAATACAATTTATTATTTAGACAAAACAATGTTTAATAGTTTTTATAAACTTTTTGTATAACAAGGTATAGAATTAATCACGAAGAATTTAAGACAATATCTTTTATTACTTCATCCCAGATAATCCATATAACTATTTTAATATTGCCATCATCTTGGTAACATTACAATTATGAACGTCCCTCAAACCATAGATAAAACACATTTCTTGTGTTGGTTAGTCTATGCTTAAGCCTATAAAACAGTTGTTGCAATGCTAACGGTTTGGTCTGGCGAAGCAGTAAATGCATTGGACATCAGTCGTCGTTAAGGGAAGTTTATAATACCCCTGTGACCTAAAGTAAATAAGAAATTTATTCTGAATACAGGCAGGTAAAACGTGTATTCTAATAGTTTTTTTTTTTTTATAAACGCTAAGACCACATTGTTATGGGGTAATCTTTTTTTAGATACACGTAACAAAACCAAAATCATATTGTAACTAAATGTCTAAATAATATGTTTTGACGCATGTCTATGATTTTAAAGCTTTCTTTTGTGTATCACTTCCGGATTTCCATATCTATAAAAAAGTAAACATATACGATGGGATACATGTGGTTATAATTATTGACTTTGATTACCATCTCACATTTTTAAACGCATAAATACATCGTCATGGTTGGTTAAACAATTTGTTAAGCCCTATTTAAATATTAAGACACTGAACTCCAAAAACATGATATAAAAAGCTGTTTTAGATTAATCTAGTAAAATTATACTGCGTCGTCTTAATTAGCTCGTTGATTTTTAAATGATTGGAAAATCATACAAATATAAAGACTTGACTATAGACTTTAGTTTTAGACTATAGACTATTTGACTATAGACTAAAGTTGGAATAAAGTAGCAAAATAAAGACATGATAGTACAATGTATTGTATAGTAGTGATACAAAAACGTCCAGAAATTTATTAAATGCATGTTAATATTCAGTTCTGGCATAAAATTTATAACATTTTTTTTCCAAAAATGGAAAACTCGATGGATATTACTACATGCCGTTGGCTTCTTTTCTTTAAGAGAACTTTTCTTCCCTTTATTCGAGGCATTTTCTAGCTCCACTTTATTTTTCAAATCCCATTGTCAAATATTGTAGTAATATTCATTTCCTATTCAATCTGATCCCGTTGTTGCAACGTCCCACAATCTCAGTCACTTCACCCGTCGCAACAATGCTGGTCAACGTGTTTAATATTTGAGTTTGTCGTTGATGAAAATACGGGGTGAAAATGTCGTGATTAGGGACTGCAAGAAATCCTAAATTTTAGAATGATCACTAAATGTTATAAATATCATACGTGTACACTCAATGATCATATGTAAATTATCTCTGTCTAAAGGATTAGTTAAAATACAAAAAGTAACATTTTCCAAATCATGTTGCATTTATTGATGTGGGCTCGTAACAAAAATTACAACCCCGTAAATTATAAAAAGGAAAATAGTATATTACGTATATAATTATAATTGGTAAAAAATTTACTACAATAAAAAAGAAAATATTTTAAATATGAAACTAATTTCCTTTCATTTCAACAGCAGAAAACCACAAACAGAAATTGACAGGATATTTATTTGTCAACCGAAATTCACATTAATTTACTCAATTATTACAGGTCAATTTTAAAATTTATAATAATAACTATATTTAAATTATTTTATTTATTTTTTAACTTTATTTAATTTACAATCCGTTTAAGTTCAACAATAAGCAAAGGATATAAATAATAATACAACATTAACTTAAAGAACATGAGCTAAAATTATGTACGTATAAAGAAATTATCTTTTGCTAATATCTTAAAAAAATATGCTAATATGCAAAAACTTAAGTTTTTGTAGCTATGACAATTTCCTGTGCTAAACGGAGTGTCAAGTTTATATTAAAGTAGCAGTAATATCGTCAACTCCATAACCATTAGAAAGTATTGCGTTGCATTTGTGCTCGAGATGTTTCTTTGATGGTTCTTTCAAAGTGGCTTCATTTCAAAATAGCTATCATATTTCCCTACATAAATGCTTTATTCTGATGTATAAATATATCATAGAATTATCACAGTTAAAATGAAGTAATATGATTAATGTATTTAGATATACAGAAATCCAACAAAACTTCCACTTTAACATAACATAAGATCTACTATTTTCATATAGTTTTCGAACTTAGGTATTAAAATGTGACCGATTTGGCAAAAAAACAACCTTTTTAAACAACTAAAGGGAAAATTTTATAAAAGAGCCTTGACCTGTCGTTTTGAAAGATTGTCCTTATCTTGAGAGAAAATGTGCCCTTAATTTACCTCAGGAATTACCAATCAATCTTGCCTCCTCGAACCGACCGTTAGAGACACAATTTTTCTTATCCACCCAAGCTGTGCAAAGGACTGACAATTAAAAATATTACACGAAAGTTAATTGAGCAACAATCATCAGTGCTATGTTCAAAGGAGAAATCGTCTTAATCCCAATGCTACCAATGATTTTATATAATACAATAATATAATTTTATATATTTTTTGTTCTTGGTACATATTTTATTATTTTTCTGAAACAACAGATTACCATATAAAATAATAGTTGTTAAGTGCAGAAACGCGCGCTGGGTAAAGCTAGTTTGTAATAAAAGTCAGACACATGGCGACAGACGGTTGTACCTATAAAGGAAACTGTAAGACGTAAAATACCAAGATTTGTATGTCAATGGCTTAGTGGGTGTGTCAAGAAACAAGAAGAAAGCATGACTCTAAAATAAAAGTAAACACTCTCAGTATCGATTATAGGATTTAGAAAATGTATGATGTATATAATTGTAGCGTGTCACCTTCCCTTAATTAGGTGTAATATTTAGTTTTTTTTTGCTTTGTGTATTTAAGTTAAGCTGTAACAGTTCCTTAGTCATTTTCAGCCAATTAGTGTTATCCAATGGTGAATCACGTGATTTCGTACTTTATTTTTATCTTTCCATTCTCATTAAGGCATATTCTACCTTTATAGACTGGTGGTTGCAGCGATACCTATGTGGACCCTTGGACTTTACTCGCGACGGTACAGTATGTACCGTCGCAGTAGGATTTATAACATTACTATTCTAAAAGCGTCTTGATGGATTTGAAATAATAAGTCTAAAATATATGTCCCTAAATCATAATTTATTATTTCCAATAGTAGTGTGTTATTTTTTATTTTGTTAGTGACCAAAATAGCTAATTACGTTATCAGGAAACAAAAGATTATGTATTATTAATTCCATGCTTCATATTAATTTCACTAAGTTTTCATTGCTTTATGAAAGGTCACAGAATGTTGTAAACAGTTTTTTCTTTATACTGATTTTGCTGTATAGTATCTTACACTAGTAGTTACAATAAACCACGATTCGGGTATAAATAAACTCAATCAATTACGAGTATAACTAACTGTAGTATATTCAGATAAATAGTTAAAATAGATAAATAGTCGATTTATCAAAATTGAAGCCCATCGTTAACTTTAAGGCTATAATTACAGAAATAATTATACTTGTTGCTTTTTCTATATGAAGGATATTGATAATGTTGACAAACAGTTTATAAACATTAGCTTAACGTTAAAAGCAATAGATACTACTTCACATAATATAAGTGACCTTTTATAACAAAATATTATACTAGAAGTAAAACGAGTGAATTTCGATCACAAAGACGTTTAATATTAGTTTTAAGGAAGGTATTTATGCTCTTTTCTTACGGAGTAAATGGACTTGGTGAAAGTTTCTTCTATACTATCAAACAGCATAGGGATGTAAATACTGTAAATGATCAATTGTGGCGAACAGGTATGCTCGCATCAAAACTGAAGTTTATAGGAAAATTCATTTGACACCTTAGATGCGGTGTTCAAACAAACATAGAACTCATTATATTATTATAAATTTTTATGTCTCAAAAATATCCCCATGAGACGGATTCCATATTGAAAAGTGTTAACGTATAAAATAATGCGCGAATAATAAATTTCAAATTTGGATGTCGTATAACGAAATTGATAGTTAGACATCAGTTTAAATACTTAGCTTTTGTATATCACTTTTACTATAAAATAGATCAGGTTTGAATATGTAATTTTTAATTGTGCAAATAAGAATAAAAAGAACGTGACCAAGCAGATATTGTCTAATAAATGTTAAATGTAACGTCGTGGTTGTGGCTAGGAAATACATTACTTGTTAATTGCTATCCTAAGTCAGTATGACTCCCACCAGTTTCTGTTATTGCTTTACTTGCTTCACCATATAGCACTTAATTGCTTTATAACTGATTTTAGTTGACTAAACATTCGTTTTTATTAATCAGATTTTAAAATGTGTACAACAGATTAGGAAACCTTTTTTTAATGTAAACAATTAATATATTGTAATAGTGTTCATAACAAGGATGTGAAGTTTAAACCATTAAATTACAAAAATGTTTAAATATATCCGTACTCTCACCTGATATAACATCGTACACACATTAAAATAATTTTTGGGATTTAATTATATTTAATTATTTGGATTCATTCTTATTTTCCCATAGCATTTGTTTTTTTTTGTTAGGATAACAATTTAATAAGGAAAAGTTGCACTGTTAGTGGCCTGGTATTAAAAACTATGCATGGTGCAATGTACAGTACAATCTATGGGTTCCAAAATAGTATTTGTGAAGATAGGTTACAAACAGTCTGTAGTTTAAAATATGATAAAGAAGGAAGCTAAGAAAAACTTGGTACTTAAAAAGAAAAAAACCCACTCTTACAAAATAACACTTCAAATAAAACATAAAGCAATCATAAAGTTGAATTCCAATTAATAATGTTAACGATGAATTGAAAAAAGTAGCATGAGTAACAATGATTTCTTTAATACATTACACGTTTTCTTGGGCAATACAACCGATGAAATGAAACATAATAATGAAATGTTGGTTAGTAATTATAGTAAAAATCTGTTACTATCCTACGTTGAATGCGCGCCCCACAATGACATTGACTTAACGGAAACCAGCTAATGCAGTGTTGGTGTTGGTAAATCCACATCCTCTGGTACTGTTAAACAGTGATTACGATATCCCTCTACTGCTTTAACTATTTCTATTTCAAAGAACTTAAAAAAAAAACATTCCATTATTTGAATCACAAAATCCTTATAACCTGTTTGTATCATAGACTACGGTAAAACGTCACATCAACATTACCCACCGTGAAGTTTGAGGAAGCGACGAGGTTTCGTATTATAGCGCTGATCAAATTTCCGGCTTGACGAAAGATGCTGTGAATCAAATCCACCAGCTTGAGTAAAACACAATTTCTAAGAGATGTCAATAACATTTTGTGGTTATTTTTAACGTCCCACTTACATTCAGGCAAACATGAATGCCAAGATGACGTATTGACACATCTCTCACGGCACTGATTCACTGTCACAAGTGTCACAAGGTCTAGTAAATCACTGACACTACTAGACACTTACTAAACTGAGGGTATGCTTTATAATGGTATTTACCTATTAGAAAAGTTAGTCGTAATCAATTGTGTAAGAAAATCAATGTAATTTTATGAGTGTAATTTATACAGGAGAAAAATATTAATTTATAGATATGAGCCCTTGGATGAAACACCATTTTATAATATTTACTAATGACGTATTATTATTTAGGCTAACTAAGTAAGCGGATCGATGGAAATATACTTTCTCACACACAGAAGTTTTTAAAAGAACGATATCATTTTGATGGCTTATCATCTAATTCTCAAAATGTCGAAAACCCTTATAATATAATAATCTGTTTAAGTTAATCAACTAGTTTACTAGTTAACAACAACAACAAAATTATAATATTAAAGTTCTTAAGTAATTAAAATGTACAATTGCTTGTGTGTATGATACGGTTTATCTATTGGTGTAAGCTTTTACCCATACCAAATACAACAAATAATAAACTAACAATAAAGAAATTGTATGGCGGTCTTATCTTTAATACACTCTAGTTGATGATCCAAAAATGTGTTTGTTTAATTATTAATTGGTACATGTATTCTCCTTTAGCGTTTCGCAGACGTTATATCCTTAATATTGACCTAACTAGAACTGACTAGAGTAAGCGGTTCCTCTCTACCTACTCTTTTCGGAGAACGTGAAACTCAAATGCACTAATTGGCAAGCGATACAATATACTTTAGAGGGCTGTTAACAGTACAGAGTAAAACAAGTTTATGTTTCAGACTGATTGGGTTGTTTGATCCATAGCTCGTTAGCAAAATAATGATAGTCAACTTGTTTTTAAATAAATGAATAACTCACACGAATGTTATTTATTCTTACCAGTCAAATCACACATACACATTTTGTGAGTTTAAATATGTTGAAAACCGTTTGCAAATTTCTTCTGTTAACATTTAAAGCTTCTACACAATAAATAACTATAGAGGCAAAGAAAATATAAAACTATATTTGTTCCATATACAAGACTTCTCACACAGTGTATCATTTTATGAACCATTCTTTTAAAACAGCGAATATCAGTCTCATATTCTGTGAACACAAGTTTATTTTTACGTTAACCCTCGCCTGTGGTATAAAAGCTTAGGCCTTCCATGAACATGGAGCTTGTTACAGACTTTGTTATTTTGCTAAATAAAACTAATGTATACGCGAGTTTGCAGTATATATTTTAAATTTGATATTAATAAATTTTACTTCCCAATTATTATAAATAGCTAATTTTTGCCCATTGAATGCATTAAAGCTGCACCGATATAGATTACTGTTAATTTAATTGACTGTAACTATGTATAAGGGAGACTACTGTTGTGTAACAGCAGTGTTATATCTAGAGTTAGATAAGCTGTTTGTTGTTTCTATTGCAATATTAAGAGGCATAACAAAAATAGAAATTTTTATATTCCTCCCTGGTCTGAATCCTTCTGTCGGTTTTTAGATCGGTTATAATAACTTTCTCTCTCAATCATGCCTAAAGTAATGTCTAAAAGAGAGCCTATTGTTCTTGTGTGATGGTGAAACTTATGAAAAAAGGACTACATAAACTCGTTACATGGCACAGTAGTAGTTTGAAAATTATTTACATTTATTACTATGATACATTGATTATGTAGTTTGTGAAAAATGATCAAGGAAAAATTTACTTTGATGAAGAGAGTGAGAAAATACTGTTCCCACAAACGAGGTCACTGGTAAAGACAAGACGGTTTATTAAAGCTGATCTTAGCACACAACTTCCTCAGCATTCTAACCTACATTGGTTCGTTAATGGACCAAAACTAAGAAAATCTATAAAATGTCTGTGGTTTAATATAACTATAGTGCCACAAGGGTTTAATATTTTCATTTTATTAACTCTAAGGTGTGTGTTGTATCTCTAGTCAAAACTACAAATGTTTATTTTCCTCATTGCTTATTGCAAGTTTAATCGTTTTGCTTTAAATACGCGATTTGATATTTGATTTTAAAATGAAACTATTTTTATCTCGATTTTGCCATATGATTGCATTAAATTTAAAGATTTATATAAAGAGTTAATGAAAACTATAAAAACTCAACTTTAGTTCTAAATAAACAATAAAATATAATATAGGTGGGACGTTTGTTTATTTATGTTATAATATTCTGCCACTTCTGCTGAATTCCATAATGATATAAGTTGACTAATAGTGTGTATATAATTTCAAAATATTATGACGGTTAAAATTAAAAAAAATCAAAATACTTAAATAGACATGCGTAATTTAGCCGCTAGTAGTTTTGTGAGACATCCAACATGCAATTATATGCTTTAATATTGGAATTCCTAAGTTTTACATTAATTACGGGAGGAGGAAACAGCAGTTTCAATATTCTATAGTTGTTGGATGATATAAAGCGTTAAAATAATGTATTTACTAAAAATTCAACTAAAGTTTTGTCCATTTGAATCTGTAGCTATGCTATTCTTATAAATCGTGATAAGCAACGCTTATTCATCTGAAAGCTATAATGGCAATCATTGTATCAACATACTTTTGCATGCTATTAAAATTTCAAAAGTCGTTACTGAATTTATTTTAGTATTAGATCTTATCTACTTCTGAAAGACACATCTATGTTAAATAATAAATAACTAGGAGCTCTACAATAGTTCAAATCAAGAGGAGCCATCTATTTATAGTACGGTACACACCTTTTGCTGAATGTGTGAAGATTAAAGGACTTAACACCAACACTTTGACCATTTTACTTAAGTAGATTGGACCGTTCGGAGAAGCTGAAATACCTCGCCTAATCTCGTATGAAGGTTTTGTAATCACTTTAAAAGCAATCACTGGAGAGGTGAAAGTGTGGCGATTACCATCAATCTTAATGTAATCCAGCAGCCTTTACTTATCATGCAGATATTTTGAGGCAGATATTTTAAGAGCTTTTTGTTCAACTATTTTCATGATTATTATGTGTAAAACAGTTCAAAAAGTCTTATGATAGCGTTACTACTATTTAAAACTGTTACTACTATACTATTTACTATTGGTAAATATATTTAAAAATTCCAGATCAAATGTCCTTAATCCCCCTTGATGGAGTTTGTAACCAGATTTGTAAGATTTGTAACCATAAAATAACTACAGAATGGAATAATTCTTGATAAGAACTAACATCCTGGTGTCACTTTGTGATATACGTAGAAGTTAAAATTCACAAATTACATGTAATGTCAACCATTTTGTTTTGCCGCTATTACCAATTGTTTAAAAAGGCTATCACATATTTCAATTTTCTTTTTAATAACTATTTTTTTTGGGGAATAATGAGTTGATAAGTTTGTAACAATTCTTGTTGAAAAAAGGCCAAACACATTTGCTTTGTTGTAAAACCCCCCAACTACGCTTACAATTTAGTTGTTTTTTCTGACATCCATTAAAATGCCTATAATTCAAACGATACACAAAATGAAGTATTATTTAACTGACATGATGATAATCAAACGTTACACAGATTTTACAGTTTAATTATTTTTGTAGCAATATTAATCTTCAAACTCATTTAGAAAACCTTAGTTGATGATAATATGATTACAGGTTCCACAGCATCATTTAAACTACATGTTTTAGATAAAAAAATAAATTAAGCTTGGTACTGTGTATGCAAAGTTTTGTAACATGATTTTTCTCATACAAAACTATAAACAAATTATATGCAATTTGTTCTGTTTTTTAATGCAAATGTCATAAATTTAGCTGAATTCTTTTGATAGTTTCTTAACAATGAGACAGTGCACAGCTTGTGAACATTTACTTCAAGTTCTAAGATAAAACCTAAAAAGTGATCATGAACACTTTTGTAATTAGGATACGTGGTTTTATACTTTTAGAAAAATGTTTCTTTACAAAGAAAGTTTTATCCTGACCTCTTGTAATCCTTGTTTCGCTGACACGATAAAAGGTACAATTTTAACCTTTTTTGAAAATATATCTGTACTCTTGAAGTAATGCCTAAACGTTGGATTAAAAACTAGTTTATTGACAAACGAATATTTACGGTAAATGGTTCGTCGTAAAACAGCTTTGAAACAGCTTTGCTTTGAAAAATGTAATAAACACTTTACTTACTACTGTATAAAGTACCACAGTTCCTGTGGTTTTTTAATATTATTTATTATAATAGCCTAGAGGTAAAACATATTGAGTAGGGATAAGGAAAATGGATTCAAACTGTAATTTTCCTTTGATGCCATTAGAAAGTTCGATTACAAGTCATATTTGACATGCCGTTACATTCATTGGAATTTCATGTCAGCTCTGTTCCCAGACTAAATGAAAATTCTTCTTTGAACAAATTTAAAAGTATACAATCTTTGCTTAAAGAATGAGTCAGCAACATTCCCTTTGACATTAACTACAGCACACTAATTCATCAGCGGAGTTATGAATGAAGGTAAATTTATTGGAAGACATTAACGTGAGTCCCTGTAAAAGATTGATTATAGGCTGGCATTGTCAGAATCCCACTTTATATCAAAGACTAATTTAACCTCTAAAATAGTCCTATCAGACATGATAACCATGGTCGAGTTTTCTGACATTTTCCAGTTTTCCAGACATTTTAATTTGCACTCTATTAAAAATGTTTTCAATTTTAAAATCAGTAAACCATTTTAATATAGTTAAACAAAGGGGTTACTTGTTTTGCGATATTTTACAACTGAACACAATTTTAAGTAATTAGGCTTATACATTTAGTAACTTCTTCTCATTCCTATTCTGGCACTATATCAAAGATTTTTAAACTGTATCAATACTCAATAATAAGTTTTATATCCTAAATAAGATCAAAATATTGTGTCATTACTATGTTGGGTTGATTTTAAGGGATAATACTTGTCTGTATAAAAAAACCCAATTGCATAAAACATAAAATTGAACTGTTACCTACGTTTGTAAAATAGATTCAAATAATTATTTAATTTATTATTGAACATTTACCACTTGAAACAACAACATCAAACTAAATTCTATAAAAACACTACTTGAGTCAATGTCCGGATGATTTGTTACTCAAGTCAGACACTTGCTGTGTTTTTGCAGATTATTTCTTCAAAGCAAATAAGTGAACTAATCTTGACATTTCGATGTTAGACATTTATTTAGAAAATTCTACATGTTAAACTCAAACCAATAGCTAGTGTTAACCGATAACTATAAATACAAATAATAAAATCCATAGTTGTAAATTTATCTTTTGAGTATTATTAGAAAATTAATAATATTAAAAACATAATTATAGTTAGTTCTGATCTGTATTTTCAGTAAAATATCATGAATATTCGACAATCCTGATAGTTACCTTGTAAGATGTTAAGACGTTAAGATGTTATTATTAAATGTATGGCAAATCACTCGTTTTGATTGATCAACTGTATATTAAGTGCACTTGGCAGCCAAAACACACAAATATGTAGAGCTTTTTTTATTTGACATAAATTTTTCATGAATAATATATTTCAGAAATAATAATTTATAAATAGTTTTTTTTTTTCAGATAATGTGGTATTTTTCTTTACTCCCTTTGTTTGGCTAAAGTGTTAAAAAAATACGAATCAAACCAATCACAAAACGTTTTTTGCAAGATATAAGGAAAATTAGCCTATAAATGTATTTTTGCTATATTTTGTTTGTATAAATTCAATAGAAACTGGATACTAATGACTAATGTTTCCAAAGGATTACATTATTATCTTTACTTTGGTTTGTTCATTAACTTTTTTGGCAGAAGAGGGTTCGAAAGAGTGTTTTTAATTCCTTGAATCCATTATGATCTGCAATCGTCCGGTTTGCACATTCGATAAAAAGTAGTGATATAAAAATACTGTCACAGGAAGGTTATAAAACAAATAATAACCAATAATTAATCAATTAGTAACACACTCTGACTTTATTTTACAACTCATTAAGGTGTTTCATCTAGTCAGTTCGTTTCATTTTGGCCCTGTTAGAATTTTTTAGAATTTCTGGATATCTCGTTAGTGGTTTCAGCACGAAAACAATTATTAGATATATATTTGCCATACCCTCTAGTTGCCTGTGAACATTATAAATATTCTGCTAGTTCAGGTGTACCTTTTGCAATTAAAGAAGAGCTAATCCACTTAGTGGCAGCATTTTTCATTTCAATTATCATCGATAGTCAATGACATCACGTATCAAAATATGCCCTGAAAGCTAACAACAGGTTTCAAATACAAGCAAATTAAAATGTGATATATTATATACTCACGACAAATATTTGAAACCCTTAGATGCCATAAATACCCCCGCCGCAGCAAACCTGCAGACTAAGCGAATTTCACCTTGTCTGCATTTACATTTTTACTCAAATATTTCCATAAATAAGACATATTTATTCCCTATTTAAATAACATTAGATTTAACAAGTGCTTAGGTTTGCTGCTACGGGGAAGGTAAAAAGTGTTTTTTGATCATACGTGAATAGTATGGGATGAAATAAATAAATTTGCCAAATTTTATCAATATATATCCATAAACAAGTAAACTACAACAATTTTTATTTTCTCCATAAGAATAACATGGGAATTTTAAATTAAACTATTTTTGAATTTTCTCCGTGACCGTTAGGCATACAACAGCGCTTCAATATACTAAATTATTTATTTTTTTAAGATCTACAAAACGGTTTAGAAAGAAATTGCAAAATCTTTTGTTTTTAGGGTAAAAAATGGGAAAAACACATTTTTACCCCATAAAACCCCCCATAACCCCTGTTCCCATGGTCCGATTATGCTGGATCGCGAACTCGTTCGAATAAACGTAGGTTTACACGTTTGTACCAAATTTCATCAAAATCGGATCATTTTTGCTCGAGTTATCGCGCTAACGGACACACACATATATATATATATATATATATATATATAAATACATCTATAAATATATATATAAATATATATATATATATATATATATATATATATGAATTTGAACGGATGGTGTTTTTGGCCTCTAGGGACCTCAAAATGAAAAATTAGATCGGTCTCGGGTCCAGGTCTTACCATGAGTACTACGGTAATAGCTTATTCCCTATATGGGAAATTCGCTAAAAAGATAATTTCCACTCAACTCTAATCTTATAACAGCTGAGATATCGCACAGATCTCAAAAACCCAATTTGTCGCTAACGAAATCCCTACCTCCTCCTGTGCTCTTCCATTAACAAAGATTTTCTGCCAAGTGAAGGAATAAATAACATAACATATTATATTAAAGGACGACAGTTTAAGTAATATCAGTCCATTGAGTTTGTGACACCCCTTTTATGAACACTTTGTACATGTATCACCTCTGGGATCCGTCTCGAATTGCATTTCATAGAGTGCACTAACCTACTCGAAATAACAGACATCGATTGTAAATACACTTTAACTAAATTACTTTAGTTCTCAAATATTAAGCTTAAAGGTCCCCATAATGTCTTCATATACGTACCAAAAAGATACTTTGAAAAAAGATTAAGATTAAGATTGCATTGAAAATAGTTTTACGCCACACTACATTATTTTGACGAACTTCCCACGCAAGGATTTAGTCCAGAATACAGCTGTTTGCCGCCAGCTTATTCAAATAGGGTTTCATTGCGTATACTGTTCTGCAATGAGATTTACCGGACACCAATCAGCTGATTATACTGTATTTGCGTGGCAATGATTGGTTATAAACAAAAACATAACCTCTCTTACAGGTTATGACTGTTTAGTCCTTTAGTTTGGTGGAAATATATAAGGATTTGTTAAGTAGTATGGCGTAAACTATCGTACGTAACTCGTCCAAAATGTGTGTACCGGACTCGTATGGTAATCCCGTGTCCGGTAATCATTTATTTTCAGGACTAGTAACGTAATATACTATTACCTCAATTTTAAGTCATGGCTCTATATTATAAGGGAAAACAAGGCTTTAGGTCTAACAAATAGTTATAAATTAAGAATTTGAGAACTTGCTCTTTAATACTATTGCTAAATTTACTTAGAACATTATAAAAAATTTAAAAAGTGCTAGATTAGAAAAGCCAATAAATATACTTTTGTATGTAAATAACTTTATTTAAATAGGTTCCAAATTATGAATGTAACTGATTGTAAGTCTAAATACTACACAGTTACAGTGAAGGAAACTTCACATTAAAATGCTTATAGCCAGTACCGTTGAACGTTTCTTTAGATACACTCACCTAAAACTAACAATATAAATACGATGGACACGATGGATCTAAAAACGAAGTGATACTCAAGCATTAAAAGACACTTTGCAGGTTCTTATGTATGTCATTTTTTATCTTTTGAATACTACACGCCTTAGCTATTAGGCATACAAGTGCGGTAGTTTATTATCTGGTCGGAATAGACATTGAAACTTAGCAAAGAGTTATTGCTTTTAACACAAGAGAAGATTAACTATCAATCTCTTCGACTAGGTCAATGTGACATACAAGCCATTTTATTGTTTCTAGCCCTTAACATACAACTTTCTCAGTGACAACACTGTTTCTCCGTACTCTAAATGGTATTGGACCTAACTAAATAGTTCTATTAAATCTGCGTCCCAGGATTAGCAATGGTTTTGGAACTATGAAACTGGTTATAAATTAATTAAAAATAGTAGTGGACATTCATTACTATACAATCAAATTGACGGTTCTAATAATTGTGCTTAGTATGTGTTTAAATTCAAATTTTATGTGTAATCCGTAACCGACGACTTTCTGGTCTACACAAATTACTAGTTGTTAACTGTCGACTTGTCGAGCGTGGTGTTTCATTTGAATCCCGTTAAGACTATCCCAGAGTTTCGCATGATACTTTTCGCCAACATCAAACAGTAAAAAAAAAAAACATTTTCGCTAATTTAAACTTAATCAGCTTAGATCAATCATATTTAAATCATTAATTAGCCTAGGTAATAATTAAATCATTTCGCTTGTAAAAAGTGGAATACTCAATTACTCATACTGGTTTTTTTATTCATCAGACAGCCGATTTTAAACTATTTCTTTTGACTTTCCACAGATTTTTTCAACCGATGAAAAAGCTTATCCCAGAAATCATTTGAAACAAAAATTGAGCTTGATGCAACCGATATAAAAAAGCCGAAAAAAGAAAACCGAAACTCATAAAGAAAATAATGTAAAAACACTCTTATTTATGAGAAACTTTATTAAGTCTTAAGGTCAATATTTATTTGTAACTAGATTGGCATACTACTGGGTTTAAAGAAACATGTTGTATGCATGGACTAGTGTAGAAATTTCAATAGCGTACACTTTAAGGTAACTGCAAACGTAATCGTCAATGGTAACATGTTTCGAAGGAATTACGGAATAATGGCGATTAAATGATTTTTCAACAGTTTGCAGCATTGGGCCCATTACATTGCGTATTTCTTCATCCTTACTTTACGGAATCTATGATAAAATATTTTAAACCTGTTACAAGGTAATTCACGAGTCGTATCTAAACAAAATTCGACTCGAAGTATAGTACTACTAGTACTACAGTAGTACTATACTGTGCTGATGTATGGTCTATTGCTATAGACTGCTTTAGCACATCACTCATCAAGCATTTCAATCTCTTTACTTAACTAAAAAGTTAAAATTTCCAAGTTACTGATATCTAATATGTAAAAAAATAAGCTGTTTTCGTTTACAGAGTAATGAAAGTATCGGACGTATGATAGAAATGTGAGTTGTTCAACAATAATCAGAAAACTTTAATAATAATGTTATTTAGTAAATGGAACTATATAAATTAATAATAATTTTTTCATACCACGACGAGATGTATATGTAAATGCAAAAATAATGTATTTTTATGGATTAGTTAACACCAAACTAACAATAAATATGGTAATTGTGTAGACATATTCAACCAACTAATTACCTGTTGATTCAACAGCAGAAAACCACATACAGAAATAACAAGGCATTGTTTGTCATCAATTGGTATGAATTCTACATAAATTTATCCAACTATTGGTAACAGGTCATTACTACTGGCCGATGGATCTAGATTATCACAGTGAAGTATGGTAAGCAAACTATATCTAAATTATGAGCGGGTAAAATAGTTAAGCTTGTAAACAACTGGTGGATCACCAACTGGTGGAACTGGTGGAATTATATTCTTTACATTTGAGATATATATTTGCACAGCACTAACTGAACGATCTAACTTTATGTTGAATGACCAGTTACGTTGTCAACTACATAACCATTAGAAAGGATTGCCTCGCATTTGTTGATGTCTCTTTGATGACTTCAGACTCGCTTCATCTTAAAAAGCAATCCTGTTATTCCGTTAATGCTTCAATCTGTAAGTTATCAATACAGAAATAGAGTTTCGCTATTTGTTGAGTTGATATACTAAAATAAACAAAAATGCAGAAACATCTACTTCGGTATAGGTAAAACAATCATCATCATGTTTGGGAGTCTAGGAATTATTGAAATATAACTTATTAAATACCATATATTAAAGGGAACTATACTTCTTCTATAGACCGAATGATTTTAAAAAGAATGAAGGTAGCTTACAAATTAAAGGGCCTAAATTTGTTTGGTTAAAAGATTGTCCCTATCTTTATATAAAATGCTCCTTTAATTCACCGCAGGAATTTTTAATCAATCTTGGCTCCTCGAACTAATCGTGAGAAGCAGCCTTCTTTTAATCCCGCTAAAAATTAACCTGACGCTGAAAACCTGACACTTAAGCCAAGTTTAATTTGTGTAAATAATAAAGGAAACCTTTATTGGTAACATAACAACTTCTTACGATAGTTCAAATAAATAAAGAATTTCCTGAAATTATATTTGTTTTGGAAAAAATGAATATTATCATTTGTATTCCGTCTTTATTTATGTTTTGCGAATTTTCAATCTAAGGAATTAGCTATTACTCTAGGTCTCAAGAACTAGGGCTGATTTACTATTTTATTCTTTTTGAGATCCACAGAGGCCAAAAGCATCATGTTTTTAAAATCTAAATACGCACACACACACATATATACTTATGTATGTATGTTTTTTTAAGACAATGCAATCACAATTAAAAACTAAAATTGGCAATGGACCAATTTTTAGCATTTAAGCTTTGAGCATTATTGAGCATTTAAGCTTTGACTGTATTTAGTGTCGTACAATTAACCACACCACTGCCACATACAATCAGGTGACTGTATTGAGTTTACTGACTTGTCAAGTTTCAATAAATAATACTTTTTACAACCATCCCACAAAGATCATCACTTGATATACGTGTGTGATTTGGATTGCTACGTATCTTTTTTGGAAACCAAAAAGAGAAGGACATTAACTTGTAAGGACAATCATTTTATCGAATAAATGGCAATATTTTGTGACAAATTTCCAAGTCTTTCTCATTCGCTGCAATTAATTTTCAACCTAACACCTACTTTCAATTTTACTATTTTACGTAAATTTATTTAGCAGTATATGATAGGTTTTCATCGAGCCAACAAGTTTAAATTTAATATAACAATATCTGAAACTCAGAACACTTTATCTAAAGGTTGGTTCTATTAACTGAGATGAAAACACTAATTATATTTTGTAAAATATCTCATGTTTTAAAGAAGCGTATAACAAGATAGCCGCAGGGAATATGAAATAATGAGATGTCGTTATATTCCAGGTTCATGTTGGACGGAATTCATCGTTTCGTCTATTTGGACGACAGCTTTATTCCTTTCATTTGAATAATGTCTAAACTGACACATTGTATAACAATGTATGAATTAATAAATTTATACAGAATCCTCCAATTGGCAGATAGCAGTTTTACATTATTTATTTAAAGAAATTGGTCTAGTTATACAGCTAAAAACACTACTTATTATGCAAAGGTTTTTTTTGGGGAAAAAATACGATTATTTAATTAAATAGAGTTATAATCAGAATAATAATTAAAAGCCGGTCTGTTTCAAGTAATGGGGGAGCTAGCTTATCTAATGGTTAGAGTGAGAGACTTCTGTCCCTGAAGTCCCGGGTTAAAATCCCGCCAAACACCAATAGATTTTATCTCAGAAGTAATATTGCCTAACCCCTAGGTCTTCCCTAAAGTAATGTGTAAAACAATTCCGGGCTTGTGCCTAGCGTTATGACCAAAAAAATTAAGAGTAGCCCTTTAAGATCTTTAAATTTTAACCGTTTAAGAATACTTTGGATAAAATACAGTATACCTATGATGAAAATTACAGGCAAGAATCTCTTTTATCACTATGGCGTAAAGCATTTTTGTTCAGCACTAACTCACTTTTAACAACTGAGGAGAAATTGAAGATAGGAAATAAGTGTAGTAAAATAAATATTTTTCACTTTTTGATCAGCTATTATTTTTTCATCTTTACTTAATAAAAGTAAAAGCTCTCTATTATAAAGTAAAAAAAAATCTCTACATAATGTATAAATAAACGATATACTGGCATTCAACCTGTTTTATATAAAAAAAATGGAATTCATCAAACATTACTATGGATGGAATAAATTGAATTACACATTTAAGATAAAAAGATATGTTAAAACATAAATTCAGGAATTAAACTTTATTTTGTCGTTAAATATAATATGAGTGAAATTTTGCTCAAATTACATATTCCAATCCTAGTTGCACTAACGGGTTCAAAATCCTGTCTCCTCAGTGTAGCGGATAATACATTTCGAACTAAAAAATATATCATATCAGAAACACATTGTAGTATTATTTATTTATTTTATCTAAACAAATGCTTGTTTAAGATATTTATTAAATTATTAAAAAAATTAAATCTCATTTCAAAAACATGTCGATCCTACATCATAGATTCTACTCGTAGGAATATCACTAAAGGGAGTTACCCACCTCAACTAGGCTACAGCTATCAATAAGCAGCCTATTTAATATTGATTCCCACGAACGTTCTTCTGTTTTTTTTACAAAGTTCTAAATGGTCAAGGTTTATGAGTTGTTAAATTTCTTACCTCCAAATCTAAAGGTCACTGTTTTGTTTCCAAGCGAAATAATTATTATTCTCAGATGTCATTTGTCATTAGATTGTGAATAATAAATTACACTAAAAAAGGCCGACATAGACAGTACATGGCCATGACTTAGAGCGTTCCCTTCAATATAACCTAAATATAATTTCAAACGCGTAGTTAACCACAAAGAAAAAAAAACAATTTTTGGTCAAATTCAACTGAAGGTAGTTGTTAAATTGCCATGCCCAATTAAAAACAATTACATTATAAGACTAATTGGTCAGTATCATCAAGACATTTGATACCCCCCCACAGGATACTCGATTTTTTTAATTGTCCTCTAGAAATAAATAAAAAGTTGGTGGGGGGAACCCCTAGAGGAACTGGCGTTAGGTCTAAGCGTATGGGCTTAGCGTTGGCTGTTTTTTTGTAATTTTTAAAATTTATTTTACACACAATCACAATGGCTAAAACTACATGAATATTTATAAGTTGATGATTCGTATTCATGTTGTTACGTCATAGTATCATATTGAATTTTACAAACTAATTGTTGATCTTACACTAAAACAAATTCGTATATTTCCAGCCATCCTTTGAACTCTAACCTGTATGTAATTTATAGTTCTACATACAAACGGATAGATTGATTTGCAGCAATCATAGTATAGTGACTACTCCAGTACAACAGTTTGAAGTGTGTCAGAGATGAGGAGCTCTTCACTCACTGATTGATGCCTCATAACAACTTTGACATTCAATCTTACTGATTTGTATTTTCATATTACATTTCAATATCAAAATTGAGATAATTCTGCTCTGACGGCTGTTATATTCTATCTTATATTTTCACAATAACAATAGTTCTACATTTGAATTCAGTTAAACTGAAGAAGGAAACCTATTTATAATTAGATTATGTTTTGAAACCTGTACTATGGTGAAAATTCACAATTTTTGACGTGAATGGTTGAGTAAAATCTTTCTTTCAGCTTAGGAGCGCATTGATACACAATTAAATTTAAAAACAATATGTTTCCTGAAATACGATTGAAACTCATATTCTATACTACGGCTTATGCATTTTGATAGGGCTGAAATGCCAACTGGCTTACTCTTATGATATACTGACCATACCATTGTACAGGACAGTATATCTGAGATGACGGATGATAAGGTTAAAAAATCTAGTAAACTACTTTTTTCTGGGTTTTAGACCCAGTTGTAATCTTGATTGAGAAACTAATTACAACCCTGATCAATCTCGGGTATAATATTGATATATGTAATAGTAGATTGACTAAAACCATTGTTGTCGATTCCAAACCAATTTTGACGATTCCCCGATCCCTGGATTGTGGAGAAGACACCGGATGGTAAATGGTAAATGGTAAAAATTGTAAAGAGGAAAAAAATAATAGCCAATAATTATGATTTGGGTTTTAATGATTTATGAATGTAAAAAACTATGAATACATTTAAACTCTTGAAGTCTGAAAAACAGAACGGAAGTAATCAATAACTGATAACATTCACCTTATTTTTACGTGCTTATCTCCTTACACATACTAATCAATCAATTTATTTCCTTGACGAAATAATACATATTACGAAATTTAATTAGATATTATATCAACCAGTAGTTTATTCATTTCCACGTTATTCATATTCTTATGTTACCCAGTTTCAAAGCGTGGAACGCTGTTTTTTTAATTTTTCAGGAGATTGGTGAAAGGGAAAAGAACAAGACGGAAGTGATGTACGAGTGCAGCTGAACCATTTTCCATACTATGAAGTTTCTGGTAACAAAGGTAAATGTCCTGTGAGTTTGTAACAAAAGACAGACACATGGCGACAGACGGATATAACCTCAAAAGGAAGCTGTAAAACGGAAAACACCGAGCTAAGTATGTCAACCGTTTAAGGTGTGTCTCAAGAACACAGAGTTCTTATGGCTTTAAAATAAAATAAACAAGTACTGATCATTGGTAATTGTAGTACTGTAATTGTATAATATTTATAACTCACCAATAAACATTACTTGTAAAAAAATTAAGTTAAAAATAACTGTAAATTTCTTTTATTGTCATCATTTTTATTTTTAAACGATCAAAATTATTAATTTTTTTAAACAGAAAAATATGCCACAGTTTTTTTATAATAATTATACAAATTTATTATTGCTTTGTCACGGAACCGCAAACCATGTTATCAAACTTTGCTGTTATTGATGTATCACACTTCAGTAGCATCCTTTATTATACCTGTTAGTTTTACTGCGATTAATAATAAACTCTATACATAGTTTTTGTGTAAACCCTTAAATAATAATCATTAACTCGTTTATTAACAAAATTCAATTTATCAGAAATCATGATAAAACGTCTTATTTATATTAACTATTACTATCTATTTCGAGTAACAAGGTATTAAGTAGGGCCTATTGAATGTAAAGTAATTCGACATACACACTAATTTAGGATATTCTTGAATAAGTACTAACAACTTTATCAATATTTATATATAGAGTGGTCCTTGAGTTTTATTTATATTTGTATCCAAATAGTTAACCACGTAATTTAAAGTTTATATTTAAGTAGTTTCTTACGATAAATGTTCATAAAGTTGCAATGTCATACCATTTTTACTTTAGTATACAGTTAATAAAAACGTTTCACCTACGTTATTAAGCATCAGTAAATGTCCACGATGTTTTGAATCTTGTCAATTATAATGCCTTGAAATTCCATTAGGTACAGACTTTTAACGCGGTAGGAAAACAAATACAGAACCCACGCTATATTTCCTAAATACTAAGAGGATGTATTTACGTTTGTCCGGTAATTTATTTATTTGGAACGAGAAGGCTTTTAACAGTTTTTAATCAATCAGCGTTTCTGTTGTGTACTCTGTTTGTTTGGCTTTCATTATCTGATTGGAGGTTCATATATAAAAAAAACTGTCCAAAAGAAAATAAAACAGAATAAATTGCACATGTACGTATTAATAAGAAACACTCCAATAAAAATTAAGTCCTTGTTTGTATCTAAATCACACAAAGGCGTTCGATGTACTTTTTTATTGGGAAGGTTAGAGATGTGTAGATAACTAAGTTGATATTTGCAAAATAAATTGCTAATTCTCTGTTCTTTTGGAACACAAACGTTTGTTGAGTGTAACCTATGTAAATTTTCTCGCTGTCTGTCTATCTTATTTTTTATAAATATATACTACATCAAATGAATTCTGCCTTTTTCATTGGTTCTGTTTTGTTCCTTTGCTTTTTAGTGATCTACCCCCCACCCCCCCCCCCCCTATAACCGATATCAAGCTATCTCTAGTTCTAACAAAAAAATTCAATAAGCTACAATGAGTATCTTCTTTCGTTTTACAGAAAGTCGTAAAAGAAGCAAGAATTATGAGCTAATAATACTCTTCATTCTTTCTTTTAGACTGCGGAAATAAGTATTTATCTGAATTTGCGGTAAGCATCACTTTTGGATACTCACAGACAGGTTTTGTCATTTTTTTCTCATATTTTAAATCTTGTATTAGGTGGCTCAAGCACTTAGTCAAGAGCATCTCCATTCTGTTGGGATTTTATATTTTTATATTGACATTCTAAATAAACAAACTATTATAATTTTCATTTTTAAGATTCTTAGCAATTTCTAAAATATGACAAAATATGTTTCTTTTATATATGTTGATTAATGAGTTAACAAATTGTGGATATTTATAGGCATGATCTATCCGGATGCGATACTCCCTGTTGTGGATTAACGTCCGCACTAGTGAGTACTACGACTATCCGCAGTACTAGACTATCCAAATAATACCAATTTGTAAATAACATGGCAAAAATATGGTTCAGATTCCACTATAACTATAGGTCCCTTGGTTGACATTTGCCATACGGGCTATTAATTAACAGTCCTGTCTAAGGAAAATGTTGCTCTTAGTCAGAAACAAGATTAAAAGATCGCGCCACTCATCCTTCATTCATCTCTATTCATACTTTGCTTAAAATACCTACTTTCGTATGGTCACCATTTCAAGTAAAGTATTAAGTATTAAAAGATCTCCTAAATATTTGTTCAAGTAGACGATAAAAAGTGTATAGCCTACCAGTCTACCTTATGTGGTCTGAATCTTTAATGCTTACGTGAAATTGTATTTCGTTTATGTTTAAAGAGTTTTCGAAATTGAGTCAGAAAACTTTAATGTTGTTAGGGCCTAACTTTGAAACACACAGCCATGTTCATACTCTACCGACCGAAAATATAATTATTTAAAATACCTATTTACTTTGATCGTCGTATTCTTTTATACATTCTTGTATAAAAAAAGTCCTATGGTATAATTCATACATAAAAAGGGAAACCTACTGTAAAAAAAGTACCTAAAACTGTTTTAGTATATAGAAACAATAAAGTAATTATGAAATTTAAAATATATTAAAATATATATAATTAGAATTCATGGCACATTTCTTAAAATAATAATAACTGAAGATTCAAACTAGACGTAGGATTTAATATTATATGTTTATTGCAATGCATTTCAACCATCAATTAGATCTAAGCTGAGTGGGTCGATTTTAGTTCAATAATTATGAATTTGGAAAAGGAAAAAATGACACTACGGATAATATTGAGCGACGATGAGGTTTTGGCTTAGAAATTCATTACTTGTTAATTGCTTTCCTACGTCACTAAGATTTCCAAGAGTTTCTGTTATTGCTTTACCTGCTTCGTCCTTTATTGTTAAATTGATTTCAAACATCTAGCCATTCTTAGTAAATTAGAGAATACAGTTTCATACTTCTTTTTCAGTTTGGAACGTCATAACGTTTGTACTGAAACTTTTGACACTAATAAAAAAAACATGAATAATTTACATGTGTTAATACTATAAATACCATATTTTTTCACACGTACAAATATTTTAAAGGGGTATATGGTAATTATATAACATAATAATCATTGGTTACCACCGATCTATAGCTAAAACAATTATTTAGAAGGACATGAGAGGAATTCGCCACAAAAATAAAAAAATAAAAATGTACAGAATAATATGTTTGTAGACCACACATCACAAACATATACAAAGCCAAAGCAAAGCACCAAACGATTAAATCATGAAAATAAGTTATTAAACTAAATCGAACATCTTTTGCATGATAAATACTGAAACTCTAAATACAAA
This sequence comes from Macrosteles quadrilineatus, assembly GCF_028750875.1. Lineage (NCBI taxonomy): Eukaryota > Metazoa > Arthropoda > Insecta > Hemiptera > Cicadellidae > Macrosteles > Macrosteles quadrilineatus. Next base: position 23,532,910 of record NW_026542602.1, read on the forward strand.
TAGTAACAGTTTAGCACAGAATATTACTTAATTAAAATACTTCCAAATCTTGTAAATACGATTATTCTCATTTAAAATTGTGTATGTAGTCTAATGCAGATTGTTTTGTTATAAAACCGATAAAATAGCTATGAACAATTCACATTTTCTTTACTTAGTTAAGGTAATAATGTTTAGATTTTTTTGCTCTTTCGTTTCTCTCTTTTAACTGTTTAACTGAACAGCAATCAGCCATCTCTCTTTAACTACTATCTTTATGTTTTGCAGACATTTGAATAAACGCATTTTCATTTACTATACAGCTAAGAACTGATGACATTTTTGTGTCAAAGGGTACCGTTTTTTACAACTTCACTAATGAAAAAAGTATTAAGAAGTGACAAGATTATTGATATCGTGTTGATCCAAGTTCCGGATTTACATAAGCTCCACGTCCTGTGAAACAATGACGTAAGTAAAGAGTTCAGAAACATTATTCCCCGTGCAACTTTATATCACGTCAATAACACCTTGTTATTTTTAACCTCCCACTAACATTTAGGCAAACATGGATGCCAAGATGACGTATTGACACATCTCTCACGGCGATTCACTGCCAAAAGTTGTCACAAGGCCTAGTAACTCACTGACACTACTAAACACTTACTAAACTGAGGGTTTGTTATTTACTGGTATTCATATTGTTACGGTTCATTTTAATTATGATAGGTTTACCTAGTAACTCACAAAATCTTAATCTATACTTACTTGATTCAATAGAAATAACCATAATCATTAACAATAAGAATGTGTAAGTATTCAAAAGAGTGCGGTGATCCTCAATCAGGTGACAATTAATAGAATAAAATCAAAACACTGAACTTGTGACGTCATTTATATGATTTATTAAACTAAAATATCCAATTTATTTAAGAGCTATAAAACAGCAAAATGTGTAAATTTAATTACTAAATATCGCATAACATCTAGGTAAATAATAACTTGTGTCATAGACTGTAATAGTTTTATCAGATGGAATTTCGATATTTCCATGTTAAACCACTAATAAGCTAGCTAAGAGCCCAGGGTCAATCCGATCTTTCGCGTATAAGTAATATGAACCTAAAATCAGTCAATCTCGAGCCACCAACATCGATATATAAACACAATTGTGTTTATATATCGATGGTCACCAACAGCTAGACAAGAGGAACAACGCTGTCTCGTCTAGCTAAAGCTACAATACGAGTGTAAATCGCTGTTTTGATAAGCGTAGTCACAGTAATCTATCAATTAGCCATGTGGTGATTATTGAAAGACCGCCTATTTATTGAATTGGTTTTTTTTGCTTAGCATTACTTTTCTTACTGTTTTATCGACAGTCATTTGAAAATATCATGGGAATCGATACGGAGTAGCAAAATCGAGACGTTCATGATAAAATTGAAACATTTCAAAGTCGTAACCAATAGAATAGTTGCTGCAGTGCAAAACAGTTGTGTCTGGTAGAGCAGTAACGGCATTGGTCGACATCAATTCATCGTTAAGGGAATCTTTTACGACTCCTGGGACCTCCGGACCTGCCTCAGAGCCCCTACCTTATGGGTTTTGTTAATCGGATGTAATAATCAAAACCTAGCCTGAAGGATACACAATTGAAACATTTGAAACAGTTACAGCCTCAACGCATTTCCTTAAAACTATACAATTACGCCAAAACTAATTAATTAAAAATTACTTTTGGGTCTCTCCAGGTGTTCTATTGCTGCCATGAGTGCAATGGCGCTCAAACGAAAGCAAGGCAAATGAAGGAGGATCAGTCCTCGAGTGTAAACACCTTAGTAATATTCTTATTACTTTATTGTGTATTGAAGTAGTTAACTAATAAGCTGCTTGGTAATATAAATACACTTTCTCAATTGATGTAAGTGATTTTGTTACCATGACGGTTTGGGATTCGGTATCAAATTCCTAAACTTCATCAAATCCTGGTATAAAATGACCAAGGTAATTATTTGAATAATGGTAAATTAATACAAGTTTTTCTTAAAACAATACTTTCTCTATGTACTATGTATAGTGGGTGAAAGTAAAAGTGGTTAAATATCGCAAAAACATGACAAAAATTAAAACCTAAATTATTTTCTTGACATTTAAATTCCTAACGTAGAAGAATGTTACATTACTCTTTTCGGCCAATGGTGTAAGTATTCAGATTTAAAATTATAAACATACAGCTAAAGCTTCTTACAGCTAAATACAACCCAGCACTTCACAAATCATAGTGCGTTTCTTTCGAAGCTACGTGGAATCTAAAAATGTACTCTTGTTTGTTTGGTAATTTATATGGGTGCTCATTTACCGTTTTGCCGATGATGTATGTCCTCGTTGTTGATAGTTTCTCTGTACCTTATCCCTTTTTGGACAGCATGAAACTTGAAGCGTACTAATCGGCAAGCAATACGAGACACTTAGAAGGCTATTTATCGTCTAAGGTAAAGTTATATTTTAGATGAATTGGGTAGTGTTATCATAAGTTGTGCGCTTATGCATTTAGGTTAAACATGAACAATTACGTCATCAATATTTTTTAAAGCATATAATGCATAAAAAATACATTATTAGCTATTAGTTAGAACGCACATACCATTATGGTGAGTTAAAATAGATAATTATCCATGTTTTATTTTTTTTATCTCTTGACAAATTAAGTGAATATCAGGGCTACAAGAACTATTGAACTTTTCTCGTTCCATAAACAGCGGCGGTGAGAAAGTATATCACTTGAAGCACCTTCTTTAGAAACTGCGAGTAGGCTATAAGAAGTCTGCTTTCCAAAGTTCTGTAAATTCAACTTTCTTTTAGGTCTAGGTTTCCTGTGTCATAAAAACTGGGTCTCTCTTTTAAAACGGAGCTGTGATAGGCCAAATATTTAAAATGTTAAATATTATTACAAAATTAATTTAGTATTAAAAATGGAGTTGTCCGTTGGTATGTAAAATAAATAAATAAATAAATTATTAGCTTAGGTATTTTTAATTGCGTGGGGAATATGTTTACCATTCTTTTTCCTTTATAAACAGTAAAAGTAAGTAGTAAAAGCAAGTCCTTCTTTTTTTGCAAGTAAAAGCAGTTAATTTTTGCCTCAAATACTTTTTCACTATTATACATTTGTGCATTTACTTATATATAATTCAGTTTTAAACTTTTTGTGTACAACTTAATCTGAAGTTCTACAGGACTAATTGTATTAATTAAAGAGTCGTTGGAAAGCTTAATTCGTGTAGATTTGCAAATAAGAATGAAAGGTTTGTTTTGTTATGATTTATTGTGTACATAGAAAAAAAACATGTTTCCCAGAAGTAATACATTAAAAACGGGGTTTTTCACATTTTTCATTTGGATGCAACTTTTGGCTGCCTTTTAAGGTATTTTCAATAAATGCATGGAATTATTTTGTAGGACATTTTATTTTCTTTCAGAATATCAGCTTCCAATTAGGTTGATTTCCTCACTATTAAAAAGTAATTTGCAAAAAAGCTAAGCAAACTCCGAATTTATAGTAGTGAGAAAATACTGAATAAGTGATCTTTTTGTTCGGCTTTGCACAACTAAATATAGACCTATACTCGACTGATTTTGATAATTAATGGGTCATTGGAAAGCCTAACTAATGTGGATTTGCAAATAATTATAAAAAAGACGATTTCATTAAATATATGCGGTAAAAAAGTAAAAAATACATAAATAAATACATCAAACACTGCTATTTCAAGTTTCATGCATATAAAACACATATTAAAATGAAATAATAAGACGTTAAGTAAGAAAAATAGTTTTTAAATAATACCATAAATATATTTATACTTCGTTTAATGCCAATAATTCGGATACATATTTTATTCGAGTATATCAAAAGTTTTAATAATTTTGAGTTTAAACAAAGTAACGATATTCAGATCGTTATTACAAATGTTAATACGGTATATATTATATATATACTAGCTGACCCGGCGAACTTCGTATCGCCTAAGTTATAGGTTTCCCCTAAGACAGACCGATGGAAAGAAAGTAGACCTACCGATACGTTTAGTTTTCAAGATGATCTCGTTCGCATCGCTCAATCACGTCCTGGTTGAAGTTCGTTCGCTACGCTCACTCACCTTTGGGTTGGAGCTCGTTCGATACGCTCACTCACCTTTAGGTTGGAGCTCGTTCGCTGCGCTCACTTGCCTTCAGGTTAGCTCGTTCGCTACGCTCACTCGCCTCCAGGTTGAAGTTCGTTCGCTACGCTCACTCACCATTTGGTTGCAAATTAGCTGTTGTCATAAATGTAAAAGAAATAATAGTGCTGCACCCTGTTGGTAATCCTTGTAACTTTAATGCTATTGAACATCATAGAACAGAACCAACTTGTTTAATTGAAACAGCTGTTAAGATTCATTAATTCCATTTCTTATAAGGCTAACATGGGAAACTCCAGAGCCACTGGGGCGGAGCCCTTTTAAGAATTTCGAAACGGGAAATAGTTTACGTCCGATTCGCATACCTACAGAATTTACACACCAAATTTCATAACGATCGGTGAAGTCGTTCCGGAGGAGTTTGCAGACAAACACTGTGACACGAGAATTTTATATATTAGAAGATTATATATATTATATATATATATAATATATATATGTATATATGTATATATTTATATATATGGTATATATTTATATATATGGTATATATTTTGGGGTAGTTTTTAACATATTGGATGTTTCAATATTGGCATATTTTAATATTGGCTGTTTGTTGTTGTTGTTGGACAAATCAAAACGTAGAAGTAAAAATAACAAAAGGAAAAACTGGTCAAGTTTTCGGAGTGCAGTAACATTGTCAACTCCATAACCATAACAAAGTATTGCCTCGCATTTCTGTCTGGGATGTTTCTTTGATGACTTCAGAGTTGCTTTAACTTCAGATTATGATATTTCTTTACCGTCTTTTTAGTTTAAGTATGAACAAAATACTATTAAATCAATAACTTATTTGAATGGATGAAAATTAGTACCTACAACATGTCAATGTGTTTTTAAGGTTGCTGTAGAGTAAAAAAAGTACTTAAAAAAATTATAATACTTAACAAATTGAAACAAAACTATGAATAATGAGTATACAGGGTATCACAAAAATCCCTATCACGATACCAAATTAAAATTGATGAAATAAAATTAACTAAAATATTTCGATTTTTAATTGTAAATTTGGGGAGATAGGGCTAAAGCTAGTCAAGTTAGCCTATTTTACAACAACAAAATCGCGATATTTTATTTATTTTTATAGCATTTTTTAATTTGGTGTCGATTGATAGCAGATTTGTGTATGCTAAATAAAAGTGTTCTTGACATTTTTCATAACATCAGCCATTTTTTTATTTAAACTTAAAAGGCTAAAATGGCTGCCATTGTAAATTTTTGTTGAAGATATTTTTTTCCTTACATGGGTCCATTCTACCTAACGTACAAACAAAGTTTAATAAAGATTATAGTTGGAAAATTCTTAAAATAAAAATGGTTATTTGAAAATTACAATTTGACTGGTATTACGAAATGCCGGGTATCTAGCTAACGAAGCGATTTTGAAAAAAAAATACTATTCTTAATATTCATCTTTTATTGTATACCGAATACGGTTCTGCATAGCCAACTGCGGATTTGTATGGACCCGTGTTTTACGTCTGACTTAATGAATGATTTGATTTGATGTGAAATACTGCTTGGAAAATGCTTTTGAACAATTTTATTATAAATATTCTATGATCTTTTGGCCTGTATGAAAAACTTAAGAACCTTTAAAGAATATGTTATTATGCAAATACTTGATGATTTCCTTGTGGACGTGTAAAGGATTATAGTATGGGCTTAATAACCACCCCAGTGCTTGTTGGCTTTTTCGATTCGTCCGTACACCAAGTGATTCAATAAAATTTCTTCTAAAGTGTCCACTATCCTTGTATGCACATTATACTTACAGTTGACACAGCAACCCATTCTGTAAGCTTCCATCGTTGCCTCCATTTTCAAAATGATATACTACAACAATTGCACTGTAGTCAAATACTTGTTTGTTATGTTTTATTGCAGGTTAAAAGCTTAACATAGCTTGCAATGTTAACAGTTTGCAGTGAAGACAGAAGAGCATTAGGATAGTATAAAGGTTTATATTATTTTACCATTTTTTATGAGAATCTTACATTTAGATAAAACCACCAGTTCAAAGTAAGGCTTAAAGTAAGCCATTTTTGAAGGCCATTAAGTGGAAACTTATATCCATACATGTGCATTTTTTCTAATAATCCTCACTGAAAGACTAGCTGATCATAAACCAGTTAAACAAGTTGCTATTAAATAATAACTTGCACTATACATATTTACCTGATCAAGAATAAATATAAATACACTTCAAAGAATCAAATTTAAAAGAACTTTAAAAAAGAATAATAATAATTAATAACTTACTATTATAACATACTATTATTCATAAATAAATATTACTTGTTGTCAATCATATAAAAATTGTTGTTATTTTTTATCATTGGATGTAATTTATTTATTTAGTTTAATTTTTTCACGGCAATGCCATTTACAATATTAACAATCAGCTAAGATTATAAATAAAGATTATATTAACTTCAAGACTGTCTTAGAAACAATACAACAAGACAACATTTCATCAACAATTACATCAATACAATCAATCAACAATAATAGCCATAATACTATGACATAACAATAACAACTAGTGAACCTGTGCGGCTCAATGCCCCGCAAAAACATATGAATTTAGAAAACAAATTCATCTTGTTATATATTGACTCGACGTCGAAAATTAAATACAGTAATAATAAAACCTTAGAAGGGAAGCAGTCCAGCCATTTTCTAGCTTTATGCATATTATATTTAGTAAATTAATAAGTGTTCAAGTATGTTATGGAGTAGTTATTTTTTAAGAAAAAAAACACATTTAACAAAACATTTGATTATATCAAACCAATAGGCCTATGTAGTATGTAGCATATTTTGAGGGTCATAAAATGCTGCTTGAATAAAACACCTTTAAAAATAAACACTAAAAAACAATATTTTTATCACAAAGCATTTCCATGAATACTACGATTTTAGTATTTAAGCTACCTTCAGGAATATTACCCTGGTCAGAATTTTCCGTAATGATAATGCGTATCCTATTAAAAGATGTAGCCTCACTTAAAACAACGTATATATAGTTGCTCATGACTGAAATTGGTCTGGCTATGAAGAGTGCTGCTCTTTAATTAAAGCGCTTGTGCTGCAAATGCCAAAGATAACAGAAATTTGCATATTTCCATTTTAAAAGGTATGTTTGTATCAGATGGGCAAATTTGTATCCTCGAAATCAAAATATGTCCCTACCCATTTGTTCCAGTTAGGACTTACTTTACATTGTTGTTAACCATTCTGATCACATGAAGTCTTGTGCCTTTTTATGAGGCCCTTTTTGATGTTTTAATATCAATAAAACCACTGCCCCCTTTTATTAGTATAATCTGTGTCTTGGCAATCCACTGACCTCTATATTTTCAGTTCGATTTTCTAGATGGGTGTCTCCGCCTTCGTCTGTTTTCAAGGACCCACTCTTCTTCCCCTTGGTAAACTGACAATTAATTACCGGACTTGTCAAGTTCATGTAGTAATTCATTAACACTGTTAGTTTATAAAGAAAATTAGATAAAAGTTACTTGGCTTGGTACTTTCATAACTCCAAACTCAAAATACACCCACAAGTAAAAGAGAATCAAGTTATTGGTAAAAAAAAAAACGATGTTTGTGTAAAAACATTATTCACACGAAGTAGATGATTTGTTTGATTTCTCGATCAGCTGTTTCGTTTCTAATGAATTAAGAATGTCAAAGATTTATGATTTTACATACATAAATTTTTATAGTAAAGATTTCTAAATCATGGTAACTTAGTCTCTACTGAATTTTACTATTCCCAGCATTAAAAATAAAGTAGTAAGATCCATTATGAGTAAACTTTAAGGTACTTAATCATTGATTGAAATTTAGTATACATTAACAGTCATAATACACAGCAATTATTATGTAGTAGACTTTGACTATTTTAAAGTAACAAACATATGTTTCTGTAAATAAAAATTATCTCCCATGTTATCCTTATGGAGAAATACGAATCTTTAAAGGGCCCCAGGGCCTCACTCTCTAATTATTTCCTTAAAAAGAAAGTTTCCTGCACAACTTCACGTTACGCTCTTTCCATTGACACCAAAAACATGTCAATCGGTTCAGTAGTTTCGGAGGAGTAATTGTCACAAAAAACGTGCTTGCGTATTAAATAAGTATATAGAATATAGATGCACAATGATTATGAATAACATCTATATCTGAATCGTTTAGTGTACGATGTATATTTAGATGTATAAAGTGTATTTGAGTGATTTTGTGCTTAAGGGAGACTAGAGTGTCGCTGTAGAGGTCAACATGGGTTGAGAATTCGTTTCCCAGCCGTTGCAGTCGGATCATCGGACTATTACCCAGGTAGTTAGTAAGTCCTGTACTGCGTCCTGAAGAAAACATCTGTAGACCTGGTACTGCCTAAAACTCGAAATAACAGCTTTTCCAACAGCTGAGGAGAGGCTGAGATGATTGAGGCTATCTTACGTTTTCAAAACTATTGTGTTAATGGGAGTTGTTTTAGTATGTACTTATCTGAAAAGTGTTAATTTAGTAACAATAAAATGATATAACAGATATATGTTGTCCTTAAACGTACCAAAAAACAAAATTTTTGTAGTAGTATTAAACAATTAGTATTAAAACATTAAACTAAAATAGGTTTTAATTACACTCCAAGTTAAATACATGTTCAATAATGCAATGCAATTAATTTTTGGTTGAATTAAACTTCGACAATTTACTTGTAAGTAATTATTTCCAAAACTATTGCGTGGAGTCCAATATTTGTTTTCAATAACAACAGTAGATTATTTTTCCAATCATCGATACAGCTATTATTGCACGTTTAAAGATATTGCGAATTGTATAAACGCCACTGCTTAACAATAATTACATGTGTATCTTTAGAACATCCATAATTGCTTTAACCCAAACTTTAAATACATTTTTTAATTAACTGAAAAAATCGTTACGATGTATTACACTCCTTCGCCGTCAAACGTTCTTTTCGAATTTTGTTATTTTTATTGTAGTAACTTTTTATGCTTAAGATTATTAAATCAGGGTGAATGGGTTAAGAAAAAAATACTGTAAAGCTTTAAGCAGGTAGAGTTAGGTAAATACACAGCCTTCAGTCGCAAGTAACTTATATCTCACTCTCACAGCGTTCTTTCACTTGTGACAAAAACCTTATTTAAGTTTATATTTACCACCGAAGTAACAATGAGACTATTTTTTTATGAAATGAAATGAATATTTTTTTATTTGAGACTTGGTCTTTCACAAAAAATTCCCCAAAAGAGTATTGTTAGGGATTTCCGGTCCAATAAAACATGGAGACTGGTGGAGATAAAAAAAAAAATGGGATTTGAGGGAATTATATAGGGAACCAGAAATTGTGGTAGGTCGAGGTGGATGGGCCACATTCAACGCAGAGGTTAGAGAGAGATGGTAAGACAAGTGATAAGAGGTATTCTGGAGGGCAGGAGGCCATTGGGAAGAGCAATGAAATGATTGAAGAGGTTACTAAGGACCTGTCCTAAAGAGTATGGGATCTGACCTGGAGCTGGCAGAGGACAGAGTATTCTGAAAGCACATGGTTGGGGATGCTAAAGACCGAAATGGTCACAGGAGTAAGTAAGTAATATGCATTGGCAGTGAAAAATGTTGTATAAAGGATTAAGACGGCTTTTTAAATTATATCATAGAATAGATTAAACAAATTTTGCTGCTAAAAACAATTCATAACTTTATTACTAAATGGGTGCTATTATTGCTGTTATTACTATTATTACTATTATTACTCTTTATTTGGCTAAAGAGGTGATTGTAGGTTACAGTGACTACGCTCTGGAAGAGTCGTTTTGACCTTGTACCTTTATCTAGACTAGACAGAGTTCTTCCACTTGTATAGATGGTAGTGACTCGAAAGGGGTGGATTTTGTTTCAAATATATTATTCAGAAAAATTCAGATTTACTCTGGGTTCAATGCTATTGTATGTGTGGTTAACATGGGAATTTATAAATTCTAACAGATTAAACTATTACGCTTTATAACGAAAATTATTTTTCCCATCGGAATAATTTATGTTTATTTTATTTACTTAAATTATATAAATGTTTCTTTTACAGCTTTTAAATAATTAATTATTCAGGTTAGTAAATCGAAATTGCGTCACCTGTGCAGTGTTTTTATTTGATTCTATTTCCATTTGAATGAAGATTATAACCTATTGAATGCTTTAAACATCATACTAATTATTTATATTCTTATTGTTATTAATTAAGATCTTTACCACATATTAAATCCACATAATCCACATAAATCAGTTAAATATACGTTTAGATGTTGTTTATTAGTAAACATATACAAAATAAACTGTCACCCCGTCTATGAATACCTAACCATGTGATTGAAACATGTTCCCTGAGATAAAAATGTTTAAAGTGCATAGTTGGTTGTAAAATATTTCAAAAGTAGCAATTTTCCAACATTTTTGCAAATTAAAATCCTTGTAAAAAAATAGCACACACATCCTTAACTCTACTCTTTTTCAATTAAGACAAAATTTGTAGATGGACAAACGATTTGAATGGTATATTGCCTTAACTCTTCAATTTAACTTGATTTTAAATCATAGTTTTTATGACCTAACGTTTATTTTGTTAACTGATTTTCTTGTTTGCTAGTTTTTAAAACCAAATTAAAAATTTCGCTACAATAAATGGTACAGTATTGGCTCAAAGAGTGATTCAGCAAAATTCTTTTGCGCATTAACGATACACAAGACCCATTCATCAGCAAAGTTATGAATGAAGGTAAATTTAATGGAGGACATTAACGGGAGTCCCTGTGAAAGATTGATTACAGCTTGGGTTTGTCAGATTCTTCGTTTATATCAAAAAGCTATTAAATCTCTTACAGTCCTGGCAGACATAATAACCCTACTTAAATTGCTTTACTTGCAATAAAAAAAAATATATATATCAGTCAAACATGCATAATATATGTTTTTACCTACATTTGTACTTGTTAGGCCGCAATGGATTTAAAGTGATATTTAATGTACTATAAGCTGTTACTGTATAGCAAATTTTCTTTAGGTTGAAATATTTGTTAATTAGAATAAGTTATTATAGATGGTTATCTATATAAATAAAATTCGAGTTTTGTCTGTACATTGCTCAGAATTGTATATTTTTAGATTATTTTTACGTTTTATACATTAAAGAAGCAGAAACGAGTCTTATCTCTATTTCTGTCTGTCTGTCTGTAACACTCAAGATGGCATTTTACGCAATATTCTCCGTGAAAATGAGAGTACCTATCAAGATCGAAGTCATTTTAATGTAATCTCTGGATTGGCGAGAATGTCTTTAGTCATTAAAATATGGCCTCACTAATTTGTAAATAAAATTACGGGTGTTCAAAAATGCAGTTTTGTGCGATTTTTGTCAAATTTTCGTTCAATTATTATCACATAGCCTAATCGTCTATGAAATAACGAACAGCTGTTCGGATCAAGATTATTTTTTCTAGCTGTCACTGATATGTTTACAAATGTTGTTTACAAATACCACAACCGTTTCGAATCACGTTTTGAAACAAATCCCAAACTGGTGAGATTAAAAACGTTTTTTTATTACATAATGGATTTAATTAATCGCAAGTGCAATATCATAGTGTAACCGTAAATGAAATTAAATGACTAGGCATCATCCAGGTCAGGAACCAGAAATTCTTTGTGTATAAAATTGTTCTTGAGTTTTGATAACCAGAAAAAATACCTTGAATCAGTGTTGTATATGGCTGGGATACTTAATGATCGTCGCCAATAGCTTACAAACAAGGTTTCCACTCATTGACGGTGCTTCAATGGCGATTGTGTAAAGTGTAAAGTAAAACAATCACAACTGCAGTGGGTGATTGTAACAGAGGTTTACGGATGATGCTAAACTCGCTCTTCCAATGTGTCCCTTTCTGTTTCTACTCACCGTGTGATGCAATCGCTGGACCATACAGCAAATAGGACCATAGCCCATCTCTTGGGTACGTACGCCTACCTATTTATTCATCTAACAACCTTTTTGACGAAGATCCTTGAAACCAGTACTTTTCCATAGAATACATGGTAGGCCATGTTTTACTTTAAGAAATAAAATTACAAATGTCCAAAACCCCAACATTGTGTGATTTTTGTCACTAATAAATAAGTAATTTACTTAAATAAATAGGCTTAAAGTAAGCCATTTTGAACTCCAGTAAGTGGAAACTTATATCCATACATGTGCATTTTTTCTAATAATCCTCACTGAAAGACTAGCTGATCATAAACCAGTTAAGCAAGTTGCTATTTAATAATTTGCATTGTATAAATATTTACCTGATCAAGAATAAATATAAATACACTTCAAAGAATCAAATTTAAAAGACCTATAAAAAAGAATAATAATAATTCATAACTTACTATTATAACATACTATTATTCATAAATAAATATTACTTGTTGTCAATCATATAAAAATAGTTGTTATTTTTTATCATTAGAGGTTATTTTAAGTTTATTTATTGATTTATTCAAAGTTACCCAAATGTGTACACAAAAGTATTTTTTTAACTGGTCTATAATTTACACGTTTGTCCCTCAATAACACTTGGGCAAACATGTGAAGCCCTGTGGATATAAAAATCCACCAAGCTGACTTCAGAATTCCAACAGGGTAGTTTTAGAGAACTAAATTCCTTTCGTGTCGTATACTACGAACAATTCTTGATTTTGATATAATTTGAATAAGTTTTTTTTTCAAAACCTGTAGTGATGTAGATTTTGTGCTAAATGACTCGGCTTGAATGCACTTTCCAAACGTTAGCCTAAAATATTTTTCAGGTGCGATTTTCTATTTTCAAATATCATTATTTTTTTAATAACCAATACATAAAATAAAGTTTATAATACATTATAAACTTTTCTTAAAGAGGTAGTATTATTTTGTTAATAAATGGTTATCCTAATTTTCTTTAGATTGCTGTAGTATAACTTTAACATCATTTATTGTATTTGAGCAGAATTTAGGCAGTATGTATTTTTTTAAGGGAGGATGAGTTAAAAATGGCTTTACGTATACAAGTACCCAGTCTGTTGTGTGATTTTTAAATTTATAAGACAACTCACTGAACAACCTGAAAATCTTTCACTCGTCAAAAACAAATTTAATCATAAAAAATAAGTAAAATTGTTGTAAACTGTATTAAACTGTAATAAACTGTATGTTTTAAATATTGTCAATAATTGGACTGAGAAACAATTTATTGAGAAAGTGTTAATTTTATCATTTTTTTCTCTAATTTTTTCCTATGCCCTTCCAGTGTACTACTAATTTAATATTATTTTTAAAGTCTAATGTTCTTATATCAACTAGTGGGTTTATTTAACAAAGATACGAGTATATCGACGTATAAACTGAATTAATATGGATATTGTTACATGTATAGTCACCACATTTTAGCTTGAATCACTGCTGCAGCCAAGGCCCTCAAATGGTAAGTTGCAGGTAAAATATGTATTTCTGTTGTTTTAGTGATCCATATTGAAGCGGCCAAACTTTTCTTAATTTAAGGTTTCAGAAATAATGATGTCTTTCACATGCATTTATAAAGTGCCTTTTAAGGTCACAGTACATTTCCACTAATAGGGCAATTAAAAATTGGTAGTTATAGCAAAAACCTTTTTAATATGAAAATAAAAAAAATAAATAAAAACGTATACACAGGCTCAATTTAAATGATAAATATGTTGGGTTAAGTGAAGAGACTCGAAAATTTTACGTAATTAGATTGTTTGTGGATATTTAAGAGGACTATCGCTCCATTGTTTTAGATGTATAGATAAGCACTCGCCCATTTTAGGTGTTATTAAAATCAAGACTGCCTAGGGTTTCAATAGCCACAGGAGGAAGTAAGTAAGTAAGAATATTTTGGAGATATAGCCTCTGGATCATTATTGAACATAATTAAAACTAAGGCTTACCTTACGATCCAATTTATTATTATAGTGGAGACCTAGGTTTCTACGTCGAAACGTTATCGTCAGTCCTTTGTCTCATAGGCTTGCTAAACTTCTTGTTTGCCATCTCTTACTTGAGACATTGTCGATTTAGTATAATTTGTACAAACATTTAACACATATAAATATTTACAAAGACATAGATTAAAACAACGTAGATGCATGGCCATGATCTTTATCAAACATAACCTCCGAGGTTGGGATGTGATGACTTTCAATTTATTCTTTTGAATTGATGAGTTGATTGATTTTGAATTGATAATTTCTCAAGAATTGAAAGTCATCACATCCCAACCTCGGAGGTTATGTTTGATAAAGATCATGGCCATGCATCTACGTTGTTTTAATCTATGTCTTTGTAAATATTTATATGTGTTAAATGTTTGTACACATTATACTAAATCGACAATGTCTCAAGTAAGAGATGGCAAACAAGAAGTTTAGCAAGCCTATGAGACAAAGGACTGACGATAACGTTTCGACGTAGAAACCTAGGTCTCCACTATAATAATAAATTGGATCGTAAGGTAAGCCTTAGTTTTAATCATAAGTAAGAATATTTCAACTTTCTTATTTTCATACAAAATCTGCATTTTTATTACGTATCACATTAAACTTAGTTAAAGTAATTTTCAAAATCTTCATTTAAGTAATATGTAACAATAATACTAGGACTCTTTTATATAGTCAATGGTAATAATTACCAACATATTTGAATCTCTGTATTATGAGTAATGGAAAGGAAATATGTATTTATTTTCATACTTTTTGTTGGTGAAGTTAACAAACTGCAACTGTTATTGCCCCTGGCAAGATCTGCGAGTACAGCAGCAAAAATAAACGATGTATTTGTATGGTTCACGTCCACTCGTGTGAACCGTCCATTTGGCGCGAGGTTTCCATTTAACCTCAGAAATATTCAATAGCACTTTTTCGTGTGAAACTGTTGTTCAGTTTTGGAATGGATGGAGAAAATTGATCAGTGATGCTCCACATAAACTCGTATTTAAAAATAATAATGGGACAAATATTCATAATGATAACCTAACAATAATATTGCCATAATGTGTTTTATATCATAATAAACAGCGGGAACATAAATAAGTTAAAATAAGTTACCAACAAAGTAAAAACTAACAGAGATTAACCATGTTCTTAAGCAAGTAGAGAGAAAGTCGAGATATTATTGTAATACTCCTGAGAATTCATTAGCATGCGTAAACAGTTATTCCTATGCAAAACACGCTCGCCTGAACTCTCGCTGAACACGTGCCGCAGTTTTGTGAATAATGTCATTAAACTTACTTTCTCTTTTAAAAATAACTGGTTCCTCTATTTATGACTAGTTGCTATTGATATTACGCAATGGGATGAAAATACAGAAAAAATGTGATTATTTTAATATTCTGAACAAAACTGTTACAAATTAATTATTGACTATAGAGGCAAATAGTAATCGTACACTACTGCTTATTTTTATTTAAAGATTCTCTGTTTCACTAATTTGCAAAACTGTTTGGCAGAATCAAGAGCAACAATTAAATAACAACAATTAATTGTAACAGCCGATGCATATTCAATATTTCTAATACCTCCACTGCAGCGAACATGGAGACGAAGAGAATTTCCATTTACGTTGTTAGAATAAACAAACGTTACAGTAACATAAAATACAGGGTGTCCCGGAACTCTCTACCAATATTTTAAGGCATTGCTCCTGGGTAAGAAACATAACTAAATATCATATTTAAACTGTCCGGAAGTCCTTAGTTACTCACACAGCCGCCATTTTGTTTTTTTTCGGTTATTAATTTTTTTCTAAAGAATGGTTAAACATACGAAATGGAAACTTTGCACAAACATTTATGACAACTAGACAAAGCTACCAAAAAATTATCACGATTTTTCAAATTCATAAAACAAAATGGCGGCCATTTAAAATTTTCTTTCTTAAAAAACTCAAAAACCATGAATTTTACAAAAATTTTAAATGGCCGCCATTTTGTTTTACGAATTTGAAAAATCGTGATAATTTTTTGGTAGCTTTGTCTAGTTGTCATAAATGTTTGTGCAAAGTTTCCATTTCGTATGTTTAACCATTCTTTAGAAAAAAATTAATAACTGAAAAAAACAAAATGGTGGCTGTGTGAGTAACTAAGGACTTCCGGACAATTTAAATATGATATTTAGGTACGTTTCTTACCCAGGAGCAATGCCCTAAAATATTGGTAGAGAGTTCCGGGACACCCTGTATAAGTGAACTAACAGATAAGGGATAACAATCTTGGTTTTGATGTTATCAATTCCAATTATTAGTTAGTTATTGCATTAAAAATAACAACAAATGCATTATTTATTAATTAAACTTATCAACGAATGGAATATTTAAGTTGTCAGTATATCCTCACATTTTCTAGATAAATTTTGTTGTAAAATCTGTTTCGCAAAACCTATTCTATAATCTTTGCATTTTCAATGAAATAATATATATAAAGATTAGAAATGATCAAAGAATATCTATGTTGGAAACGGTTTCCTCTAGTATAAAAGAGAATAAATATAGAACTCAGTGCTGTGATTATGACAACTTTTACTGCAATGATATATTGCAATTTTTTATATTTGATTAGATAAATGATATTCTTCGATTATTAACTTGCACTGGTAATATCTTTATTGCATCATGTTTTTACTAAGAATGGTAAAATAGGACTGTTCAATAATTTTTTTCCCCTCCAGACACACTATTTTAATTATCGGCGGACTGCAGAGTAGCCGATGCAGTTTTATAGATACTAATCATATAAAAAATCATCAATATCATTCGCATGTATGAACAATAAGAATTTTTATTTTTTATTGTTGTTCGCGATGTTCTTCTTTCAAACACCTTAAAATAATCATTACATTCAGTCATTTGAATTTAGTTTCGGTAATAACTGAAATCATCCAAAACTAGAGAATAATTGGTTTATTTTGTAAAACCGATTTCACAAGATAAACCAATTATTCTATACAAAAACGAAGAACAATTCGTAATTTTAATAGCTAAAAATAATTAATTTAAGTTTTTGTGCAGTTTGGAGTCCGGTGATAGCATAAACATTATCAGACTGCCAAAGTAAACTTCTAGTTTGGAAACTACCCAAAACTTATAAACAGTAACACCATTTCCATGAATTAGGATGAATTTAATTTTTTTATAAAGACTGCAGTTCGCACAGTTAAACTGGTATATGCAACATCCAACTTCCTATTTGTACATCTACCTGATTGTTTACTAGACAGGTAAGCTGTTCTGACTATGTTTTCAACTACATACACTCTAAGTAGGGGTTTTTTTTATCTGATTCAAAGCATGAAAAAGGGAATGGCAAATTTCCATATATAATAAACAGAGGTTTGTCATAAAAACTAAGCACTACTTGGTGTTATGCCCGGATTGGAAAATAAACCTGTAGATGACCTGGATAAGTGAGATAATTTTACAAAAAATTATAATTAGTTGAATTTGATTTTTCAAGTGTGTGCCTTTTATGCAAGAATAATTAAGATTTTTACAGGAGTAGCAAGTTATGTTATTTAAAATATATTTGCCAATATAACCGATAACCTCAGTTGTTAGTATTTTGATAAAGGCTGGATCTTAATGTGATTTTAAACTTTATTGGTATAAAAATAGACAAGTGTATCTGTTATGTAATGGTTCGTATTTCAACAGTCTCATGTATTTTTAAAAGACGGAGAATGTATCCCTCTTGCATGAATGTTACACCCAAGCTGCTCTCACCACTTTCGAGATTACTTTTTAGTTTACTTTTCAGGGTTTTGGCGGTGTCAGAATCATCTATCGTGCTTGTGTAACCTGATAATATATATTTCAAGTCAAATGCATAACAATTTAATGGAACATGTTTCTGAATTTTGAAAGGGTGGTAAGGCATGGTTTCATTCTTAGTTATGTACCTACTGCAAAAATATTACAATCCATATTAAGATCCTTAACACTTTACTCTCTCTAACCCGATTGACACGGAACCAGGTCTAAAACTTAAAAAGTCAATTCTAGAATGGAAAATACTTAGTTGCATTTACCACTCATTTAAAAGGTGATTTTATTAAGTGACAGGTAAATGTAATCAAAATGGACATGTACTTGCACCCAAGTGGAGTGGGGCAGTTAAAAAAATCATTGATTAAATGGCCATTATTATAATAACTCGCTATCCTGGTTGGATCCTGACATTTCTATATTACAATTCCTTACAGCCTTTTATTAGTATTTTAATTACAAAACTTATATGTTTAGGGTTTTCTTTAAAGTTTTCTATTTATTTCGCACGTACATATATTAGTCGAACTAAGTACGCACGTAGCCTACATGTGTAGCTGCTGTAAAAGTCTTCAGGCTACCAATCTTACAACCTGTTTTACTCCACCAGTGTAATTATGGTTGTAATTGCATTATTGATAAAAATATACTGGAAATATATTGTTTGAATGGGAGACCATATTAGTTACAGAGAAGTAATTACTCGTCGTTTCGAATGATTCTAAAGGTAAATGGTTTGTTGTGATTTCAAACCCGTTCCCAGTTTGTCCGCAGAGGTTTCACGCTCTGTTAAACTAACGATTGTTATGTCAAGGATTAGGGCTCCTCATTGCGCCACGGTTTGTGGCTATGTGTATAGTAAATTTGGAAACTAGACTGGAAACACGAAAGCTACTACGAATTGTATGGATTGAAAAAGAAAGCTCTCAAGTTTTGTTAGATATAACTAGAGTTGCTCAATTTGCAATGTGCAACGAAAATGTTTTCCAGTATGCTGAAACTGTGCCCAAACAAGGAAAAAGTAAACAAAAGTTTTGTAGGTTAATGTGTTTATGACAATCCATCCACCCACAGTGTACCAGTAAATTGTATAATACAGTTTAAAGGGAAAAAAGATCAGTTGTTACTACTGAGCAAAGATTACACTGAAAATAACTCGATAAAGGTGAAAATCGTTCTGAGCAAATACTTATTAAGAACTTGGCTCTCTCCTACCAAAACTTAATCCCTAATGTTGTCGGATAGGACATGGCACGTATATTTGCCATTAGTTTGATGACTTAGTGACGCGTTCGATTTCACGCTAGCCTAATGGAAAAAAATGATTCGTTAGCTGGATAGTTCTACATCGATATTTATCGAAAAAAAGTGTTATTATTTAAATTGCAGTTATAGGAACGTGTAATATAAACGTGTATTGACTTAGTGAAATGAAATTCAAACTATTTTTGTCCTAAACAGATATTTCTCTCTGTAATATGTTTTGTAATCATTTTAACGAATCTGTGTAATCTAGAGTTTACATTATTTTTATGGTTCTAAAATATATGCTAAAACTGCAACTATTTCTCTGAAGGTTGTCTCCGAACTCTCTAGCAATCTTGTAAGATATCATTCCTGGACCAGAGACAAACTAAATCTTATGTGGAAAATGTAAAACTAAAATTTACTCGTAGAGCTACCATTTTGTCTTTTACGACCAATTCTTGTTTATAAATGCTTTTGTATAAACATTTTTTTTATGAATAGGCTACTAACAGAAAGGCCTATATTGAGAACAAAGTGTTTTTTTTTCATATCATATACAGATTTGAAATATTCATTTAGAAAAAGGCTTTTCAGTAGCAAGAGCAGAACAATATCTTTGAACAGAGACAAAAATAAAAGTTAACTGCAAAATCTTGAGTAGTAAATAAAGATTTTACTGCACTCCATTCATTCCACATCACTTATTTCACCAGAAATAAAATTTTACTGGGGGAATTTAACGCCTGAGTCCAACTTTGCCTGTCAGCTATTAACGTAAGATTTTATTTCAAAATCCAATAATAGTGCAACACTTAAGTTAATCAGAGTATATTTAAGTTAATTATACTTAATATTTTTAATCAACTTATTTCGTGTTCAGCCTATGTAAACTTTTTTCTTTGTTATACTTTATCTGTAAAGTAAATAATTTTTGTTATTTATATATTAATGTTTGTTGTACTGTGTATAAAACAACTATACATTTAATCTGTTTATTTCCAATTTTAACATGTTAAATAATAATGTGTATTGTTAAATGATAAAATATTATACTTATAACAAATATATCCTGTGATAGAAAACCTCTCAATCGTAGGTACAAATCGAATAAAAGTTAAAAGCTAGAGATCGATACGAATTGAATTGACGGGACAATGTTTACACGGGGAACTTTCTAAAGGATGTCAACCTTACTAGGGTTTTCAAAACAACCCTGACTTTTCCCACTTTCAAAATTGGGTTATCCAATAAACCCACTAAGTGCAAAGTGACTTGTGTTGATTTATCTAGTGTTTGTAGTAAAGTCCGAAGGTTTCATTTTAGAATTATTTTAGTCATACGGTAAGCTAGGGAGTTATGTTATTGAATGCAGCTACTACCATTGACTTTATACATTTATCATCTAATTTATTTTATTTATACTAATCTGTCAACTCACAAGAAGCTCTGAACTATATATAAATTATAAAAGACAACAAACAATTATCAAGGCTTAGAAAGATCTCGCATTTGATTTCCTTACTTAACTAATAGCGCAGATTTCGTTCTTAAGAAATAAAAGCAGATTTGGGTCAATGGAAGATTGATGACATTGCTTTATCAGCCAATCGGTTTTGATCGATAAATCTCTTTTAAATTTCTTCTATAAATCCTCTAATATTAAGTTAATTGTGAATTTAAATAACAATAAGCCCCAAAATTACTGTATGTTCGTATTCCATATAGTTATTTTAAATAAACCAAATATTTACTGTATTTTATTTCCGAATCAAGCTCACGCTATTTTCACTAAATATGATAGATTCATACAGAGTGACAATTAAGTCTTGGAACTGTAACGTTGCTAGTAATGTTTGAAACAAGGGGAAATCGGACTGATCACCCGATAGGAATTATTGCTGTTTGGAGGGACGCCTTCAACTGCCCCAATACACTATTACTAGTAGGTCTTGCAATTGCCGCCTCTCCACTGAAGGAGCAAGAGAAATTCAATCTGTAGCCAAGGGAGCTACACGTGCAGACCATCAGTAGCCCTCAGGTTTGTGCATGAGTACTGATAAGGCTGTGGTTTCCTAGACGCGTAATAGATGCGCAGCGGTTTAGATGCGCTGCGTCTTTTATCCAGGTCCCAAAACGCAGCCGACGTGAGTGGTTTCCTAGACTGCGTACAATACACACGGTTGGTGCGTAACATAAGTTCATGGGAGAGATTACTAGTGGCTACTATGATGTTGTACGATGATTTAGATAATGACATGGATATTTTGGCATTAACAGCTTTGAAGAAGCGTAAGCAGTGAAAAGTATATGTTAGGAACTGTACGTGGCCCTCACGCATCTTTTAACTGTAGTGTTAAGGCAAACATGTCTATTTGATGTAAACAATAAATTTTAATTTACCCTGTCCAACTTTGCTTTTACTGTTATTATATTTACCTATTCGGGATTTACCAAATCGATGAAAATACCTTTTAGAAGTATAACTGCAATAATCATTTTATACTTATACGCCAACCCCGTAAGAAGTTTGGGTAGGCTACTATGCTAGTAATTAATATAGAGTTATTACTAAGATGTTCAAGAGTTCTTAAAATAATTATGGGGGCTCTAATATTTGGGAGTTGGTGTTGTACTGATTTGAAATGAATATTTATCAATGGTAGGTTTATTTACTAATAGCAACAATAAGAAAATATGTGAGCTCAAATTAATTGTAGGGAACATGTAACAAGAGAATCAACTATTAAAATCACACATTATGGGGAAATTAACACTACATAACGAATGATATGAAATATAATACTATACAATTTTAATTGTATGAAAAATTATTTCCATAATATGTCATTAGGAAACCAAATTTAACCAATTTTTTGTCGTGTGAGAATTTTGCCTTCTGTACAACATTTACTTCCGAATCCATTGCATAAGACATGTCTAAAACGCAGCGTAAGCTGTGGTTTCCTAGACGCGTATTAGATGCGCTGCGTGTGCGCATCTAAGACGCAGCACACTTGTCTTATGGAGTTTCGTGTAAGCGGTTTCCAAGGCTGCGTATCTAATGCGCGCGCATCTAATACGCGCGCACCAATAGCTGCGTATTTGACCGACTGCTTTCGGAGCAGTCGAATCTGAGTTACGCTGCGTTTTAGACATGTCTTATGCAATGGATTCGGAAGTAAATGTTGTACAGAAGGCAAAATTCTCACACGACAAAAAATTGGTTAAATTTGGTTTCCTAATGACATATTATGGAAATAATTTTTCATACAATTAAAATTGTATAGTATTATATTTCATATCATTCGTTATGTAGTGTTAATTTCCCCATAATGTGTGATTTTTAGCGAATTTCCCTATAGGGAAGTAGCTATTACCGTAGGTCTCATGGTAAGACTTAGGCCCGGGACCGATTTACTTTTTCATTTTAATGTCCCCAGAGGCCAAAAACACCATTCGTTCAAATTTTTATATATGTATATATATATATATATATATATATATATATAGGTATATATATAGATTTATATATATATATATGTGTCCGTGAACACGATAACTTGAGTAGTTTTTATCCGATTTTGATGAAATTTGGTTTGAAGGTGTAAGGCGGGATAAACTTGAATGAGTTCGCGATCCAGCATGATCGGACCATGGGAACAGGGTTTTATGGGGGGTTTTATGGGGTAAAAATTGGTTTTTCTCACTTCTTACCCTCAAAACACGAAATTTCCCAATTTTTCTCTAAACCTTCTTAAAGAGCTTAAAAAAACAAACAATTCAGTATATCAAAGTGTTTTTGTACGGTTATTGGTTACGGAGAAAACTAAAAAAAATGGTAAATTTAAAATTCCCATGTTATTCTTATGGAGAATATTGTAAAATGTTGTAGTTTGCTTCTTTATGGATATATTTTGATCAAACTTGGCAAATTTATTTATTTTATAGTAAGCTATCAATATTTTACTAAAAACACACTACTTTATTAGTTTCCTTGTAGCAGCAAACCTAGGTACTCGTTTAACCCAATGTTATTTAAATAGATCAATTGAAAATCAATTCGGACAAATGGAAATTCGCTTAGACGGCAGGTTTGCTGCGGCGGGGGTATTTAATAGTTGATTCTCTTGTTACATGTTCCCTACAATTAATTTGAGCTCACATATTTTCTTATTGTTGCTATTAGTAAATAAACCTACCATTGATAAATATTCATTTCAAATCAGTACAACACCAACTCCCAAATATTAGAGCCCCCATAATTATTTTAAGAACTCTTGAACATCTTAGTAATAACTCTATATTAATTACTAGCATAGTAGCCTACCCAAACTTCTTACGGGGTTGGCGTATAAGTATAAAATGATTATTGCAGTTATACTTCTAAAAGGTATTTTCATCGATTTGGTAAATCCCGAATAGGTAAATATAATAACAGTAAAAGCAAAGTTGGACAGGGTAAATTAAGATTTATTGTTTACATCAAATAGACATGTTTGCCTTAACACTACAGTTAAAAGATGCGTGAGGGCCACGTACAGTTCCTAACATATACTTTTCACTGCTTACGCTTCTTCAAAGCTGTTAATGCCAAAATATCCATGTCATTATCTAAATCATCGTACAACATCATAGTAGCCACTAGTAATCTCTCCCATGAACTTATGTTACGCACCAACCGTGTGTATTGTACGCAGTCTAGGAAACCACTCACGTCGGCTGCGTTTTGGGACCTGGATAAAAGACGCAGCGCATCTAAACCGCTGCGCATCTATTACGCGTCTAGGAAACCACAGCCTAACTCAGATTCGACTGCTCCGAAAGCAGTCGGTCAAATACGCAGCTATTGGTGCGCGCGTATTAGATGCGCGCGCATTAGATACGCAGCCTTGGAAACCGCTTACACGAAACTCCATAAGACAAGTGTGCTGCGTCTTAGATGCGCACACGCAGCGCATCTAATACGCGTCTAGGAAACCACAGCCTAAGCCCAGCTGATGGATAAGGATAAACTGTGCATTTATGGTGTGGATGCCGACCTGACTGATTGTGGATATCCAGGACAAGACCCTCTTCTCTTCAGGAATATTTTATTGAGGATATTATTTCAAGAGGTAATGCAGATATTTTATTTGTAAATTTTATGTTTCAAAATCAAAGTATAAGTAGTTTTTGTTGCCTTGAATGATTAATATTGTTGGAATTATAAAATTCTAACATTGACTTTTCATGCATAGACAATCTCAAAAAGTACATGTTTCAAAAACTTTGAAAATAGGTAAAATAATATTTTATTGGGAATTTTTACTGAAAATCAAAGTAAAATAAACGTTATGGGTGTTAATTTAATATCAAGCATAACTTGAAATTTAAAGCTAACTATTGTTGTACATAAGATTTTGTGAATAGTGAGTAAAGTAAATTACAATCATTGTTGGGCTGTAAATGTTAAAATATTAAAAATCCAGTAGTATTTTTTATTAAATTAGTTACTTGGTTTTGTTGAAATCTGTAAATAATATCTCAAACGTTAGTAAATTTGTAAATATTAGGCTATATTTTTAATAATCAACATTTTATGTAGTTACATTGTCTAGGTCAAATTCATTTAATTGTACATATTTTATGTTCCATTTTGTCAATTTTAACTGGGTCAAAAATCATAATTAGTGTTCTCATTGTTTGATGTATAATTTAATATGTAATAGATTATTGAGGTTAGAATAATTATTGCATGATTTCAATACATCATAGTAGGTGTAATACAATGATTAAATCAGACTGTATAAGCTTTTGGGCAGTTACAATTGTAGCATATTATTTGGAATACAGATCAAACAGATTATTCTGCAGATAGTATCCAGGACCTTGCATTATCACAAGAAGTTGTTTACAAAGTTGCATATTTTTATCTATTATCTTTGAACTAGGGTGATTATCTTTGATGGAAATATTTGGTAATATTTAAATATTTGTATTTTATGTAGGATTGTTATTTGTAATACACACTGTGACAAATTAGTTGAATTATTTATCTAAACAGGGAACAACTATTGCATTTATTTAATGTTTTACAACACCACTTATTTTATATTCGAATCTGGTTACAAGAGCATGAGCATAATTCATTACTATGACATTCAAAAGTTATGTTTTGGCTTAAAAGTGTGGCACTGGAACTTGTTTGGTTAAATATATATATATATTATGTTTATGGTGAGATCATGTACTATTCAGTAAGGAATTTTGTAGGGTTTTTGGCTACTGCTGCTGGGATTTGATCTAACAGCCTGGACACTCTGGTCACTGCTTCGTACTCTACCGCACTTGGTCTACCCACTACTAGGTTTCTGGACATTTGGACCTGGACTGCCTGACGGATGGTCAATCATCACTGATGCTGTGGACCTACCTACTTCAGACTGAGCCCGAGATCATCTGTCTTCAACTGATAAGTCAGACATCTTATTCTTTAGTCCAAAATATCTTACCATCTGATCTCACAGCTTCCCGGAATAAACAGATAAACCTTTGGCTAGCCAGACATTGTGGACACTTGGTGCTTGAGTGCCCCACCTCTAGGTGTGTGTGAGACTATTAAGTGCCACAGGAATATTTGAGTGCCTGGATGTCGACCCGCCACATCGGAGAATATTTATTATAATTTATTTAGCCTTGTTAGATTTAAGTATTGTGCATGTTCTTGTTTGATGATATGTTTATGGTTATGTGTATGTATTTATGAATTTATATGTATTTAAAATGTCTTTTCAGCACGGTGGCCACCTGCAGTTGCACTCAATTGATTAATTAATTTTATATTGTAGTATTATTTGCTGAATATCTTGCTTTTGGTGAAACATATACTAATGTTTATCTTGAGCAGACATTATCAGATTTATTTATGTAAATTTTGGAAATACTTTATTATTTCATATTTTGTGGCTCAAGTGACATTGAGGGTTGAATATATAAATTGGAGCCACATTGAAATTATATATTTTGCATGTAACAATCTGATAGCTGAATAAATATTGTGTCTGCTAACTGGTTATCATCTATTTGCCTGTCTAGACACAAATAATTTAGTGTGAATTTACAAAACAATTTGAATTAGAGTCTTTTGAATTTTAATCAATTCTTTTGGTATATTTTGAGTGTACATAATTTATTCACTGTATAGTTATAAGATTGCATGAACAGTCAAACTTTCTTTATCTCAAAAGTAATTATCTGCATTATTATCTTGTTATCTGATGAACTGACCCAACTGGATGGATTCCCCATTGCCATCACATGAACTCAAGGGTATGATTAATGGGGTGGCGCCCTTTTAAAACCAACTCAACAGATAAGCATAGAATTTTGGGTAGCTTTAATATTCCTCAAGGCAAACTTTGGCGAATTAAGATTCAGACCCCGCCCTACTCCACTGACTTGGCCGGAGCACATGGCAGAACGACTTTATTACTGTAAAACGAAAAGAGATATTACAACCAAATTTGGCATCTCATTATTGGTAGGCCTAATAGTAAACTACTTTTCTGTGTACCAGGTGATTAAATGTCACCAATGGGGGGCCATAGGAAGTAAATTGAAAATCTAACAGTTATTATTTACTTATGAAAATAAACTAATACGCTTTTTTGATAAACGAAAAACAATTGTTTTGAAATCAAAAAATTTGTGCTTTTATAGGAAGTTGTTATGATAACTATAACATAACCTACCGTAAATTTACAATATTTTCATATATTGCATACTTCGTTAGAAATTGGGAAGGTAAATCCCAAGAAGTGAGTTTGACCAGCCAGCCATTTAGTCCAGACGGCAGGTAGAAAAAGAGGCGTTGGATGGAAAAAGGTCGGAAGTTAATGAAACTTGGGGATGTTGTTTAGGGATGATAAATCAACATTTTCCCAAGTTTTGGACCTCGAACTGCATCAAATTCTAAGAAGAGTTCTTTTTTTCTGAACGGTTCTCTCTTACGGGTTTTTTTAAATCTCAGCAGATTTGTCATTTCAAAAAGTTATATATATATATATATATATATATATATATATATAACAGTCAATTTCATTAAATGCTACAATGAAAAACGATTTAAATTACGCTTAAAAAATTATAAAAAACTGAAAAGAAATGAGTAATGTGGTTTTGAACAGGCATAAATAGTATGAACGTGTTTGGTTGTTATCGTGTGTTGTGTTACATTTCATAGAGTTTATTCTTCGGATTACTAAGGTATATTTTTAATGTTCTGAAATTGAGAACGTAAAAGACAAAGAAAACCTTTCTAAGGTTCGTTTGGAGTGCAGTAACATTTTCAACTCTTTTGCCATTACAAAGTATTGCCTCGCATTTCTGTCTGGGATGTTTCTTTGATGACTTCAGAGTTGCTTTAACTCAAAATAACAATCATTTCCGGGATTTACGTGTTATGTATTAATAAAGGTTTCTATAATTTTCAATGTATCAAAATATAAGTAAACCAATAAATATAATAATCGTTAATTAACTTAGCAGATAATAGTGAAGTTGATTGATTGTCCTGCCTTGCTGTCTGAAGTAGACATTCGTGTTCCATCTGGTACAAGATCCCAGGATCTATTCGGAAGGAGGCACTATGCACGTGGATACCAGTACCATGGACCCCTTGCAAGGATGCTTCGAAATGGGAATGTCTTCTGTGCCACTTTCGACATCTTCACAGACAGCCAAAAGACAATCCGGAAGAGGGTACTGGCTGACTTCCACCGCTCATCATAGTACCACCCAAAATCACGGTTATTATATTTGTTTCAAACCAATGAATGTTTTCTCTCTTTTTACAAATCTTGTTTTCTTTGTTATTGTTGAAATTATATTTACTGTTATTGTTGAAATTCATATATTTATTGTTATTGTTAAAACTCATATATTTATTGTTATTGTTGAAACTCATATATTTATTGTTTGTTGTTCATTTATATTTTCACTTACTATTCTTGTTTTTTGTTCTTGTTCATTGGTTGTAGTTTAAAGTTTTGCTTTGTGTACGTCCATTTTGATACTGCTGAAATTGTATTATTTACTAAACTTACTGCATGTCATTTTGTCAAAAATACTTTTGTATGTATATGTTTAAGTTAGATTAAGTCATCTTATACAACATATTATTGTAAATTGGTTCTTGACCGTTGGAAGGTAAAATAAATAAATAAATAAATAAACAAAGCTGAAAAACGATAATACTGACAATAATATTGCAAAGTTACAAATCTTAAATTTACAAATTAATTGTGCGATACATGTTTATTGTTTATTGAACATGTTTATTTCCGACAACATACATATGATAAAAAATACTAATTAGATCCAGAAATAAACATTATACAATTTATTATTTTGTCTAGGAACATTGATACCCGTGTTAAATCATTATATTGAGAAGCATATCATAGATAGCTTATCGGTAAATAAACATTATTTGATATCATAACTTAAATAAGTATTTTATTTTCTTTGTTCAGTAACTTAATTATCGGTTACTCAATAAAGCAAAGGCTGAAAAATTTGAAATATGCTCTTACCAACACAGTCATTAGAATGTCATTAAAAGATTGTTATTGCACATCGGGAATTTAAAATATTTGTAAACTAAAGATATCTTGTAGATAAAAATCCAATAACCTTTACACAGCTAGAGACGAAAAGAGTGTTTATTACGTGTGTGGAGGAGTAGTGAGTGATATGCCATATTAAGAACAACAAAACGTTAAGATCACTTTAATCATAAGTATTACTGGTATAGGAAAAAAGGGTCTAATTTTAACCCTGCCTATTGTATCATTCTACAGAGTTATGTTTCCTTGTTATTCGTTTCATAATAAGATGTTTATTGAGCTACTAGCATTCATTTAATACTTCACTTTCAAACAATTCAATTTGCCAAATAAACTTGATCATAATAAAAATTAGCTTTCAAGGTTTTGATTAACTTAATAAATAAAAATTATATACACTTAATAGAATTAAGGTTTTCTCTGTTACATCTTTTGTCAAACCGTCCTAATGGGCCAATTTTTAGGATTAAGGTGACTTTTGAAAGCTTATGGTCTAACGGAGAGAGGAATGGTAAATAAAAAGTCAATAACCCTAGCATTTTATTTATTTCTACAGTTCAATTTAAAGATTTAGTAATGGTGAACAACTTTTTTTAATAAAAAGTTTAAATTTGAATAGCATTTTGACAGTAATCGTTTCGTTGAATGTTTAACCTCAGTCAGAATATAAAAAAAAATAGCAGACCAGTTCATGAAAATGGATTTTAAATATTTTTTGAATATTTTAATGTGGATGAGATGAGTAAATCACTTTTTTCTGTAGATTTGTAGCATATATAAACATATTTTGAAGTAAATTTATTTTAAATCTACAAAGTTATGCAGGATGAAAATTTTATTTATAAAAAATAAGAAGTAAAGTTAAATTGACTCTAATCATTAAGTTGACAAAGAGTACAGAACTGAAATAAACAAATTTAATTTATTTAAAATTAGTAGCTTTTTAACCTATAAACAATCTTATAGTAAACTAAATAATATTTTAAAAATAAAATGGTGTTGCATTGTTATATTTATCTTGGAAACCAATTTTGAAGGCAATTAAAATGCGAAATTTGCGAATAGGTCCCCTACGTATACTTTAATTGAAAAAGCTGGCCAGCTGGTCTTTGTCTTAGCAAAGTAATTTACAGCTTTTTATGTTTAATGGCGTTAGTCATACCTGAATACCTGAATACCTGCTGCGACGTCGTTGACCAGAATTTCTGGATAGACTGTGTCATAAACTAAAAATAATATTTACACTATTTACAATACTTTTGGCAAGATGGCGTTGAGCCTATACTCGATGGAACGCATCAAAATACTCGTCAACTGAGTACAGTGGTCGGTCGACTAGCCAGGCTTTAACTTTCTTTTTAAAAGTGGACGGTTCACAAGACTTAAATCTTTGGGGGAGACTGTTGTACATCTTCAGAGCCCTGATGCGGAAAAAGCTTTGCGTTTTGGACAGCCTGCAGTAAGGTATGTGGAGCTGGTCTCTGTTACGAAGGTTGTGGGAGTGGTGGAATTCCCTTGTTGTGAGCTGATCTAAGTTATCCCTCACATAACAGAGGCCAAACAGTACATACTGGCTGAAGATAGTAAGGATTTTTAGGCTTCTGAAGATAGGCCTACAGTGCTCACTGTCACTCTTCGATGCAATAATCCGAACCGCCTTCTTTTGAAGGAGGAGAATATCTTCACACCTTGCAGCGTGTCCCCAAAGCAGGAGTCCATAGGAGAGGTGGGAATGAAACAAGCCGTGATAGACGGTGGTCAGGTATTGCTTCGTCAACAGGGGTTTAAGTCTGCGGAGTAGATGGATGACTCGAGAGAGCTTCGTACAGATACTGTCCACATGGCCACTCCAGCTAATCTTTGTATCTATTACAAATCCCAGCAGCTTCACCTCTGTTAAAATGTCAGCGTTTGTACGACTGAGACTGCACACAATTTCTTGGGTTTTTTCTCGGTTGAGGCTCAATCCGTTTTGTTGGAACCAAGTCTTTGCCAACTCAAAAACTTCTGCGGCCTTTTCCCGGGCCAAAACTGGAGTAGATCCTCTGGCAACAATTGTTGTGTCGTCAGCAAACATTAGGACGCTTCCAATGGCACTAAGGTCATTTATCATGATTAAAAAGAGGACACGGCCCAATACTGAGCCCTGCGGGACACCATGCTCAATTAATCCAGGTGAAGAGTTGGCTCCAGATATCGACAGCACTTGTCTGCGGTCACTGATTTTCTCCCTTTAATGATTGTAGTAATGACTGATACGACCTGAAGGCATCAAATACACTGCCACGGATCCCAAGATTTTCTAATTTTTGTAGTAGCATCTTATGGTTGACGGTGTCAAAGGCTTTGCTGAGATCTGCAAGGACCAAAGCAGCAGAGCCCTTATCCTCAAATGTATCTAGGACCTCCCCTATCAGCTCAGAGACAGCTGAGATAGTCGAGCGACCACGCCTGAACCCATGCTGGGAACTCGCAAGTAGAGAGTTGCGCTCCAAGTAGTCCACTAGTTGCCTCTTCATAATAGTCTCGAACACCTTTGCAATAACTGGAATTACTGAGATGGGCCTATAACTGCTGATAGATGCTGGATCACCCTTCTTAAAGACCGGGACCGTTCTTGACACCTTCAGTGAATTGGGAAAGACTCCGCTCTGTAAACATGCATTAATAGTTTTTGCTAGAGGTATGGCTATTACTTCCGATACATATTTCAAGATGGTGACAGTCATTCCATGCACATCAGGGCTATGGGAGTTTTTAAAGTTGTTAATAATTTTCATAACTTCATCGGGTGTCACATTGCGCCATCTCGTGAACGTACTGACAGTTGGCCTAGACAAGTTAGGAGAGAGCAGAGGCACAGAGTCATCGGTCGGAGAGTCAAAAGATTTTACAATTCTATCAACCTCACCGAGGAGGAAAGCATTAAATTCGTCAGGGCTAGCTGCACATTTCATATCTGGCTTACGTTTCTGGACCTGGTTCACTAGGCCCCAAGCCGCCTTGCATGAATTTTTCGCTGTAATTATTGCAGCCATATTCGCTTCCTTTTTAGCCAGATCTACCTGGACTCTATAGAGCCTCTTGGCCCTGAGATAGAGGGTGTGGAACCTAGTCTTTTCAATTGTGCAAACACACGTCCTGTATCTATCATGGAGTGAAATCATTAATTTCCTCAAGTTTGCCAGTTCATCAGTATACCAGGACTTATCACTGTATCTCGGTTTACTTTTACATGCCAACAGTCTGGTGTTACTAGCTGATACATTTTTTACAGGGAAAACATTATCAAAGATGTACCTAAATATGTCAAAAAAAGAGTCAAACCCCGATTCCGGATCGTTTTTAAGAAGCACATCACTCCAGTCAACTGTTGACAAGGTAGACTTAAATTCAGGTAAGCTTTCAGTTTTAATGATGCGCCTAGTGCGCTTATATTTACTGGTCCATTGTAAGATGTTGGCGTCACTTACCCCAGGCTGAAGAAACACACTAAGCACCACCGGACAATGGTCGGCGATGACAGGGTCCAAGGTCGACACAACATACTCCCATGATTCAAGAGAAGTGGCAACAACATCAAGGCAGTTCAATCCCCGTGTTGGAGTCCTGCTAGGCAAGAACAGGCCATGACTTTTGAGAATATATACAAATTGCCTAAAGCTGCTATCCTCAGTATTAACTCCAACGTTAATATTAAAATCACCGCCCAAAATAATTGGAACATTCAACCTAGCTAGGTAGCTTAGGCATTTATCAAGTGCATCAAAAAAGTTTAATATATTCCCTGATGGTGACCTATAGGCTGAAACCACCAGTATTGACAAGCTAGTGACATACACACAGGAGATTTCCAAGTCTTTCTCAGTACAAAAAATGTCTACCTCTATTGGTTGTGAATTGAGATTTTTATTATTGACGAATATAGCAGTGCCACCATTTTTAAATGTGGATCGATGAAATGCTGAAACTAGGCTTAATTGGCCAATACTACTCTAGAACTCGACTTCAGATTTAGTTAGCCAGTGTTCACTTATGCACAAAATGTCTAAGCATTGATCATCGGCAAAATGGGCTGTCAGGTTAAACTTTGTACGCAAACATTGGACATTAGCAAATGCCATTTGGATGCCGGCTCTACCTTGGGTTACCGGTACTTCTGCTTTTTGCTCAGTAGGCCTACAATTAGGCAGAGAGCCAGTGGGCTGATGTTCAGAGATAGGCTCGGGCTGGCAATTTATTGTTGTTTGTGTAGGCCTAGGCCTAGCATTGCTAGATGACTTAATTAAGTATGTATTTACATTATGTACAGTTGAGAGTTTATCTACTAGGCCTATGTTGTAACACTGGCTAGGGGTCTCCTGAATAAAAAACGTTTCAGTACAGCGTTTTTAGGCCAAGAGGCACTTTGGAAAAGTTCATCCTTACGATCAAAATCTACACCTATCTTAAAGCTAGCATTTGATCCTTTTGTCTCTAGTTTTTCTACAACAGGAGAGATGCCTGCGAATTTTGTAGTCACAAATTGTTTAACTGTCTCTACAGTAGTATCATTGTTTAGCCTACCCAAATAAAACCATGCTTTTTTGTTACCTGATAGAGTTTTATCCTCACATGTTCCAACAATTACAGGGGCAGATTTTTGGTTAGGTTTAGCAAGTTTCCCTTTTACAGGCAATGCACCAGTCTTGGTCCTTTGCGTCTTCTGCTGCCGGTCACTGGCACTTTGGTGTTAAGAAGAATTTGACTTTAACACTTGGTCTGAGTCACGATCTTGCCCGGAGCCACAGCCTTTGCGATCAGACACACTAGTGTTACTAGAAGCAGGGTCTATGCTATGTGAAAGGCCTGGCCTTTTACAGCGGTACTTCCTTCGCTGAATTTTCCATTCGTTGTCATTTGATTCTAGATTGGGGAAGTTTTCCTCGTTTAGCACAATCATTTCTTCGGCCTGGGTATGGTGTGTATCAATGATAGTCGTATTTTGAGACGTTCCAGGACTAGTGAGTAGGCCTAGGCCAGCGTCATCCTTGTAGTTGTT
Source organism: Macrosteles quadrilineatus (assembly GCF_028750875.1). NCBI lineage: Eukaryota > Metazoa > Arthropoda > Insecta > Hemiptera > Cicadellidae > Macrosteles > Macrosteles quadrilineatus. Next base: position 23,566,903 of record NW_026542602.1, read on the forward strand.
GTCATTATCGGTAATCTCCTCCACATTAGATGACTCTTGAATCTTCTGAATTGAATTAACTGATGTTCTTACTGATATAGTTTTCTAAAATACTGTATTCTCGCACTGAATAGAGAGCCAAGTATTACAATAAAAAAAATACCCTTACGATACTGTTTTACCTATTGATTTATGTACGTAATTTGTCAGGCTATTTTTGACGAGATTTATTTATGTTGTCACACATAATAAATTATATATTACAAAATATCAGCCTTCTTTAAGGACTATTCTATTTACTTATGATGGTTTATCTTCCTTGTGCACGATTAACAATGGAAAGAATTTAATGACGTGTGTATTATTTTGAAATGCAACTGTTTTACCCAATAAGTTCTAAACGTGTTCGTACTGATGTAATAAGGCTCTAACTGTTTATTATTTTGAATAATACAACGGGCATATAGGCCTATGCTATATTAATATATTTAATGCTTCTATTACTGAATTAGAACCTAAAGATAATTTTTAAACTGTTATAATTTGGACAAAATGATTGAGAGAGAAAGCCACCTTAAGTCACTATAGGGATGAAGAGTCTAATTAATCCTTGCTCTGAAATCAATCTCCTGAGACTTTCCATCTTATCTTGCTGAAAATCTTAGGCAATTTCGTAAATTTACTAAATATGTAACATTTACTGGGTATCACTTATATTCGTAAAAGAAATCACAATTTTTACTTTTGACTCCAGCCAGGCTTGGAAAATAATGTATACCTGAATTAAAAAAAACCTACAATACCTACATTTAAGAAATTATTAAATTATAAACAATAAATGTTTTAATTGAAAGTAATTAACTCGATACTGCACGACATTATTAATTATCTCTAGATATTGCACCATCATTAAGCATTAATGTTATTCGAAGTAACATTTGGGTATTTTAGAGCAGTATAAATATGGTCACTTCCTAAGGGACCAACGAATTGTGAAACTGAATATTTTACAACTTCCTCCAAGGACCTTCATTTGTTACTTCATAATATAAAAGATGTAACGTAGCTTAACATATTGAATCATAATAAACAAAATAATCTTTAATCTAAAAAGATTTATTTTCATAAATATTGTTAAATAAAATATTGTATTTTTTGTAGTACATCAGTCATTGAAAACGTTAATAAGATGAAAATAAAGCTACATTTAAAAAAATAGTCACAATTATAGTGTTTTTTTTTATTATTATATAAAAGACTCGCGTTATTTAATTTATACATTATATGTATATTAATTGAAAGTAATTTTAAAGATATGATAAAATGTATACTTATATATCAGGCTATATGTCCATTTATCAATCTTTCCTACTTTATTTATGAATACACAATTTGTAAAAAACAACTTTTCTTCAGTTTTCATCAATTTGAAATTTAATGCTTAGTAGTGAGCTTTTTTCCCCGTTTCTGTTTCTTATAAAATCGCTAGGTCTCAAGGAATTTAAATAAAAACTTAATAAACAACGTATATTTACTATATATACACAATATCACACAACAATAGGGGTTTTGCTCTTTGGTTTGATTTTGTAACGGCGTCGCCGTCGGGCCTTCTGCTAGAGAGCCGGGTCACACGAGTGAGGTCCGTTCTCCACCAATGAGGACAGAGAGTTTGGTGGTTTGTTGTCAACCAATGACGACAGAGAGTTTGGTGGTTTGTTGTCAACCAATGAGGACAGAGAGTTTGGTGGTTTGTTGTCAACCAATGATGACAGAGAGTTTGGAGGCCGTGCCTCTACCAATGAGGATAGAGAGTTTTGAGGACAACTGTCAACCAACGAGGATATAGTGTTTACCGCATTGTTGACCTTGGTCAAAGTTGGGGATTTGTTGTTGGGGATCGCTGAAGGCATCAACGTCTGCGTTGACCTGCTGAACGTTGGCACCTTCTCCTTCTTGACCTTTTTGGCTTCTTCGTTGATTTCTAGAGCTATGCACTCCTTTTCTGCTGTAAAACACAAAATAGTTAATGCCAAAAGATAAGTTACAAGAAAATAGTCAAATAACATCTGTATTGTCTTTAAGCATCGCACTTGGCATTATCGAGGTTATTAATTAGTAATTACACAACCATGCTTAATATCTCTGGAACCAAAACGTTGCTTATTCATTTTAACTACACCATTTGTTTTGTTATTTAGGATGGTTTTTCTCAAATCTATTGATCATAATCAGGTGCTTTACTAAATACATCATGTTTACTTTTTAGTTATAACATTTTAGTTAGTAAGACAATATTTACTTACGCGGTTATTTTGTTAATTAATCAAAAAATCTGAGACCAATTTAAGGTATTTGAATACATCTTAAAAATTGTTCTTTATACGATAGTCCTCGAATGCATATTAGTAAATCATTAATTTTAATTAATTAAAACTACTAGCATTTTAAAGGACAACTAAGTTACTACTTAGTGTTTAAATGGGTTTAAAGTAATTAACTCCAAGTCTTATTAACCTGATGACTTTGGCTTACTGCCAGTAGTAAGTCTTCTAACTCTCAAAAGCTTTAACTGACACATAAAAATGCATTATAACTAGAATGTCGCCTTTGATATTGATCTTGCTACATTCTCTTTAAAAGGATTTTTTTAGAGCTTCGAATATGAGTCCATAATTGGGTTTTCCATAAATAGCTTTTTCTCACACAATACTCTCCTCAACTTTTTAATAACGTTGTAATTGAACTTTCGATATTTTGGTCAGAATAACGAATTTAATGGCTCCAAAAATAATAACCTTATTGATTCAGCCTGTTTCAGGCAAAGGGCGAAAATTGTATAACAAAAAGTAGGCAATTAGTAACATTATGTGATTATTCTTAGGTAGCAATACAGATTTTGGAAAACATATAAGCCTTGTAATTTAAAATGGAATTTTATAGTAAAACTAAACATTTTATAAACCAAACTGTTATCTTAGTTTATAACTTTAATAAGAACCTCATTTTAATACAAACTATAAAATTTATAACTGATGGGGAAAAAGAACTTGGTGACCACAGGTGACAATGTTTTCACTTACTGATGGGATTTATACGAAAGCAATTTGATATGGTTACATTGCAATATAAGTTTTCATGATAGATGTCAAAATCCCAGTAGTTGTATTTAGTTAACAGTAAAGGATTTAAACAAAATTGTAAGCAAATGTTCAACAACGCTCTTTACGAAATAAACAAAAAACAAATTCTTTATTAATATATACTACTTTAAAAATTGCAGCTTTTTGTTATAATTTAATTATTATATAATATAATATTATTTAAGTAACATATAGTACTTAAACTATATTATAGTAATGGGACCAAGTGTATCAGAATGTTTACACAAAGACATTTTTTTAATCAAGTTAGCCTTTACCTATTGTCAGTTAACACAAAAGAAGAAACTCTTATACAACCGTATTATAGTATTTCCTTTGAAAGTTAAACGTATATTAGCTCGATATGATTACAAATTGAAACAAAAATGCAGGACTGTATATTTACCAAGGACTTGAGCAAAAGGTTGGTGTGTGTGAGTGACAGGTGCCACCCCTACCATAACACTGGCCGTGGTGCCGCTTTTGAACAGGCCGTGTCTGCTGGGCATCATGGACTGGCGGACATTACGTTCTGGGCGTATCAGGATTATGTATAACTGTGAAATAAGTAAAGAACTTAAGTAATATACATTATGAGACAAGTTTTAATCTTAAATTTTAGACAGAAATAAACATAAACAGTATTGTTTATCGTACTTCAAGTTTACATAATATTATTTAATTAATTTCACCTTAAGTTGGACAGCGTGAGCTGACCTGGTACGAAAGGACAGTTAAGATGTAATCCAGTTTTGAGTAATCAGTAAATGAGTTCTGCTATTATTTTTTTCGTTGCATTTTACAATTTCCTAGCACATATTAGTAACAACTTATATTAATTTGCCTTCGTTGATATTCTTAGTACAATTTTCTGCTAGGATATGTTTCCTCGTACAATTAGTTAAAAAACAGTTACAAATTATGGTAATAAGAGATTTTTTCGAGGTTTTAGCGTAAAAATACAATTATCTTTGAACTTTTTTTAGGAATTAGTAACATTTATATTAACGCTCTTAAAGATTGTATTGTTTACGCTAGGAGTGCTAATCAAATTGGCAAGGCAATGTACAAGTTATTGCTGTGACACATAGGGAAATTTCTTGATACTACTATCGTTAAACGTGATTTAAGTTTATAAATGTGTCCCAATATTTGGATGGTGGGCATTATATTTTATATGTTGAAACATGAATACAAGTTCACCCTTTTAATTTAATTTGATTTAAACTTGAGGCTAAATGTTACAATATATCACCTAAATGTTTCGAATCACGATCGATATACTTCAGTAAACAATTGCCAGTTACTTTAGACGCAAATGAGAGAACAGCTTAAAACCGACGAACGAAAGTAACGTGTCTAACAGTGCTTTACAAAACCTTTTTCGAAACTCTTTTGACTTTCCCTGCTACTTATTGGCTGTCAGTATCAGACCACTATACCTTTAGGAATCGTATTTGGTTTTAAAGTTCATTACAAAGTTGTTTATGCCAGAGGTTACAGGATTGCATAAAGAAGGCTAAACTTTTGATTTATTGTTAGTAATATTGTTACCCCAAAAACCATTTCAATTTCTATTTGAAAGACAAAATACTCCCACCATAGAAAATCTGCAGACCTAAAAAAATTCTATTTGAATGATTTGATTTTCTCCAAAAACCTCCTCAAAAATATAAAATTTATTCAATTAGAAATAAAATAAGGTTTGATGGGTAATACGGTTTGCTTTTACAGGGAAAGTGATAAAGAGTATTTTAGTAAGATTTTAATGGATTAGTATAAAATGGAAAAATAAATAAACATATGTTTACTTATTTGTACCTAATTTCATCAAAATATATTCCAGTCATTATGTCAGTGGATTATTATGTCATAATAATTATATAATGTATGAACTTGAATGGATTTTGTCTTTGGCCTCTGGGGACCTCAACACACAAAGAATTGTCTAAAACGGTCTCACCATAAGAACTTCGGTAATATATTATTTCCAATTATAGTATTTTTGTATTATTATTATTACCGATGGTTTATTATTATGGTATATTCATTTTTTTACGCTACAAAAAGGTTGATTAAGACCGGATTTTGAAAATGCGATGAGCATCATGTAAACCTCTATTTATCATTATGCTATCGAGTATGCAAACCTTGGGAGAGAAGAGGCAGACCAGGGTGACACTGGCAGATAGGCTGATAGTAACGGACATTGACGTGATCCTCAGTGGCATGTGATGACCAGTGCCGAAGTAGAGCGGCACGAATGCCAACCAGATAACACACGTTGTGTACATCGTGAAACCTGTTGGAAATAGTTACAAACGCTATCAGTCAAGATACAAGATTATCTGTACAATGTAAAAGATTCAAGATTAAACTCTAGCTCCATAAAAATAATAGCTCTTTAACTTTTAATAACATTTTTGATCTAGGAAACTATTATTTTATCAATTAGGCCCACTACTTTTATATTGGTCAAGAGAAAAGTGTATATACACTTAGTCTTAACCAACTTTAAAGTTTAAAAAATATAAACATTTTTTTAACATGTTTTGAACACTTCAGTTAGGAATCCTCACATATATTTTCCCTTTTTCATAAGTAATACATGCACACTATCTTATAGGTTAGTATAACATTATTGTAAAAAAATATACGTTGAACTATCTTACCGATGTGTTTACTCTCATTGAACGCCTCCGGTATATTTCTCGTAAGCACAGCGTAAACCGTGCACACCAGTATAAGGAGGATTGGATACCCAAACGCTATCATGTATGAAGCGTTAACATATGAGTAACAAACCAGTAGGTTGTCCTCTCTGGTGGGATAGTGGTGAATAGCTCTTGGCGGGGATACCACCATCCACACTCCATTGATTATTACCTATAAAAATATCCTTAATGTTTTAAGAGTCACCAAATATAAATGCCGTTTCTCTAGGCTTTGAAATGCATATCATTAGTTTTTAAGCTTGGATAAGTATATCGGTTTCCCTTGTATACAGGAACACTCATACATAAATTCTTGTTACATTCTTCTACTATCGAGGATTGAAATTGAATTGTGTTTCTTTTCTTGTTAACTACCATATCTACTTTTTTAACTTTGATCAGTAGTTTCATCATTAGTAGGCCTAATAACTTTGTTAAACATGTATTATATTTTTTTATTAATTGAGCAATTTTCGTTTAAATTGGCGTCCAAATTATGTGCCAGTATCAATATCACTTATCTTCTAGCTTCGAGTGGTCAGGATAATTTCAACCTAGGACATAGGTAAAATGCCCCCCAAACAGGATTATTTAGCTCTTTAAAAAATAATATACTAACTAGGAACAAACGAGTTGATTTAATTCACCAGTGTTGTGTTGTTCCCAATGAAAATTACTAAGGTTTGTAGCAGGTTAACTGACCTGAATAGATACGAGGCCACTGCAGATGAAGATTTGTGACCTTGGAGAAATAAAGCTTGGTCTCTTCGTGGTGCGTTTGCCAGCGTTGAAGATGCGAGATATGCGATTGGTCTTTGTAAAAAGAGCAGCGTATACAACAGTAAAGCAGAACCCCGTCCCGAATCTGTATTGTGAAAAATTATGTCAATTTGAGACATGTGTCATTTAATGATAGTAAGAAAACATTATTCTGTAGAATGTGTTTGATAAAAATAAGGCAGCGTAAAAGCAATCATTCTTGCCATAACCACTCGGGCTTGGTGTTAGAAAAAATAATATTAGAATAAAAGAAATATGATTATTCGTAGGGGTAAACGGGATAACTTCTATAAATAAAAACTTAACTTTGGTCCATTTACAAAGTTATGACTTATGTAGTAAGAAACTATTGTCTAATCATGAAATTGCACAAACTAAGAAACTACGTGACCTTTGCATTAATAAATTAAAGCACGATTAAAAGGATGCAGCTCGGGCATGCAAACCATTTAGGGGCTTAAAGGATTAGTGTATGGATGATTCCACAAAACCTTTGTGGCAATATCGCTGACATATATTGTAGTAAGTTACATCAAGTAACAAAGTTGAAACATTAAATAAGGATATACCGCGTAATACTCTAATATTTAAATTTGTTGTAGAGTGTTTTCTTTTCATCAAATATCAGATTTACTTTTAAAATCCCTTATAAAAATGCCAAAAGATATTTTAAAAATTTTAATTCAACGGTTTTACAGAACATATAACATTATATTTAAATAAACACTAAAACTAACCTCTGTACACCACAAACGACGTCGGTAGGCCGCAATACCAACACGAATGTAACGGAGTAGCAGAGCAGTATACCAGACAACAGTACGTAGCTTAGCTCTCGACCTGCTGCCTTAACTACTGGTGTGTTGTTGTGACGTACAAACACTCCAGCAACCAACAGTGTTATGATGATACCTTGGGTAGAAACATATTGTATTACGATACAGACAGTGTGCTATAGTAACGGAGTAGCAGAGCAGTATACCAGACAACAGTACGTAGCTTAGCTCTCGACCAGCTGCCTAAACTAATGGTGTGTTGTTGTGTCGTACAAACACTCCAGCAACCAACAGTGTTATGATGATACCTTGGGTAGAAACATATTGTATTATGATACAGACAGTGTGCCATAGTAACGGAGTAGCAGAGCAGTATTCCAGACAACAGAACGTAGCAAAGCTACAGCGACCTGCTGCCTTAACTACTGGTGTGTTGTTGTGACGTACAAACACTCCAGCAACCAACAGTGTTATGATGATACCTTGGGTAGAAACAAATTGTATTACGATACAGACAGTGTGCCATAGTAACGGAGTAGCAGAGCAGTATTCCAGACAACAGAACGTAGCAAAGCTACAGCGACCTGCTGCCTTCACCACTGGTGCGTTGCTGTGTCGTACAAACACTCCAGCAACCAACAGTGTTATGATGATACCTTGGGTAGAAACATATTGTATTACGATACAGACAGTGTGCCATAGTAACGGAGTAGCAGAGCAGTATTCCAGACAACAGAACGTAGCAAAGCTACAGCGACCTGCTGCCTTCACCACTGGTGCGTTGCTGTGTCGTACAAACACTCCAGCAACCAACAGTGTTATGATGATACCTTGGGTAGAAACATATTGTATTATGATACAGACAGTGTGCCATAGTAACGGAGTAGCAGAGCAGTATTCCAGACAACAGAACGTAGCAAAGCTACAGCGACCTGCTGCCTTAACTACTGGTGTGTTGTTGTGACGTACAAACACTCCAGCAACCAACATTGTTATGATGATACCTTGGGTAGAAACATATTGTATTACGATACAGACAGTGTGCCATAGTAACGGAGTAGCAGAGCAGTATTCCAGACAACAGAACGTAGCAAAGCTACAGCGACCTGCTGCCTTCACCAATGGTGCGTTGCTGTGTCGTACAAACACTCCAGCAACCAACAGTGTTATGATGATACCTTGGGTAGAAACATATTGTATTATGATACAGAATACCAGAATTTTGGATTTTGTCAACCAGGGCCTAGGAGGAGTACCTTTGACACCTGGAGCATGGGAGAAGAAACCTTCTCATCGTGGGGCTCTCTTTTGGGACCTCTCCGTCCAACTTCAGCGGCCCTCCAGTGATCTGACCTGAATAACCCATGGACTAATACCGTCGAACCGCAAGTTCTTGTTTATTGTTTATGTTTTACCAGACAGTGTGCTATGGTAACGAAGTAGCAGACCGGTAAACCAGGGAACAGTACGTAGCAAAATGTAGCGGACTACTAATGCTTCAGAAAAAGTGTTAGGAAGATATATTTAAAGAATAATCGTTTCGTTTTAAGGTAATGACAGTATACGAGAGATACATAGTGGAGTACAATATTATACACATAGCTGGCTTGAATTTTGAAATAAATTCCCCGAATTTTAAGATCAAATTGAAACAAATCAGAAACGTAAAATATGTTTGCATAATGTTTAACTTGATCAAATATACCTCAATCCAATTCCTGTATCAAATTTACTACCAACACCGGCTTTAATATCTTCATAGTTTAAAATGTAGCTTTTCTGTAATAGTAGGGCTAGAATATAGTATGTACTAGTTAAGAGTTCTTTATCAGACAAATTTAGTGAGTATTTGTTGACTTGATTTAACACAATTAGGCTGGAAGCGTCAATCGATCCAGAGCTGGCTTTCTAATTGGACTTTTATTGCCAATGTCCATTTTATCGGATGACAATTCCAAATTAATGTCTCTAGATTACTTGGCACCTTTTAGTGAAATTTTGCAATGTATTTAAAACTCGTTTTTCTTTTACAGTCCTTAAAAGGGAATTTAAGTATAGCAACGTTACTGAACTACAACCTATGTTAGAAAAATAGTAATTAATAAAAAATACATTCACATATTAACTCCACAATTTGGTTAATAGGACGACTCCCAAAACAACCAGAACTTGGAAATCTTATGCACGAATAAAAAAAATACATTCAACAATTTATTTTCCTTTATTATCATAAGATCCTTAAATATGCACAAAGAAAATCCCTCTATTTGATTGTAAACAACACAACAAATGTAGTTATAATTTAGATACATATTATTTATAAAACTCTTACTAGAATACATGATTTAATCGTTACCCACCTGTGGCAGAAAAACACATCGCTCCGATTGCCCAGGCACTCTCTACTTTGAGGAAGACCTCAGGTATATCTAGACATCGCTGCTTGGGAGCGTCGGGCACAGTACCTGCCGGACACATCTGACACTTGGTCTCGTCCAGTGGGTGTCTAATCTGTTCAAAATTGTAAAATTGTTATCATTTTTAACATGAAATTTACACTTTATCAGACCAAAATAAAAAGAAAATAGTACCAAACGTCACTTGACAATACTAAATATAAACAAATCAACACTACAGTCGGATAAAATAACACGATTTAATAAGCCTGAAATAAAGTCCCAATGATGTAACCACTTTTAGTTTGGAGCATAAAATTACCTCAAGACAGTTCTTAGAAATGAATACATTTTTCATGCCAACTATAAAATGGAAATAACGGATGAAACTAGTATGCTTGTCAATACAAATTTAAATTATTCGTAGTTGTGTATTTTTACTACCTTTTTTACTTGTATTATTTTAAGTATATGATAGGCCTACAAATTTATGTATGAAGTCCTCCTACAATTTTGTATATCAACCCTAAGCCCTAGTTTGAGCATCCGATCACAGCTAGCCCAATAGCTCAAAGTTCTTGTAATGTAACTGTATTGACCCATAGTCAAATAGTACTCTACATGTGTTTCAAACTAATACGTATTCACAACTTGCCTGATATTGCGTACAGTTGAAGCAATGCCAGCAGCAGCTTTCTCCCTCCACATATTGCTTTGCTTGTCCAAGCTCACAAGGGAGACTACATACTGACTCTGGTGCTGAAGGCCGACCCAGTCGGAACTGCACGTCTGCGATTAAGCAAAGTCACAGTAACAGCAACGATCTATGAGTCTTTTTTATGAAGGTTGCCTAGCTAAATAAATTAATGTGTCCATTATGGGAGCACACGACGTCACAAGAGGTCATTATTATGACTCTTTAAGCATGGTTGCAACCAAACCTATAAACTAATAGATTATTTTGTTCCATAATGTACAGTATTTAATTTTACAGCTGTTAAAAACCTAATATTGTATAGACAAGCCATACTTAATAGTTATTAAGTTTACAGTACATTATGCCATTACATTAGCTAAATAAAACTGTATTTTACAACACGATATAATGGGATACTAAAGCCTTAACAACATTTGTATTAGCGATTTATACAATGATTTGTAAGAAACGAAAAGGTTTGACATTCAAATTCTTCATCTAAATACTTACGAAAACACCATTTTTCTCATAGGGAAATTAAGTTTCACATAAAACAATTAACTGTAATTTTCATTTAAGCAGAAAAGTATTACTGCACAAAATTAATAAATGATCTTTTAAAGTGTAAGAAACTGAAATAACCGTCAAATAACTTATACCGAGTAATTCCATGAAAACATCATAGATGACTTGATACAAATGTTTGCCCAACTTGATGGTCGTGCTGTTTACTAATATGTAGCCTACTAATGTATACCACCTGAGCAAACACGTATTGGCCCTGTGGCATGAGACGAAACCGGCCAGTTGGATCGTTTAAACCGTGTATTTGCAGAGAACTATCTAGTATCTATTACGAGCACAATACACAAAGACTCTATAATTTGTCTATTTAATATATATAATAGCTACGCAGGCAATCCGGTTACACTTTAATACAAGAATGTTCAAAAGGTAGTCACAATAGTATTTCGAAATGGGAATCAATAGGTTTTCTCATTAAAAATTATTTCCGCCCCCGCTAACCTCAAACGAATGAAAATATACTAATATCGCGATTATTTAAAAATTTTCTTCCACCCGTCTTTTAAGTACGCTACCAACCAGAGGATTTTGGTGTGACGGTCAACCAATAAATTTATCAATAAAATTTACCTGACATATTGAGGGTTAGTTCTCCTTCGATATATTCTCCGACCTTCAGCCACTGATAATGTCCTTTTTTGATCTGTTTGAAGTGGATTATATTGTAGCGTGCAGGACCATCTCCGTTGGCGTCAAACCTAAACTTGTCTCCTGACAAACCTGTAACAACATAGTTTATTTTACAAAATATAAATATAAATAACGGCTCAATGATAATGAAAAAAGTCATAAATTCAATTTACCTAACCTAAACAGGGACAATTTCATTTTACTATTGATTTTTCTATAAATACTAATAATAGGCCAATGTCCATAATTATTACAATCCTAACTGAAGACTATCAGAATATATTATTGGTATAAGAAGAAATGATTATACAAAGAGCATTATTTTAAGAAATGACAACTCAATTACCTTCAAAGTTAACCTTCCTAAGGTACTTGAGTAGGTCTGGACCCTTCGTTGGGCGCATATGTTCGCACAGCCCTTGTTTGTTGAAGCAAAGTTCACTGAAAAGTTAGTTTATATTTAGAATTATGACTTTAAAATATTTATAGTAAGAAAAAGTTAATATGCTGGAGAATTTTACGCACGAATTGAACGCATTGAATGTTTCTATAGTTATATTAAAACACCACATTGTATTTAATGAAGTTATATCCTCTATCTGACCTAAAATAGCAGTTCATCACTGAGGTATTTATATGTCAGGTATAAAACAACCGTGAATCATTTTAATATATTAATATTTTAATATTTAGATCGCAAAGTACGTCATTGCTGCCCGAGAACTGTAGATATCCACGCGAAGTTTTAGCTGAGTGCGGACATACAGAGTGGCAATTTTTTTTTGTGGTGGCAATACCCACAAAATCTTTCCTACCACCATAATGAACTTATAATAACACATATATTCACTTTTAAGGTGTACTAGCAGTTACCCGCGGCGCGTTGTTGCGCTAACAACTAGTATTTTTACTGTAATGTTATTTCTTACTGGTTGTTAACTAACGTACCAGGTCCGTGACTGTGGTTGGTCTATAAACGACAACTGGGAAATCAGCTGATTTAGCTAGCGAGAATGATCCATTCCCGCTCTAGAGCGGCAATGGGCTACAGTATATTGTTTACAAATACAATGTGATAGGAATGTGATTTTTTGTAGGAATTGTTTTTTCTATGCTTGTCTGTGATTAGATATGTTATCGTATTCACAGCGTAGTCATAAATAGTCCACTAGCTGATAAACAATTTTATACAGCAGTTTTTTTTTTGTTTTTTACTCAAACAACTACAATCAAATGGTTATTGCAAGCAAAAAATTTTGAGTTTTAAGGTAAAAAACATGGAGTCCAGCTAGATAGACGAATGGGAAAAGTTAAAAACAAATACAGCGAAGAGAAATATTTCATGAATTAGCTAGTTAACGTTTCATAATCAGTACAAAGATATGAGTTTTTATGGGAAACTATTTAATAAACTAAATAAAAATTATGAATTATAATTCCTTTACTCAAACGTGTTTAATATTCTTTGTACAAAGGTTAGCCTATTTCGGAGTTTGAAATCCATAATCAGGCTTGATGCATACACGATAATACACTAATGAGATATTTTGATGTCAGAAAAACGATCTGCGATTTCATTAAAATATTTTAACTAACATAGAATAACACATTAAACAAGATTGATGTTAGCGTTTCAATTAACTCGTACTCAAATATTCTAGATGGATTGGACACATTAATTATCCTTCATTGACAGCTTTCATCCACTAACGATCAACTGTGAATGTAATGCCATTCAAAAGGATATTGATATCATTCTATTGCAATACACTGTAATTAAACTAGTGATTGCGCTATTGTCTGATAGTATGATCTACTGTAATATAACCAGAACTATCCATCTCACTCCTCAGTTGCTATAACTACATAACTGCTTTAGCTTAATTGCTTGTAAATAATTGCCTTCACTTGTTTCATAAATTGCATTTTTACAAACGTGCGAGAAGGTTCGTAGGATTAATAGTATTATAGTTCCATTATGACTTAAGATTCACGTTAAAATTGTTTCGTGACGTAATTTTACCTCTGAAAGCAAATTACGCTTGGAGATGTTGTCCACTGCTGTTACGAAACAAAATTTAGTAGGCTTCAATCATAGATTGACGGTCAATTGATGATATATATTAAAAATATATTATATATTAAAAATTTCATTGGTTAAAAGTAATTTTGACAACATTACGAACTGGATCGTCACTTGTAGCCTATAAACACAATTTGACTACTAGTTAATTTGCAAGTCGATCCTTAAACAATGGTTACAAAATATACAAGCACACACATGCATATTATATGTATGTATTAACACAGAATCTAAGCACTGTAAGTGCACAAAGCATTCAACAAAATCTTACTTATGTTACCAAAAATTCATTATATGTTATTTACTAGGACATTAAAAAATAGTTGCAATAGTATCTGTATAGGCCCCTTCATGAAAACATTAGTAAACTGAAGTAGTTAACTAAATGCAAATCTATTAAAACAAATGTTTTGTCTCACGGGCAAGACAATCTATATTTAGATTTATAATTTAAATAAAAAATTTGATGAAACCAGCATCGAAGAAATACCTGTGCATGTCTCTCAGAGCCACAGCGAATGCCATGACGGCGTCGCTGACGAACTGTAGCTGGTTCTCAAACACTGTGTTGTCCGCCGTGAGTCGCTCCAGTCCTGTACAGTTGTGGGAGTGTCGTTGGTTGTAGGGGGTCCGGGGACTGTTGGGGTAGCGGCATTGAAAGTGGTGCTCCCAGAACTCTAACAACACATATGGAGAACAATCAGCTGATCAGTTACAGCTATTGTTAGATGAGTGATCATGTTGCTTACCTAGTAATCAGAACTAGTCATAACCTCTAAGAGAGGTTATGTTTTTGTTTATAACCACTCATTGGCACCCAAATACAATCAGTATAATCAGCTGATTGGTGTCCGGTAAAACTCATAATATTATAGTAGTACGCAATGAAACCCCAAGCCGGTGGCAAACAGCTGTTTTCTGGACTAAATCCTTGCGTGAGAAGTTCGTCAAAATAGTGTAGTGTGGCGTAAAGTCGTTTTGGGGTAGTGTTAGGGCGCATTTGTAACCTAATAGTTGAGATTGTCCAGGGTCAGGTGCTGACTGTGATGAGTTAAGCCTATTACTATGCTATTAATGCTATTAATGCTATTACACGCCACTTATAAACAAATTATAGCTACACAAAACAACGATAAATGCACAAATTCAAGTTAAAATCATGCTAACACGATCCGTCATAGCGACACAAAACAACGATAAATGCACAAATTTAAGATACAACCATAATAACACGATCCGTATTGGGGGTTATGTTTACACAAACTGAAATAGTAAATAAATTTACTCAATTCGTGTCATTAAATTTAAAAATAAATAACAGCAATTAAACTATACAGGTGATCAAAATGTAAACAATTATTTTCTTCATAAGAATAACGTGGGAACTTTCAAAGCCACTGGGGCATAGCCCAAGGGACTTTTTCAAAAATGTAAGGCTAGTTTGCAAATCAACGTGACCTGTTCTTTCCAATGAGACGTCAATGGATAAAATCGGTTAAGAAATGGCGGAGGAGTTCAACCGACAAAGTTCCATGTAGCGTATTAATTATATAGATATGCAGGTTTTATACTAAGATGGAATAAGGGGGGCGTCACCAAGGAAGCCCTGGAATGAAACCTTCGGTATATAAGAGTGGAAATGCCTTTATATACATTGAGAAAGAAACTGATAGAAGAGGTAAATGGCACGTAAGATCAGGAAATGTATAAAAAGTAAGTTGGAGATGTTCAGTAGAACCCCTATGCTTCTACAAGAGGATTCTACAAGGAGGATTCTACAAGATTAAGCAAAGTAAAAAAGTTGGTTTGATCCTGAGTAATTTCAGTAGCTTTTTGATGGTTCAAAACTTGACCAAAATGTCCTTGATTATTGAGAATGTTATGGAAAAGTTCTAGCCAAAGAACCATGTGATCTTTGAACAAGTTTATCGTTCATTCCTTATGGATCAGCTGAAGACGAATTTATTGTTAGTTCCATCCGGTTCCACTGGGATCGTGTTTTGTCTACAGTTTTTATTATTTTTATTTCAGTTATTTAAAACCTCGTTTAACCAAAAAAAACAAAAACGATTTAATCATAAACAATGTCTTATCCCCTAGTTATATAACCAAACAGTTAAGTACATATAATGAAATTTCATTAAAATAATATAAACTAAATTTCGGCAATACTAGTGCTCAGTGTCACCAATATGAACCAATAAATATTTTACGAAAATATTTACCACCTTTATATGAGCAAATCTAGTTAACTATGTAAGTAAGTTTTAAGGGATTTTTTTCAAATTGTAGTTTACAACTAAACAATATCCTCTTTAAACCCCTATTAACGTTTAATCTAATTATATGGGTAGGTAATATTTTTTTAATACTCTAATTATTTACAAAACTACATAAAGACGTCGGTAAAAACGTAAACAACCAGTGTATGATGGCTGGTTTTACTAAAAATGCACAAAGCGTGTTTCATTCGTGGAAAACGTCTGTAACAAGGCTACAATGTCGTGGTTTCTTGTCAATGTTTACTTTACTGCAATCAAAGTAAAGCAAGGGAAAAGGTTTCTGTGGAAAGTGGTTAATACATCAAAGCTGCTACATTTAGCAGATGTCGAATAAACGCATTCAAATTAAATGTAACTCTAAGCTTTTGCTTTTGCCGTTAAAACATCTGAGGCGTTAAGATTTAGTTAAATCATTGAGGGACCTGTTTGGTTTGAAATATCCAGTAATTAAACCTGAACCAGGGTCTATATAATCTTAATTTGTATATAGTTAATCTTTAATCTTTAGGTTTTTGTCTGGGTTCATAGATTATTATTGACTTATATGTATTTCCAGAGAGGCTTTTATAATTACACATTCAAGGTACACACTCGTACCTTACATGTTTTTAAAATTCTATATTTTCATTGTCCCACCAGATACAGCTGTAAACATGCTATTACGGTTTACAAATGGAAAAACTGTAGTAGATTTTGTCCAATTATTGGATGCGTCCTTAACCTATTGAGCCATAAACCTAATAACGTTGAAGGAAATCTCTCTATGTATCTAAATCTACGTTCATTCATAAATGTTGGTCTATTTGAAAAAATATTTAATTAAAGAAAATATACGACAAGTTTTGCAAACTTGGCGAGGCCAAGATTTTTTTTTGTACAATTACAAATTTCAAGAAAAGATTAATCAAAATTATCAAACTTCCACGGTTAATGTGGTGTTTTTTCTATAACTTAGTTTTTTATGTTTTATACAGTATGTGGCATAAAATCACAATATAAAACATATTTTGGTGCAAATACTATTTAATACAATATGTTCCCATTCAATATTAGTTGATTTTACGAAAAAATTTTAGAAAAATTTGTAAAATTGTATTGTTACATTCAAAAATATATTTGTAAGTTAATATATAAGCTCTAGTCTTATTATCATGTTACATTCTTCAGAACTATTTATAAGATTTGCATCATTCCAATGACATAAAATGGACAAAGGATATATCCAGTGGTCAAAATCAAAGTAACTTCTTTCGACTATAACATATAACTATAAATACTCTTCTACACCGTGATTCATGATCTTACAAAACTTAACCAAACACCACTTCCTAATTACTTGCAAGATAGTAAAATATTAACAAATGCATATTCAAAAAGATGCAATTGGAAAAAAAGAAAACTGACCGACAAACCAAGGGTTTCTCCTGTTGTTCTCCACTGTGAGGTTGAGGAAGTATCTGTCAAAGCCTAGGACAGGGTTAGCCTGAGGTTGTACACTAAGGGTCCCCTCCACCTCAGCTTCACTGCCTTGCCAAACCAAGGACCTCGCTGACCATCCGTCGCTGCCAATCCAGGAGAAGCTACCCGTGGCGTTACAACGACGGACAGCTTTCATCAGAGCAGCCACCTCTTGGTCTGACCCGAAGATAATTGCTCCTAACAAAAGAATAAATATTTTTAGGTCTGCATTTGTGCACAATAATTGTCAATATCCAATAATCGTTGCTTTTGGCTGAACACTTGTCGATGGGCAAAAAATCAGCTTTTTACAAATTTTTTCCTTCAACCGGTGTTTTACGACACAGGTTTACTGGGCTAAAAAGAATTTCGGTGTTGAGGTTTCGTCAGCATTTTGTTTTAGGATTAAAAAGAAGTTGAAAGATTTTTCACTTATGATTTGTAGTTTCAATTTATTTTTCTGACTGATTGTTAGTACTATTTAATGTGATTTGTTCCCGAAAATACACAAATCCTATTTATTTATTCTGCTTTCTAAAAAACTCTAAACCATTTAGTATAAAGAATTCTCAATGCATATATTTAATTAACTTAAATAGGGTAAATGGACAAAACGCAAAAAAGGAGTAATAACTATTTACATAATTCTATAGAACATGGCTGGTGGAAACGGTTTATGATATTTTGTTCAATATCCTATTGTTGGTGGAGTTATTAAACTACAACTGTTATTGCTCGTGGTGAGAGCTGTGAGTACAGAAGCAAAAATAAACGAGGTATTTGGATGGCTCAGGTCCACTGTATGTTTCCATTTCACATCGGAAACATTCAATATAGCTTTCCGTCTAAACTAAAATGTTGTCCGTATTTCTACAAAATTAAGTTATAACCGGTTGAATATAGTCATATTTTACTGCTTGCTAAGAGTGTTTGTTGGAGATTACTTCTTACCAATGCAGCCTACTTTAAATGTTAATGATTGTGACTGTTAGAGAAACATATTACAAAATTACCATGCTTGAGGTACCTTTGTGGAATGGAATTTCCATAATGCTTACGTTATCTGGTGTGGCTTCCTCGTAAAATTGTTTTTCTCCTTTTGTAAATGTGTAATTAGTATGTAGAGTAATAGTTATTACAACCGTGTTGGATTGTAGATTGTTGAATATGGACTGATTTTAACTCGTTCCGCACAGGGTTCGCCTATTTGGGGAAGATCCATTCTTTTTTAGAACTACTGTATTGTAATTCTTGTTTCATGGAATAAATTATGTTTAATTTTGATTTGGTTTTGAAAGGACCTATGGCCTAGCACGTAAAAATATATTCATATTTGAAATACATCTAGCATAAGTAGATTCATGCAGCAAATTGTTTACCATCGGAGAAGAAGTTATTAAAAATGAAATATAATTGATTATGATATTTTCCATTAAACGCCTACGATACTTTTCGTATTTAAACTACACTAATATAGAGAAAGGCAAAATAATGATTTAATATAACAAAACAATATACATATATAAAGTATAAATAAAAAATGCTGATAGTGTTTTATAACTGCACGCAGTTAACAGTTTCATGCATTTGAAAACCTTAAAATTTCAAATTTGGTTTTAAATGCAATTCTTCTAAAGAAAATATTGCATTAAAAGTTATAATCTATCAGAGGGGTTGTTGCAATAAATGGGAAAGTTGGACAAATGCAGTGCAAATGAAAAGAAGCTAACGACGTCCTATTGAGATGACGGCGTGAAATGTGTTTCAAGACCACCAGAGACTTATAATTAAAGTGCTTGCAAATGTAACTAGTCTTACATTTAGTTTGTTTTCAACGTTGTACAGACTTTCAAGGCGTTAATTATATATAATAGTCAGGTATTAGGTGTACAGTAATTAATTCTACAATTAATACAAAAAATAAACTATTCACACACTTGTAACAAAAAAGTTCTATATTTCGTCATTAGCCTTCTTCAGGAACAAACTAAACAAATAAAAATGTTTACCGGTCTGCATCAGATGGTTTGACAAAAATACATATAGTTTATAAAGAAGTAAAAAATAAAATTTGTATAACAAACATGAAAGAAAATAATTCTACAATTATAAATTGTGGGCCTATAATGCCTATGCGTGGAATGTATCCAGCAAAGCTAGGGGTGAGCTAGTACAGTCCAAGGGTAAAGTGTACCGATGAATACAAACTGTATTCATTGAGTTTACTGATCAAAAGAAATACTAGGATCTGAACGCACGGCATCGTTGAATTGGGCCCGAAGTCCGTAGCACCGATTCACCAATCTAGCTAGTCACAGATCCAATTATTTTCTAATTAAAATAGCTTGTTTTACAAAAAAATCTTCATACTCTCAAATGTTATTTAATGCAATCCTTTAAAATATTATGGTTAATATATGTATGGTCGAAACATAAAAGACCGTAATACACATTCATTGTATTCATATGTCGGTATACAACTTGAATATGGGTTATGCATTCAAACGTTCTTTATAAAACCGTTCTTTATAAAAGTTTATACTAAAGTTTATTAATAGCTACTCATGTGAAAAGTCATTTACTACTCTTACACCCAAGCAAACATACAATTTTAGAATGCCCGTTTATTACGGTTGGTTACTCATCACATTATAGAATAATATAAAAACTCTCAATTCACACGCTTCGTACAAATAAGAGTTTAAAATCATATAACTTAAAACAAGTTTCATATACTAATAGTGTACATGCTAATGAATACAAAGTGACAAAACATTGAACTGAAATTTTGCCATATGGATACAAACATCGGTAGATGGTGAGCTGGCAACATTTTAATTCGTTTCGTGTTGCATTATAATAATAATATTCCAAATTCCTTAGTTTACTCTGTGAAGATTATAAAAAATGTTTGTAGAATAGGTTATACAGCATATGGCAAAATATTGACACCTACCTCTTGCCCTTGGCTTAGTGAGCAGTCTGTGCACTATGCTGTCGTAAGCAGTGTCCTCAGCGACGCCGGAATCCTTGACTAATTTCTCTTTCACTGCGATGCAGATCTCGTATTTTGCTAGCAAATCCTCAAGTTCTTCGAACGCCTAAATCATTGATTTGAAAGAATATTAGTTTAAATAAGGCTAAAATATGCCTATAAATGTGTCAATTCTATTGAAAAACGAAACATACGCAAACCTACAAGTTTTTTTAACTGGCTTAAACAGTTTATGGGTTTTTCCATACTACAAATAATGGTAGTTGGTTGCGAAATTGTTATGTAGAGTAGCACAGACAAATAGCATTGCCTGAACTAATTTACCTTGCTTAAAGATTTTCATAAAACTGGAAACCGAAATTAAAAATGTTTTCATTAATTACCACGCAATTTATAAACATTAAAACTTTTAATTTTTTGAAAACCGGACCTTTTTTGACCAAACCACACTTGATCTTAAACGTCAATAGCAACCTAAATTCTTAAGATACAATTTAATATTTGTTGGTAAGTAAAACTATTCCACTCATTAATATTTTTTTACTTCCAGGACCAAATATTCAAAATCATATGTATTTGATGTTATTGTATAAAAAGTGTTTTGAATGACTAGAATCTTTTTCATGGAAACACTAGGAGTATGTATATGCATTTTACATGATGTCTTAAGACAGGTTTGGTTTAACCTTAACCCCGTTAAGAAATATTGTATTGAAAGGATGAAATGAGAAATGAACCAACCTCATTTAATGTACATGCAAAAATGAATCATGTTGTAGTAAGCCTGATATGTTAATTGTGTCCATTTTTGCGTTATATTTCACAGAATAAGTTAATATCTGCTAGATTTCATAAAGTTGGTTAAATGAAATATAATCCAATTAACAAAGTAGTATTAAATATTTTAATCCGTAAGAAACTGCTGTAATTTCTAAGAAGCAACAAAGTAAAAACTAACAGAGATTAACTGTGTTCTTATGCAAGTAGGGAGAAAGTCGAGATATTATTGTAATACTCCTGAGAATTCATTAGCATGCGTAAACAGATATTCCTATGCAAAACACGCTCGCCTGAACTCTCGCTGAACACGTGCCGCAGTTTTGTGAATAATGTCATTAAACTTACTTTCCTCATTTAAAATTACTAAGTTGAACTTAATAGAAATTCTGCTATTGAATGTTTTGTCAACCGCGTCATATTATTGAATAGAGTTGATTTGTATGATTATTTTATATTTAATTTAATAGAAAACAACCAAAAGGATATTTTTTTCTGCAAAAAGTATGTGCACTTCTTATTACCATACATAGATATTGTCTGTGACATCATTTACTACATTAAAGTGCGTCCCTTGAAAAAATCTGTTGTATGACTTTTAATATACCTAAAAAAGCCAAAACAAATAGCTCTCTTATATAGTCACCCTCTTATATAGCTTCACAAAAAGAACCGTGCCATTGTTCGTAGTAATTTAGTAATATATATCTTAAACAAAATTGTTAAAACATGCTGCCAAATAAATCGTTAATCAATTACATTATTGAATGTGTATATTGTAATTTATTTAGGAAATAATCTGTTGGTAAAATATTTATTCGTTTAAAACTAATACTTTAGACGACGAGTCATCATGCTTGATAACACATTGTCTACCAGATTGTTAGTCATAAGAGTTCAACGAATTGTCTTTGATAAATCTATGTCTTATAAATATCTTAAAGCTATTGGAATTAATATTAAGATTTATAACTACACTATTTATTACGTTTTTTTACATCTTTTTTACCTACAGTGTATAATTTGTTGTAGACATATCGTCCATTGAGGTTAAGTTGGTAGTTCTCCCTACCTTTATGCCGTAGTTGGACTCCTCATATATGATTGAGACGTAGCTCCAGCCTAGTCTCCGTACGATCTCCACCATTGCTTTGACCTGGTGATGGTCTGAGGGAATAGTCCTGGTGAAGTACTCAAACCTTTGTTTGTTGCTCAGCTCCGGGGAAGTAGAGAAGAATGATACCTAAATATGACATTAGGTTAACAAATGCATTTACAAGTATTGGTAGTGAGTAAAATAAATGTGATGATGGTAAAATAAATACTCAGGTAATCTATAGATAAAAAAAATAGTTAGACGACGTATGAAATAAAGACAATAATAATTGTATAGTCATGCTTTCAAATGTCCGTTGGCATTATAGTATAGGTAGAGTACAAAATACGCTGTTTTAGGCTGTTTTAACTTTTGTTTCCTTGTTAGGCATTAACTTATCTAATCTTACTTCCTGACTAGTTGGGTAGCTGAGTGGTTGAACTGCTCACCTATCGAAAGGTCATTGATTCGATTCTGAGAAAAATCTGAAACTGGACCCAGCTATTCCTGATCATTGGGCTTTTAATGATTAATCACGACCGATGAAGCATATGATCTTAGTAAATAACAAAGCTACACAGATCAAGTCACAATATTCTACACTCATCTTTTACTCATATTTGGTTGAAGTACGCACTTATGTGGCGTCCCCATCTCATAATGATAATGATAATGGTAAAAAATGATCCACACCAAATTAATGTATATTAACAAACCAACCAAACACAAAATGTTTTGAAACTATTTTATGTACCAATTTAATTATGTTTTTAACAATGGCCTTGTATGAAATGCATAGTGAATAATTCCTATTATTATTATTCAAACTTTGCCTACAAGCTTTAGAAAATGCTCAGAATACCTTGGTTTCGTATTTTTGGTATGATACCACTGTGAACTAACTACTTGAAATTTATAACAAAAGTATATAATTAGCTGTAGGAGCAAAGTTAATTAAGGTTAATTAACTAAAAACATCATTACTAAGTTGAAGGCTGTCATAGCCAAGATGTACCAATATTTCATATGACACACAACGACAATCAGTTTCACAGTACAGTAGTAACAAATTACATATGATGTAATATTCAAAGACCAAAAATACATACATATAAACAGATAGAGTTCAGTTGGTACCCTTATATAGATCTAAATTTTAAAATGCATTACCCTAAACCTCTTTACATTTACGTTTTCGTAGAAAGAATGTTAAAGAAAATTGGATTGGCTCGAAGAACGGGTGATAATAGCAACGGGCTTATTTTCCATCATAAATAGGCCGATGTAAAAATATAAAATGTAAAAATATGTAAAAATGTAAAAATGTAAAAATTTTAAATATAAAAGTATTTTTGACAATGGTTAGTCGATTAAACAGTTTAAGAATATAGTTTAGTTTTTTTTATATAACTTTACTTTCGTCTACCATCAGAACAAAACATATTTATTTGTCTGTTTTTTTACCACATAAAACCGAAGGTTGTCTGCAGTTTTATTGAATGGGAGCGATTATTTCAAGTGATAAGTGCAGTTCAGAGTCTGGTGCCATCATAAATATTATCTGACCGTCAAAACAAACTTCTAGTTTTGGAAGCTGTCCAAAACCATAACGATAGTAAATTTTGCACCTTGTCAATGGAACTGTGATCTCCATTAACTGGGAGGATTTCGTACAAAGGTTCCAGTTTGCAATTTTAGTTCATGTTATGATAATATTTTCACTTATTTAAAAAAAAAAAAAAAAAACATTCGTTCGTTAACAAGTTAAGAAAGATATTGTGTTCAATAACACTTTTTGTCCAAAAAAATGATTAAAATTAGGAATTAATCCTATAGGAAAATTGAGAATTTTAAAAAACATTTTTAAGAAGATTTACCACTTGAAGATTTTGCTGACGATGGGGAAATACAGGGTGGTCGTGAATATAATTTGGATACTAAACTAATTTATATACGCTTAAATTACCATACAAATTCAGCTACTATGTAACATTATAAACATCCAATCAAATACTTGTGATTATATTATAGCATAATGCTATATTGTATAATGTATATAATATATTGTATAATGCTATAATATAATCACAAGTATTTGATTGGATGTTTATAATGTTACATAGTAGCTGAATTTGTATGGTAACTTAATCTATATAAATTAGTTTAGTATCCAAATGATTGAATAACAAATTCACGTAAACTTTTATATCATGTCTTTACTATAAATAAGAGTATGTCATTCGACTGTTTTGCAGTAGGAATTTATATACTCTGAATGGCATGAAACGTTTAACTGTTGGTAAATGATGCATAATTTATAGAACATTATATTTACAAAATTAAAATGATTAATAAAAAAAATCTTTAAATGTTTCTCTCTTACGAGAATGTGTATTTTCCTTTACCTGAGGTATTTTGAAGAGTCTGAGAAGGTTGGCCACCTGTATGGATGTCACACTCGATGCTGCCCCTACGACTCCTGAGATTACTTTCCGGATTTGAGTTTTGTTGCAGTGGTACTCAGCATCGTCTATATTGCTGATGGAACCTGTAAAATAGAAATCATCAGTAACACAAGGTGATCTCGAAAATGTGTACGATGCTAGGGAGAAATGTGATGTAGGTTTGAATGGTGTAGGGTCTTATTATCTATTGTCAATAATCAATTGAGATTATGATGGATTATAGGTGCGTATTTTAACCCATATATGAGTTTATGATAAGTATAGGCTGATAAGTATAGTATTGGTGTGGATGGTACGTGTGGCATTGTTACTGGCTAGGATCAGCTGTTTAAGTAGCCAGGATAATTTGTTTAGAGCACAAAATGATAAGCTGGACAGCTGGGTCCAAATGTTAAAAAAGCTACTGAATTTTCTCAGGATTGATCCCACAACCTTTGATAGTCAGGCAAGTACTATATAATTTTTAAAGAAATTATGCAATTCATACATAGGTACAACTATGTAGGCCTATTAGAAAACTCTCAACTTAAACTATGAAATGTTTAATGTTTTTGGGTTAACTTTTTATCAGCCACTGTAGAGTGATGTTTTCGTAGGTCCTTCCCTTCTAAATGATCCTAAATGACTTGAAAGATTGTATCACTATATACGGTCAGCTTCTATTTAGAAAAAATGTTAATGTAGCCCTGAAGTACCAAAAGGGTTTTAGACTTTTAGTTTGGAAAATTACTGCATGTGTATCCGCATGGTGTAAAGACTTAAAGCTTACTAGAAAATGTTTAAATACCTGCTATTAAGCAATCCAATTAATTGGATTGCTTAATATCAGGTATTTAAACCTTTTCTAATATTATTTGGCAATCTGGAGGCTAACAACTACAATGAACTTAAAACTTAGATAGTAAAATGTAAAAAAATTAATAAAATACGTAGCCTACTATAGTATTATCTAAGGAAAGCCTAGTTATTACATGTTATATTCGTTAATCCTTACCTTTAATAAAATCCACAGCCATTTCTAGTCCGTACGTATCTTTATCACAGTCATCAAGAATATGAGCTCCAATAGAGAACGGATATCGAGGGTCATTGTTTATGACATCCAGAGTGTAAAGCATTGTCTCCAAGGCTTGAATCCCTCCTTGAGGCATTATAGGGCCACATGTTACAGAATCTTCACGTTCGTGAACCATCATCAATCCTCCCAATATAAGGTCCCCGGGAGTTTCAGCAGCAAGCTTTACTGGCCAGGGATCATTAGAGGCAGAGGGTTTTGCCAGAGAAGTAGGTGGCGTAGGAAAAGAAGTTCTTCGGGGGGATGGAGTAAACGATCTAGATACAAAGGATGAAGAATTGGTGTCTGACGAAAAAATTCTCTTATATGTATTCGATGACGAAGCTTTGTCAAACGGGACGTTTTGCGATCTAAAGCTACGTATTGAAAATATAGTGGTTGGTTTTGATGTCGTGAAATTGGCATACGTATAATGTTCTGCACTTGACAAAGGCGATTGAGTTGGCTTTATGTTAAATGTTTGAAAAGTACTGACTAAAGTCCCTTCTGTATTTGGGCTAAGCGTTGGTTCTGAATTGTTTGTATTATCATCTGACTGCAGTTTTTCAATATGCTTCTTTGAATTGTTTAGATATTTATTGAAAGGTGTTTCACCTAATTCACTAATATTTTCTTTTAAAATCTGTTTATCACTTAATAAACCATTATTCGTATCATTGTTGGTAGTTGAATTTTGGCTTTTAACGAAATTCATTGAATATTTTCTCCTTCTTGTAAGTTCTCTAAATTTTCTTGAGTGATTTAATGGTGAGGTCACATTTGAAGTTACTACGGTTTCATCTTGTTTCATAATTGTTTTAAGGGCATCTAAAGCTGATACGTTTTTTCTCCTCGATGGTTTGTTTAAATGTTCATCGTCCAATGTCGAGGCAAACTCATACTTCTTAGATATTGATTCCAAGCTGTTAGGTTGAATTGAGAAGTGTTCTTTGGCATCAAAGTTTCCCCTTGACTCCAAAATTTGTGTAGGCACTTTTGAATTTCTATAAGCTACGTCATAATTGATCCTCTTATTTGTATAATATTGTTCCATGCTATCCCTTGCATTAATCGTGTTATTTTGCACCTCTAAACTTTCGTTGAACAGCCTACGATTGGTCACATGAGAGACCATGCTCGTTACAGAAGTATGAGTGCTCAACGTTTCGAATGTTTCTGGAACAAAGTTGGCTCTTTGTTCTGGTTTGTAATCCGCGCCGAGTTTGTCCGCAGGGTTTTCACTCTCTGTTACACTAACGATTGTTGGAATAGGAGCAGAGGTGATTGCACCATAGTGGGCTGTGGTGTGTGGTTTTGTAAACGGTGAGTTTTGAGAGTCCACTTTGACGCCGGTCACGACCATCCTTTGATAGATTAATATCAGAGTTAAGCCTGTAGCTACATCCATATCTGTGATGAATTATTTTCACTTGGTTTCCTGAAACAGAATTTATCCAGGCTTAAATCTCGACATCAGCTTTGATCAAAGTACATGTAATTGTGGGAAAATTTGAGATTGGATCACTTTACGTTTGATATTTGCAAATAAAACCCTTCACTTTTAGTTGGAATGATATTATTGTTTATTCCAATCATAAGCCTGAAATGACATTTAAATTTCATAAAGCAATATAGTTTCAGAGTTAAATCAAATAAAAAATATAGTAAAGATAGTATTTCAATCCTATTTATCTTTACCCATTGTCACCCCCCTCAAAAAAAAAAAAAAAAAAAAAAAAAAAATTAAAGAACAGCAGTCTAGCACATCACTAATGATAACCAACAATACACTATAAGCCAATAAACAGGTACCAATATGCTATAAGCCAATGTAGTAGACGAAGTGTGGAACCTAAATGTTACAGGTCATTTTGAAAAATACTCTTATTACATGCATTATAGCTGACGTTGTACGAAACAAAGGATAAAAACATATTTATAATGAAATCAAACATTTATATGAACCAAACTACAAAAATATCGTTTGTCCGTTGAAAAATTAAAAAGGTTTATTTAATTTTTCATATAATTGCAGTTTATAATGAATTTACTCTGGCAACTGGTGGTTGAATTATTAAATAATGAAAAGAGAGGATAAACAAATTACAATAATGATAGGCAATAGAGGATTATACAGTAAATTAACATACAGTACCTGGGGACCGAGCTTTGCTCGGAGAAAATCATTAGTTCACTCTGAAAGCAGTCTTAGTATCGGAGATACATAAATCTGTTCCCAAACTCCACACGGCTCGCCTTTACAACGTCCTACACCATTTCCTACGTCATGGACCTGTTTCCCTCCATTCCCATAGCACTTTAAGATTGTAGATACCTTAATCTAATCGTTATTAACAGTTCCCACACTCCGGACAGCTCGCCTTGACTACTTCCTTCACCACTTCCAACGTAGCGGACCTGTTTTTCTCCCTTCCCATAGCATTTCAGAATTGCAGATACGTTAATCTAATCGTCATAAACAGTTCCCACACTCCATACTAATCGCCTTTACTACTTCCTTCACCACTTCCTACGTCGCAAACATGTTTCCCTCCCTTCCCATTGCATTTAAAGATTGCAGATACATTAATCTAATCGTCATAAACAGTTCCCACACTCCGGACAGCCGGGACAGCTCGCCATGACTACTTCCTTCACCACATCCTACGTCGCGGACCTGTTTCCCTCCCTTCCCATTGCATTTAAAGATTGCAGATACCTTAATCTAATCGTCATAAACAGTTCCCACACTCCGGACAACTCGCCTTGACTACTTCCGTCACCACTTCCTACGTCGCGGACCTGTTTCCCTCCCTTCCCATAGCATTTTAGGATAGCCCATACCCTTATCTAATCGTCATAAACAGTTCCCACACTCCGGACAGCTCGCCTTGACTACTTCCTTCACCACTTCCTACGTCACGGACCTGTTTTCCTCCCTTCCCATAGCATTTTAGGATTGCAGATACCCTAATCTTATCGTCATAAACAGTCCCCACACTCCGGACTGCTCGCATTTACTACTTCCTTCATCACTTCCTACGTCACGGACCTGTTTCCCTCTATTCCCATAGCATTTTATGATTGCCTTTACTACTTCCTTCACTACTTCCTACGTCACGGACCTGTTTCCTTCCCTTCCCATAGCATTTTAGGATTGCAGATACCTTAATGTATTCGTCATAAACAGATCCTAGACTTCGCACTGCTACCCTTGACTACAATGTCTCGAGTAATCTTAAGTATAATCAATCTTTGGTATAATCTTTGCTCAATATTAACAAGTGATGTTTTTCCTTTTGTACTGTATTTGTAATTTGCTAGTATACTGTGGGTAGTTGGTTTATTATGAACACGTGCTACAACTTCAAGTCTTTTGTTTACCTTTTCCTTGTTATTTAATTCAACCAACATGGTTACTTAGCAACCCATAAGACTAATGTTAAAAAAATGTGACTTTCAGTTTCGTTTTTCTACGTAATTAGATTTTTGTTGGCAGTTCTAACTGCATGAAACTTGTTTTTAGGCCAAAAATAAACTATTTACAAGATTTGAAGAAAATCGTCGGAGCCGTTTTCGAGATCTTTCTGCAAGCAAGCAAGCAAGCAAGCAAGCAAGCAAGCAAGCAAGCATACATACAAGCAAACATTGCTCGTATTAGGGTATAGGATACTGTATTTTAAAGATACGCCGATTTTGCCAAGTTAAATTTACAATATAAACTTACTTTAATTACTTTTTCATTACGGAAGAAACAACAAGTCGTGCTGTTTCGTGAACACGTTTTTATAATTATCGTTTTTCGCTCCCTTTTAACAATTACTTTATTAACTGTAAACTATTATAGGAAAACTTATTAATATTTTGGTAAATTAATTTCATAACATTAAAATGCACTGTTGTTACTTTAGTTGGGACATGTTCATCATTATAGTACTTTTAGTTTATAGTGTTGGTAAAAGTTTAACATGAACAACAATCTAATTATCTTAAAGTATACAGTACATATATAACATAAAATGTTTAAGACAGTTTATTGCAACCAAAAATACATGTTTTTACTCCTACTATTTCTCTCTCAATCTCCCTCTCTAGTTCAGCCCTACATTTTATGAATGCAACATAAAACAATACATGACAATACACGATTGTTTAAAGTATAATTCATGTCATGAGATCCGAACATGACGAAATATTCTCTGTTCAATCCTACCAAAGAAGGTTTATTACCCACATTATATCTGAAGATTGCAGGCCATTTTATAAAAGCTAGCCTTCTATGCTATAGGCTAGCTTCTGACCTATGCTTGATGCATTGATCTACTGTTTTAGGAATAAAAATTATTAAAGGTTTTGCGTTGATATTATTAACAATAAGTTTAATAGGTAATTTTATATAATAAATTTGGTAACTATTGTAGTAAACGTATTATCATATTCTTGAACTCTATTTAGGAGCAGTAAAATATCTATATGTTATTTAAATGTTGTTAAAATAGACAGATTATTTTAGCTGACGTCAAAATCCACCTTATCAGCAGATGACCATAAATGGTGGAAAATTACTCATTGTAAAACCAATATAATATTTAATTAATTCAACCATCATGTAAGTGCAGAATTGCTTTCTTTGCTTAGTGATTAAAAAATGCAATGATTTACGACAGCTTAATAACTTATGCGAATATTTAAATCTTTTTTATACTTAGATAACATAACAAATATTAGGGTGTGGTTAATTTAAATCAATAATAATATAATAATGATTATTAGTAAGTTGATTGGTTATCAATAAAATCGTATATTTTGGTTCTGCATTACTTAATAGTTAATCAAATTAATTAGGATTAATAAACCCAAGAGTGCTTCAATCAGGGTTATTATTTAGGGTTTTTATTTTTTATACATGTTTGATGTAAAGCAATTTTGTTGTTATATCGTTTATTTTTTCGAAATATAAAACACTGTGTGCACAATAGTTCAAAACTACGGAACTTGAAAATCATAAAACTCCAAAATTATTTTTATATTTACTTGTTGTCCCAGCTTTGTCCGAAAACCCAAAATAAGATAGTAGATATATCTTCGTTTAAGATTTTGGTATGGATTAAATTTTAGTTAAAAGCCAGGGGTCGATAGAAACTGTGATAGGGCAAAATGTTTACATGGGGAACTTTCTGCGGCATGTCAACCTTGAACGCTATCAAAACAACCCATCCTTTTTCTGTTACGTAATTGGGTTTTCCAATAACACCCTTTAATATTAAAACGTTTTTTTATTTGGCACAGCTAAATATGAGAAGATTAAGGTAATATTAGTCATATATTAACGGGACGTTGTCTTAAGTAGGTAATTTTTAATAACCTACATGTTAAGTTTACTAAACAACAGATAAAATCTCATACATGCACATTGGTTATATAGGCATGACTTTATTCAATATAAATAACAAATTTTAAATATTAAAATGAGTTAAATTTTATAAAAAAATTCTGTATGTACAAATATTTAAAATTGTTGGTCTTCGATTGATTTTTAACACGTTTTCCATATATATATATATATATATATATATATATATATATATATACATATATGCTTAAAGGTATTCTTATTTTTAATTTTACTTTATTCGCCTAAACCGTTCAAAACATGTGTATACAACTTGATTGATTTTTTTTAACTGTTTACAGTTAAACCAACAGATCAGCTATGGAGAATTGACATTATCTGGTCAAAACGAAAGGCTATATCCTTATGGCTTTGGCTTACTAAATAAGTATGGTAATTTGATCACAAATCCAAATGCATATAATATTTGTGAATACTTATGAGACAAAAGACGAATTCTTATAGAGCTACATAAAAGTAAATTGACGTATTTAGTACGATTAAATATTTTATCAGTGACTTTATTTTGGTTTACTTGTACAAGATCAAATTTAATTACAATTCTTTTGATACAATTAAATAATTATTATTAATAATGCTGGTCAACAATGATTTTAATCGTGAACAGTAATAATCTATTGATTATAATCCTCATTTTTAAATCAAAAATACAAATACATTTTCTATATACTGCCACTTTATAATCATATTACTCTAGCAATCTAAATATACGAATGCTCACTATAAATGTAATAACTCACGATTTATTAGGGGGAAAATAATCAAACTTTTAATTACATGATTTATTGTAAAAGGCTAATTGAATATTAGACGCTCCATTGGCTATTTCGAGTTTATTTAAGCTCAATTTTAATTAAATTTTACTGTGTTCGCTTGTCCGAACGTAATCAGTATTGTTCATTTGCCGATGAAGACTTAATTAGTTTTTGGTTTTTATATTCTTTTAACGCAGCGATAATTAAATTTAATCTTCATTGATAGATGTTTTTGAAAGTTTTATGGTAAAAACTAATTGAGTTTTTTTGGTTTTGCATTTTAATTCCTTTACGTTAAAATTAAGAGATGAGTTTGTTCAAACAATGTTTATAGCATAGGATCTACACTAATCTATTAATGACCCTTTTAGGCAATTCGTTTATTTTTTATGAAACTTAATTTTATCAGTATCAGTTTTGTGAATTATTCTAGGCATTTCAAAAACGATAAACTTAAGCTCATCATATTCTCTTTAGTACCTTAGATATTAAGCTTGTATGTATTAGTTTTAGCCTGGAATACAGATTGTTCATCATTCCTTGTCAATAAAGTTTTATCACTTTATTACAAAACACATTGCCACTGCCATCCTACTACTATCACTCACAACTATTTTGAATTTGTGTATTTGTTTCATAAAAAAATTTATATTAATTCTTAAATTGTAATTCTAAACCTATACTTGTTTATTCAAGAGTTTGCTTCATATTATTCAGAGCACATACAAGTATGGGGTATTAAATACTTTTACGATTGAACAATGAAAAACAATATATTTAAAATATTAATAAAGTCAAATTAATCTATAAATAGAATGACGGTAAATCCCTTAATGAAACCACAAGCACGTTCAAAATAAATCTAAATGTTCCCTATCTTTAAACCCAAAAATAAATGTGCATACACATGGCAGTTTAATATTTGAAAGATTTTGCGTTTTCCAACAATAAGACGGTTAAGCAAACCATGCATGTTAATCGTTGATATCTTTAAAGATGGTTAGTAGTTCGTGAAAAATATTTAATCATATCTATATACTAATCGTGTATAATTTATGTTTTCAGTATTAGTAATATGAACTGGATGTCTAAATATGTACAACCATAGATTAAAAGAACTATGGTACAACTATCTTTTCAAGAGTCCTCAAGGATACTATGCTATTTGTAGTATAACGTGTGGTACATACATGTTTTATTGATCCTTATGAACATATTACAAACATACAAAATTCCTAATTTTATAACCATTTTTGTTTTATCACTGTATCTATATTTTCCCCTTGTCTAAAACTGATTAAGTTAAATCTTGTATCGAGTAACGACGTAAGAAAGGTTTCAAATAGGTTGCCTTGACAAATCTGCTTTACTTATTGGATTGGACAAAGACCAACGTGTTTAGTTGTTTTTCGTAAACTATTAGATTACCAAAACTTATACAAACCCAACTATTGTTTTAAATTTAACTCACCAGTTACTAAAGACAAATTTATGGATATAAGTTACAAATATTACGTCCATTTATAAATTGTCTATTATTACAAAATTATTTTCATTTTTGAAAAAAATACATATACACATTAGTTAATAATTTAATGGTCTTTCTAAATTTAACAAAATGTTAAATTACAATATTTTATTTTAAATATTCTCATCTGAGTTTGTTGTTGTTACTAAACTATTGTTCACATTTATTTATTAGTCAAGTGAGTCTCAAAATTTAGGGATTATTAGTTAGGGATTATGAATAGATCGTTTGGATGCTGGTTTTCCAAAATACAGTTAACAAAACGTATTTTTACATGTACGCACCTCAATTTAAAGTTAACGCGTACCTAGTAAGTATTTTTATTTTTGTAATATAACACACAGAAGTTTAAAATAATTGGTAAAAATTAGTTTTTGCAGTAATTAAATTAAAATAATTAAATGTCATAAGGATACCCTTTTAAACTACTTAACTAAGATTAATAATGTTACATATTGATATTACTTTCCAATTTTATTTGCGATTATATATAAAAACCGTTTATGCTGAGAATTAACATTATTTATGTGCTTTATACTACCACTATATAGTTTTACTCAAATCTATTTTGACTTACTTAGCTTATTCCGAGTACCGTTACACTTATAAATAGGTTTTCTTTGTAGATTGTGTCGTAGATATATACAAAAATGATTACGTCTGGAAAACTACGTCACAGCTGTACACAGATGTTCACTAGCCGAAAACCGCGGCAACAGTGAAGTGTGAGATAGGAGACATTTCCCGCGCAAACTCCAAACCCACCCTTCCCTCCTCCCTTTTACATGTCTCTTTTAGCATTCTACTCTTATTTAACATATATTTTCAAAAAATATATATTTTATGTTCTACGATAATTACAATTTGTTTGATTAACTTTACGTAAAATGTAGTCTAAAAAAACATTAGTCTAACAGTTATTTTCAGTTGAGATATTTGAAACTACTTTTTTAAATACCCTAATTATTATATTAGTACTAAATAAAATTGTATCTTACATATTGTTGTTTAGCGAATACATAAACACAAAAGTTAATTGTTCAAAATTTTAATGCTTGAAATATTTTTTTCACCCGGCAATAACCGATTATACAGATTTTGAATAAGAATGTATGATTTTCCGTACATTAAATAAAATGGGACTAATACTTAAATGGTGCCATAAGAGTTAACTTATAACGAGTTTAAGCTTGAAATTACTTGTGACATGAAGTATATTGCAACCCAGTCGTCGGATACAATGTGAGGTCTCACTATTTACTCTCTATACATAAAAAAATTTACTTCAACTGTAAACATTTTCTTAAAAAAATCTAACATTATTATCAAGGTAAATAATAAATACATCAACGGAACTGAGATTGTAAATAAATCAAATTCCTTTCTGTAAAATATTTAGAGCGTTTTATTCCAAGAACCTAGTTGATTTAAGTAAAGGGCAGTTTAATATTGATTTGCATCCTTCATAGTTCTCATTCACGAATGAAAAACTAAATATAGTATGTACAGCATAATCATTATTTTTTATTTCTTTGACTTAATATTAAATAAGATCAGCCCACTTTAAGTGCCAGAAATTCTTAAAGAGGCATTTATTTTTGACACAGATTGATAAAATAAGAGAACTAATTATTTTAATAGACACATTTTAAACCCTAAAATCCATACAAAACGTTTAGTGGAATAAATTGAGTATTTTTAAGAGGGATCATTAAATATCCCTAAGAACTTGAAATGGTATTCATTGAGATTTAAACAACTAGGGGTTCGTTAAGGACAACACAACGTTGCACTAGAAAAAACTACCCCATTAGCCTACAACATTATGACAAATTAAGTTATTAAATAGACATACTAATCCATAATATTTGTCATACAAATAAAAAGCTATAAAAAGCTTTCATTTCGCCTATTGGGTCTGGTGATGATTGGAATGTCCAATCGAAATCAATCACCAACTTTTACATGTATTTACCGTCTTGTAAGTCAACAGTATAAGTGTAAATTATTGCAAGTGTTATTAGACGTATATATTTCTGTATTTTTCAAAGCTTTAAAATGAAAAATAATTTTAATATCGCCGAACACATGAGCCAAGGTTAGTCATAAATTTACTATAAATTGAGATACAAACAAACATAGAGAATTCACTATCCGCATGCACTAGTCCGGTGGTATAGAATGATGAAAGCCCAAATGTATTCATGACCTGACCACACGTGTAATGCTACGTAGCATGTTTGTACGAGAAAAGCTTGAACTTTGTATGTGCTTTCCATCTAGGCAGAATTCATTATCGGTTCACAAACATGCCTTTGCCATTACATTACCAGGAACCGTTATGCAAAGGCTTTCTTAGCTTGTTTGTTATTGAGGGAAAATAATTATTGGTGTGGTATTTTTTTCATGAAGTAATTGTTAAAAACTGTCAAACGTTGGTACTATTTTACATATTGTTAAATTTTACTACTATAATAGCTTTGTATGGAGAGTGTGTTTAAAAGGCGTACTATAGGTGGTTAATTATTACAATCAAAAGTAAATGTAAAAATATTAGTTTTACAATGATGAATATTATCTTTGTTGTAGTTAAGCTACGGTTAAATTAACTTAATAAAGCATAGATATGTCATAAGAACTGCAATGACATTAAGTTTGAGTGATATAAACGTAAATAAATAGAATAAGACCAATAATTAGATTTGGGTACAGTTTTGTTAACCCTAATTATAATAATCCATGCCTGCCTTCTTTCTTATTTAATTGAACTAACATATGTTTTAATAATTATTTGTGATTTTGTAAATTTTGTCCAACTTTTGTTAAATATACTTCAAGTTCATTAATTATCTTTTAGTCTTGTTTTTGAAATTTTAACACTAATCATTAAGTGATGTACTGCTATCAAACCATATAGTAATAATCAAACCTTTAACTGTTGGAGTATACAATGGTGATGCTAAATATAACCAGTGATATGGTCGGATTGATTTTTATTCATTAATCTATAAATAAGCAATATAGTTCGTTAACAGCATTACATTGTAATAAGTTGAAATATGCAGAACGTTGCAGTAGTTTCCATGCGAAATTACTTCAAGTACACACATCAACAAAACTCTAAATCAAGATTAATCGTTTAGGGCGCAGATGCTAGAATGTCACTCCCTATTATATAAGATAATTAATTCACCCCAGCAGGCACTAAATGATCATTCCACAAGATCCTTCCCCTTCTACTAATCGTGCTTGAAGTTAATTAATCCAATTGTGTTTTTGCTGCTTCAACTGTTTAACAATTTATTAGAATGCTGTTCGTGGTTTTATTTTCATCAAATACCACTATACAGTGTTATAATTATTCACAATCAAATTGTTTTTTTTATATTAATTTTAATAATTGCATTGAACTTTACAACTATTCACCTTATAGTTAAAACTCCAGATATCTTGGATGTATTGTACGAGAACTTTGAAATAATCTTGAATTACCAACCACAACTATTTCGACCCACTTGCTACTATGAATAATCTGTTAATTTGTTTTGCAAGAAAGTCAGTGGGCTTAACATACTATATTTTTAAACATGTAAAGTTTGTTGATAGTATAACATGAGTTTTACATTGCTTGGAGAGCTATGAAATGGTAAAGTCGATGTAAGTAGAAAAAATCTGTTTTACTTTACTACTTAATTCTTTACCATTGGTAACATATGATGGATGGCAAAACCCATATCCTGATAAAAACACTTACTTTAGTTTGGTGGGATATTTTGAATGATTACTGCGAATTGAATCAAGGTGATAATATAAAATGATCTTATTGGCTGAAATTATCCTAAATTTGAAAAATCTAGACAATCAGAGAACAAACTGAAGACAGATATAAGTTATCTAAAGCACATGTTAAGAAAGCTGGCTTAAGTCTCGTGAACCACCTCTTAATAAAAATTTTATCTTTTGTATGATTATTAGGGAGGAAAATTGCTTAAGCAATCATTTTTTAGGAACCTTCCATGCAACATAAATCAAATATATATTATGTGAAATAGCCGCAAAATTGGGAACACGAGAACACTTAAAAAGAGGCCATATATTGAAGTTATCTCCCTCACAGGTCTTTAATTTAGAACATTCCAAGAGGCCTTCGTATGATATTAAATACACGAGCCCCTCTAGCTGCTGACAATTCACAGCACGCAACAGAAAATAATGATTAAATGGTTTACTTTTCAAATTTATCTTTTGTTTTATACCGAAAATAAATAAACGTACTGGTATTTGCTTTATACTGTTATTCATTAATAAACCAATTACATTGCTATTTTTTTTTATAGAAGTAAAACCTCAGGAATGACAAAGAGCCGGTATTCGTTTATAAAGTATGAATAGTAATAAAATACATTATCGCATGGTTAAACGATAAATTATGACGGAAATAACCTCTCTACTCTATTCCTTAACTCTTATGGTTAGATCCAGTCATCGTTAGGTTTAGTTTTACTTTGCACAGCCACAATGCTCATTGTAAAAACTCACATATACAAGGTGGCATTGAGAACTATACAATTTACTTTGGCTACCAGATGATATACTTTGCGACAAAGAGTGAACAGGTGTGCCCATAAACGAAATTGAACTATACAATTTTTGTAAATATATCGTTTTGGAATCCTGAGTACCGTGCTTCTGCTGTGGAAATGTTGTTTTACGACTAATTAATATTCTATAAAAACACAGAGATTTTTTAGGAAGCATTTCAATTTTGATCGAAATGGGGCAGTTCTAAGTCGGTTAACGATAGAGAACTGGGTGTTAATATTTAGAAGAATGGCGTCAAGCCAAAAGAAATAGAGGAAGCCATAGAACTGTTCCCACACCTGCCAATGTGAAGAGAGTATAAGCCGAATTCACTCAAAGTCCAAAGAGGTCCGCCATGAAGCAGTCCTTGGCCCTTTAAATTTTTAGGAGATCTTTTGGAAGGATCTTGCATCAATATATCCATTTCCACCCGTACAAGATACAAGATGCCTGCTCGAATTCAGGCAGAGAACCGCCGAAGAAGTTCAAGCGATTCCTCAAGAAATGCTTGAAATTGTATTCGACTGTTCTTCAAGCGACTCGAAGAATGATAACTTTTTCAAGGACGCCACTTGAAGGATGTTGTTTTCAAGATATGAAATAATGGCTTATCCAGAACAAAATCGTATAGTATTACCTTTGTTTTGATGCGATTTTTTTTATATCGGTAATGTAAAAGTTATAGGTTTTGTTATTTTTTTTTTATTTTATAGTTCTCATTGCACCAAGTATATAAACATATATATATATATATATAGTGGCTAAAAATATTTATTGTTTTTATGTGAATATTCCGTTTCAAATGTAGTAAATACAATTTTAGTTTATTTTTCTGTCGTAAGTCTATTATATACAACTAACGTAGACTACATAAAAATTAATACAGGTCAAAAACAATTTTTTTTTACTAAACCTGTACTTTCAAATCGTAATAATTATAAGATTAAACTTAGTATGCTATAATAGTAAGATATAAATGGCTTAAGAACAATTTGAGGCAATTATTCTATCTCTAAAATACACAAAATCAATCATAATGCTTACACTAAGATGTGAAGCCCCGTTATATGAGATGATCCACTAAGCCTCATTATTCTACAAGATCTACCCCCGTCTTCTAATCGTGCTTGCGGATAACTAAGCCACTTTAGCAATGGTTTTATATTTTTAGTACTAAACATTTGTATTTTATAGTCTAATGAATTCAGTGGCTTTTGAACTGTTCATCAGCCATCCAATTCACATGTATTTCATTAAAACTATCTAAACAAATATCTGTAATGTGTTTAATCACCGTATAATATTGATTATGATATCATCTATCATAACATTTCTTTTTACACAGCTTACATAAACTCAATGGTAACCATTTGTCCATATGCACAATCTTTGATAGAATAAAATACAGATAGTAGCATGCTTTAGGGCTCGTTATTAAGCCTAGACACCTATCAATTATTCAGTATAATTTATCTTTTCAGTAGCCTAAGATGTCAGTTATGTAGCAGTGCCCGTTTCGTATCAATTACGACATAATCTTCAGCTGCGTAGCTCAGGTTAAAACAGCTCACATTGAGAGTGTTATATTAAAATTAAAATAAAAAAAGAACCAAGGAACAATTACCAGTAAGCTTACAACCCTTGTGTGGTACCACCATCTGTTGTTCTTTCTAAAGAGTTTCGTGTGATTCGGCTGAGTTCGTCAATGTCAGTAAACTATGTAAACGACGTGTGTCCGAATTCGTATTCGTGTTCTTTGTGTTATTTTAATATATGACAAACACTCTCAATGTGAGCTGTTTTAACCTGTGCTACGCAGTTGAAGATGTGTCGTAATTTTTTAGAAACACGGAAACACATACCGCTACAGAATTCAACTGTTGACACTTTAGGCAACTGAAAAAGGTAAATAATACTGAATGCTTTAGTAGTTTCTACAGACTAGTTTTATAGATACGTCAATAGACACACCAAAAAAAGTAATTTTGCAAAACCAACATGACGACCAATCAACTGTTAAAGGTTTAGATTCCCATAAGACAAAGCCCTGACAACCATTTCAGATTCATACCTTTCCATAGTTTAGTAGTCCATAGTTGAAAACAATGACCGTGCCAAATTTTTTACGAAACATTTCTGCCATATTGGAGGATTATTTGTTAATCAAATTCGGAATGGTAAAAAGGGATCTCAACCCACTATGCTCAAAAATAAAATAAAATTCTAAAGCGTTTTACTTAACTAAAAAAGTATAACTAGAACATTTAAATTAATTTTGAAGACTTGGTAACCATGAATGCTGGAGCGTGTTAGGGAGTAATGCCTGATGATGTAATAAGACTCGGAGAAATAAAAACAAATTTACGAATATTATTTTTATGACCTGGAAACGTTTTTCAGGATATTTTATAGTTTTCAAAACGTTTGTAAAATCATGCGGAGGGAGTATTGAATATAAAACGAAGCTATTGCGCATCGGTTCGCAGCAAAACGTCAAGGGACACTGAATATTCATAGCATCATTCTGATGTCAATGGATTGTGTCATTTCAAAACCGGTACATGAATTTAAACTCTAAGAGGACTATGTCAACCAATGTTAATGTTAACCATACAAGTTATGTCACACAGTTAATATAATTTTTGTTACATTTTTTGTGTTTAGAGGTTAAGTCAGGAAGATATCAAACATCTTAAAAATCTATAGCTAAAGTAAACACGAGTGTTTGACAAATAATTAATTTATGCAAGAAAATAAAATATAAAGTTAATATGATATACAAGTAAACGTAAAAGAAAGAGAGGTACGAATTTTATTGCATTTAAGGCCTTCTCCAACAACTTGAAATACTAATATTTTGGTGTCTGTAAGTTTCGTCTGCAGTCACGTTAATTTAGTAACTTAAATCATGAGAATAAAATAGATATGCAAAATACATTACCTATGGCAAACATATATTATGTATTTTATGAATTGGCTAATACGGCGGTAAATTTTTGTCGAAATAATTAAGACGTAATAAAACAAACTGTAAATAAAAACGTCCTGTAACTCTTTTATGGAACATTCAGTCCACCAGAACATTCTATGAAAAAAATTGTTAACGTTATTTTAAATATTCGGGAAACATACTGTCTTAGTTACAAAACTTTGCATATAATACGCTTTGTAAGTAGTTTTAAAAATTGAAGGTCCTTGCAAAATAGCTATCATCAATAAATAAACAGTAGAAATGTATAAACTTGGATTGAAAACCGAGCTGTCAAAAAGTTATGAATAAGATTTTTGTATGAAACTAAATATTAACCTCACATATAAATATATAATCAAACTTTTGGTAGCTATAAATCTTTATG
Source organism: Macrosteles quadrilineatus (assembly GCF_028750875.1). Classification (NCBI taxonomy): domain Eukaryota; kingdom Metazoa; phylum Arthropoda; class Insecta; order Hemiptera; family Cicadellidae; genus Macrosteles; species Macrosteles quadrilineatus. The sequence goes on from NW_026542602.1 coordinate 23,608,446, forward strand.
ACAAAAAATTTACTTTAATTTACAAATTTTAATTATTTTTTCAGTACAAGCTTTTTCTTTCAATATGAGAAACTATATTTCAGTTAATAATAAAAAATATTAAAAATCAATCAAAACTATGCTACGGTTTAGTAACTACTTAAGCCTATGTACTTAATGTATTCAATTTTTTTTTGTCTATCTTAAAGTGGGGAAATGAAATACAATTGTTCTTTAAAATTGTAAAACTGTTTTATAAGATCTCATATCAGAATCAGAATCAGAATTTTTTATTGCCATAATAATACATAAATGTACAGGGCAAAAGTCACTAAAACTAAACAAATAAAATCAGACCCATTAAAATAAGATACAAACTTCAAAAGGTACAAACTATTTACAATTTAAAAACGAAGAAACACTGTAAAATTCCTTATCAACTAGATATTCCCTCAGACCACCCTTAAATTTTTTTAAATCATGTTCGCCCTTGATTGAGTTAGGAAGAGAATTAAAAAGACGGATAAACATGGAGAATGATTGGTTTTTATGGAAAGTGGTACGAGATAGTGGAATATGTAGGTTAAAGTTCCTCCTGAGATTGTAGCTGTGGTGAGATGACCCTCTAATATGAAACATTGTCGAATTTTTTCTTAAGAAGGTCAAAGATTCAAAAACGAAAATTGATGGGAAGGTCAGCATATTATTTGTACGAAAGACAGATCTACAAGACTCTCAATATTTTAGGTTGAAGATTAATCTGATGGCTCTTTTTTGCAGTTTGAATATTTTCTTAGTCTGAAGTTTGTCGTTACCCCAAACGGGCACACAATATGTAAGAAAGGGATAAACAAGACCGTAATAAGCTGTCAGAAGGATGCGTCTTTCTTGATAACAGGAGAGCCTACGAAGAAGGAAAGCACTAGTACTAAGTCTATTGTGAATTTTGTCGATGTGACTGGAAAATTTCAGATTGCTGTCAATGACTACTCCTAAATATGTTACACTAGAAGAAGAAACAATGTTGATGTTGTCGACAGGTAAATTTAAAGATTCAGATGGGTTAGACGAATTCTGCCGTATACGAAATTCTAAAAGTGATGTTTTCTGAGGATTAACATGTAGAGAGTTCTCGTATAGCCATTGGAAAACAAAACTACTCTCAATAAATGTTTGGATTTCTAGCTGTGCATGATTTTGACTGGAGACAACGAGGGAAGTATCATCAGCAAACAGATGTAACTTTGAATTTGACACAACAGGAGGCAGATCGTTTGATGAACATTTGACGGGCCCAAGAACGGACCCCTGAGGCACACCTGTACTTACAGTACGCTCATCAGATATCCTACTACACAAACAGCCTGAGGAATCAATGTAAGGGACTTCTACAACTTGCCTCCGTCCTTTAACATAAGAAGACATCCAATCCATAGCTACTCCACGGATACCCAATCTTTCCAGCTTATTTAGAAGTAGGTTGTGGTCAACGACATCAAAAGCTTTGGTAAGGTCAAGGAACAAACCGGAGACATGATTCTTTGCGTCGAGAGAGTTGGAAACCTCTGTAACCAGGCTGAACACAGCATTTAGGGTGGAGTAACCTGAACGGAACCCGAACTGATTTTTGTTGATAATCTTATTTTTATCTAAGAATTGATTTAATCTAGCTAAGAAGATCTTCTCTGTTACTTTAGAAAATGTCGATAATATAGAGATTGGCCTGAAGTTATTGCAATCGTGCCGGCTTCCTTTTTTCTTATATATTGGCTTGACTATTGAAAGCTTTAGTACTGCAGGAAATGTTCCACTCTGGAATGAACAATTAATTAGATAGGCTAAGGGAGCGGCAAGTTCTTCAGCACATTTCTTTAAAGTTTTTGATGATATTTCATCCCTTCCAGAGGAGTTTCCAGGTTTTAGGGATCGAATGATATCTATTACTTCATTTGCATTAGTTGGAGTAAGAAATAGTGATGGTTGGATCATATTACTATCTTTACTTCTATGTACATCTTGCGTTTGCATGTTTTTAGGTAGTTTTCTTCCAATGTTAGTAAAGAACTCATTCATTGTATTTGCAACTAAATCCGGAGTATCCAGCAATTTCCCTTCTGAATCAAACACTGATAATTTCCTAAACGGTCTCTTCAATTTATCTGGTTTAAGGTCATTTATTATGCTCCAAACCTCTTTTTGTACATTGCTACTGTTATTTATCTTCTTAAATATTGCCTCTGCTTTCTTCGAACTTACTTGACTCTTAAAAACCTTTTTAGTGTTTATGTATGATTGTTTAATTGGGTGTGTAATATTGAGATCTTTAGACAGGGTGTAAAGGAAAATCATTTTTTCTCTTAACTCATTCAAATCTGAATCTAGACATATTTTGGTTTTGGACTTTCTTTCCTTTTGTTTACATCTCTTTAGTGGTAGTGCAACATCTAAATAGAATTGTATTGTGGATAGGAAATGGTTGAATTTTCCGTCTACGGATTCGATTTCGAATAAGTCTAGCCATTTCTCTTTCCTTAATAAATACTTGAATGTAGATATGTTTTGATCATTAAAATTCCTTGTCATTTTATACTTAATTATAGTATTGCTCTCTGAATGTCCTTTTATTTCACTTAGTTGGGCATGGTGGTCTGAGATACTAGTTATAAGAACAGAAGAATAGAATAAATGCTCAGGGATGTCTGTAAATATATTGTCAATAATAGTTCTGGAACCTTGAAACTCTCTCGTAAAGGTCTTAATTGTGTCTCGAAGACCAAATGATAACATCAGGTCTATGAGTAGTTTTGCAGAGGGGCCGTCTCTATCAGTCAAGTCAATATTAAAATCACCTGCAACCACGAAGGATAAGTTTTTAGCTTTCAGTGAGTCAAAACATGCTTGAATAGTGCTCAAGAATTTCTGTATGTTACTTTGTATATTGCTTGGATATCTGTACACGCATACAAAGATTGTATTCAGAGACCCATTTGTTACTTTAATTGCAGCAAGCTCGCATACACTTTCAATACAAAAGTCAGACACATCTACCACAGTATAATTCATGTGATCAGGTGTAAATATGCATACTCCTCCTTTTTCTACTTGGGTGCGGCAATAGCTAGCTGCTAGTGTGTAGCCTGGCATTCGAAAAGCCTCCAACTCAGATCGACGGAGGAAATGTTCTGACAAACACAAAACATCTGGTGAATAAAGATCTAAGATAATTTCTATCTGGCTGGATTTGGACAATAAGCCTCGGACATTCTGATGGAAAATACTAAAAGACTTTTTAAGATTGATAGAAGATGTTACGTGATGGCCTGAATCAGTTGAGGAGTTCCTAAAAAAGGAATTGAGCTAGAAGAAACAATAGGATCACTACATTGGGAGTGACAGGAATTAGAAACTTCTAGTGGTGTTGGGGATTGAACTACTCTACCAGGACAGGCCTCAAGACCGGTGATATGGACAGGGATGTGGTTTATGACACTTGTTAGTGTCGGGCTGGTTATTAGATTTATCAGATCCAATATATATTTAGATATTAGTCTTTTACCCAAAATGTTGAGGTGGAGGCCAAATTTAGTGTAAAACTTTTGTTTGAAAACATGGTGGAGTGACAAAAAGTAAGCATGGTCATGAGATGAGATACAATTATACATAAGGCGATTCATTTCCAAAATGTTACCATTCAATGATTTCTTATCAAACCTATATGGAATACCTAATACAATAAGATTAGTATGTTTTGTTTCATTTACTAATTCATTGAAGGAGCTTATAAGTGTAGATTTACAATCTCCCTGATCAACATCATTTGTACCGGCGTATACAATCAAATAATCACGTTTGCTCATCAGTTTAATTTTACTACCTAAGTTTGAGACTACTTGGGATAGTTTAGCATTCGGATTAACAAACCCCGAAACATTGTACTTATTTGAGCATTTATCAAGTAAAAGGGAACTTAGATGTCGACCATGGCTGTCAGATAGGATTAACATTTTGGCTTTGTCTTTTAGGTTACTGCTTGTGGACGTTACCTTAGTGGTTACTGGATTAGGTCTGGGAGCTTGGTTTGGTTTCGTAGCTGTGTTCGGTTTGGTTGCTGGGTTTGGTCTGGGAGCTGGGTTTGGTTTGGTAGTTGGGTTTGGTTTGGTAGCTGGGTCTGGTCTGGGAGCTGGGTTTGGTTTGATAGTTGGGTTTGGTTTGGTAGTTGGGTTTGGTTTGGTAGTTGGGTTTGGTTTGGGAGCTGGGTTTGGTCTGGGAGCTGGGTTTGGTTTGGTAGCTGGGTCTGGTTTGGTAGCAGGATTAGTTGCAGGTTTTTTGGTCCTTACTGTTTTCTGTACCTTGGGTTTGGAATTTGAGGGTAACAGTGAAGGGTCACTAGAACTAATAGGTACATGGTCGGTTACACTTAATGCTGCAAACTTATTGCTACAAGGTATGGAGCAGTTATTGCTATTAGTTTTATTAGGTGAAGGTCCTGAGTTTACAATGGTCCATTGGTTTTTTGGGCATTTTTTCAGTTTCATGGACAGGTTCTTATTTGGAGGAGGATACCTAGGAGATTTACTTATACTATTTATTGGAGTGGACAATTCTGGTGTAGTGGAAGGATCAGGGTCTGAGGCAGTAGATGGTTTGGGTGAGGTCAAAGACATATACCAATCATAGAATGAAGGTAGGCCTACATGTTTACTTATACTACAAAAATAATTAACTATGTATTTAGCATTCACAAGAACATTAAGACCGCATTCATACGAGTTAGTTTGTTGGTGACAAGGCATGGCAATCAAACATTCAATATGCATATGTTTGGCTACGGTTTTGGCTGATTGTTCAATAGTGTCTCCGGCAGAGTCGAAGTGGAAGGCCTTGCTGGAGGTCCGGTCACAAAGTAGTAGACTCCAGTGAGATCCTCCCCCGGCAGCCTGGGCATCTTTGGCGTTGTTTACGCAGCAGATGACGTATCTGCAGCTGTCGGAGCGAAGGAATGGAAAAGCGTCAGAAGCTGTTGATGGTATATGGAACTTTAGTAGGTGGGTTTCCGAAGGGCCCAAAAAGTTGACATCAGTTCTGTCCCTCACCATGGCTGCTATTTCATTAAAGTAGGCAGACAGCACACAGTCGTCCATCCATTTATCTTTCCTCCAGGTTGACTCTGTCTGGGTTGGAACTAGAGTATTTACCATGTTACTTAGTTTGAGTTGGAGATTTGTTAATTTTAATTTCAAACTTTTGTTTTCTGAGGAAACAGTTGCACTGTTTACCTTATCACTTTTTGATTCTTCACGAAGTAGATTTGTAGCAATTTCAGCTTCCTTCAGTTTATTGTTGAGTTCCTTGACTAATTGTTCCAAAGAATTTATCTTGTTTTTTAGTCCGTTTATGCTATCTTCAGCTTCATCCTGAATTTTAAGTGAATTATTTACCTCTTTATTTCTTAGGTCCTTCAACATGTCAAGCTTAGCAGTCAGGGTACAAATTTCTTGAGTAGAGTTATTTAAAGCGGCTTTTTCATTCATTGATTCCAAACACATGGCGTCAATCTTATTAAAAATTGCATGTGTGGCAGATAATAAGCTGGAGAGGTCATGGTCAGGGAAATTTGCAGATAATGAATTTAATTCTGATGATAATTTTATAACTAAGTCTTCCATATCGTCAGAGATCATGGATGAGTTCATGAATGTATCTTCTGGGCCAGTCATAATTAATGCAATAAAATAAATCAGTCAATGGTTATAAAAAGGTGAAAAATAAATACAATGTCTTTTTTACACGTCGGTAGTCTTCATAACTTAATTATTGATAGCCAGGAACTTGAAAACGGCAGCAACTATACAGAGATGTAATGCGGGAACCTTTTCTCAAGTTGCAGGCGCGGGTGAAAATAAACTGAGGGGAAAGCAACGCCTGCGAGTCTTCAATACTAGCAGAGTCTCACGTCGCGTCGACCACGTGTTGGCGGGAATTTATATGTATATTTAATGTATACAGATGTATGATCAAAACACATTGGAATATTAAAGCAGGTAAAAGATCATTTACAGTAGCTGTGAATCTCCCGTATACATTTTGAAACCAAAGATTTAAATTCATTTCTTAAAGGGTTTGCATTCATAAGTATTGGACTATTTGCCTTCATTTGCCTCAAATTTTCTTATTCAGATTCCGCTAAGCATAAAACTCAGTTGTGAAAACATAAAATTCTTGTATGAAGTGTGCACACTAGTTCAAATGAACTAGTGTGCACTATTATGTTAGTTTCGAAACAGTCTAGACTACTTTTAGATTAAATAATATCAAATTATAAAATTATTATATTTTACGAAATGTGTTATCATACAGAAATATTTAAGATCGTATAATTCATACAACAATGCCTAACCATAACTTTTATTGATAGACTTCTTTAATTTGTACAAATTAAATTGTTTATGTACAAAAAATAAGCAAAGAATGTAAATGGACCTTATGAATTTCCGCCTGAGGATCTAGATATTTTTTGATTGACTAGTAATGTTTAACCCAATATATTACCCCTGATGAAGATGAATGAACTGATAATATTAGGTTGTTATGAAAACAGATGTGATAAACAATATGTTGTGCTTTAATCACTGAATATTAAGTAGTTTGTAGCACTGACTTAAAGAAGAATAGTATGTTTGTAGGTATCAGTTATCTATTGCAGTTGGACTTTTTTTAATACTTTTATCTTATACCCTCAAGCTCTAGTAGGCCTAAGTCTTTTAATGAAGCAGGTGTTTTTTAAGGGGACACAGCCTTGTTGCATTCAAAAAAACGTATATTGTTTTATTACAATAGAACAAGGGATTTTCATCACACGTTTCGCATTCATATGAGACATTGTATTCCACCATAAAGGCACAAACATCATTCGCAGAAAAGTTCTAAACCATGTCGAATGGAGGCATTGTTTTTGTGAGTTATTGTACACATGAGATAAACAAATTTACAATGTGCATGTGAAAACTGTAGTGAAGATTAAAACGACCTGTGTACGAATGGCAGATATTTTTTAGACATACTTGTGCAGAAATTATAACCTAAAATAAGGGGTTCTGTATATGGTATGCCTACTATAAATATATAAGGATTCATAAGGATTGGAATTTGTTTTGCTCTACCATTCGGTATCGTTTAAAATAATCTGTATAAGGAAATATATTAATCCAGTAAATGTATGAGTACTAAAAAAAAAAAATCCATGTTGTGATTTGCAGTACTACAAATGTACAGATGAGACATTAAGACCCAAAATTATACAGAAAATATACAGAAAAGTTATACAGAAAATATTGATAGTGGTTAGGTGCTATTTGGTATCAGCTAGTTAAATGACAAACTCAGCTTCTAATTTGTGTTTTTAAACCTTACACTTGTCTCTCTTATCGTTTGATTTGCATTACTATTATAAAAAAATGTTTGAACTATTGTGTAGGCCCTACCATAAAATTGGCGTTTGCCATTTAAATTATGAAAATACATTTCCGCTCGATGTCTAACCAGCTTATACAGCAACCACCTTATACGGCAGATCACAACATTACACAACATTACATATTCTTTTCAGCATTCTCTTTCCGTTGCGAAACACGGGTAAAGCAGATAGTATAAATTGAATTAATGCCATTAAAAGTTATGAAATATTTAACGTTTTAAGCCATTTTAGCTACTGGTCCTACTATCGTACTCGATGGAACAGTTTGACTCCAGATATGATGTATTTCATTATTCTCGAGGCCTGCATGGAATGTCCTAAATTAAAAATATTACTGAGTGAAGTGAATTTAATATAGCACTTCGAGATTATATTACTTTTATTTCATATTTGTGCATACAAATTAAATATGGCAAACTGTGAAATGGAGATAATAATATTTTGATACATTTCAAAATGTACACATGTATCTACAACACACACATGTATAAATAGCACAAATGGTTATAAAAGGGGGTATGTAAATATAACTTGTTGTTATGGCTTAATAGATTTATGGTTTTGCTGTGGTAGGATATACGGTTTACTAAAATATTATTTAATTTACCATTTTTATGACATTTTAAAAATTATAATATTTAACGTTTGCGCTTTTTCAGACTCTGCTACTTCGTTAAATAAATACTCGTACATTTCTGTGTTGTTTTATGAACAATATTTGAAAATAAACACTATTTTTGTTATACGTTAAATACACTATTTATTTTCATAATTTACGCTTTATTAAAACAAACAAAATTGATAAAAAATTATTTTGTTGCAATTGTGCAAACATGTTTACAAAATTGCAATGAAATAATAACTAAGTTAAGGGATATTATGATTACTTAAATTCAAACGATATTAAAAAAAAAACATTTATATATTAAAACGTAAATATTATAAGGAACTAGTTGCATTTTTGCATTTTTAAATTGTAGCACCTACTCTTATTACAATGCATATTAACATTGATGTCGTTGGTATTATAACCGTTTACATACATCAATCGATTGTTGAAGTAACACGAACCATTAACTTCTAGATTGTGTTATGAATATTCATCATTGCTCTACGTTCAATCGTACGAAGTTTAGCTATGGATTTGTTTCAAATTCTATATTGTCCATGGATTACGAAATATCCATATATATATATATATATATATATATATATATATATATATATATATACAGGGTGAGTTTTAATTGTCCCCCCCCCCCAACTTTTTTCTACATTTTTTCAAATATCAATCCCAGACCACTTCCAAACATTGTTGGGTAGTAAGTACTTCATTTTGACAAGGTGGCCATTTCCGGCCGCCATCTTGGATCCGCCATATTGGATGCAAAATTTTTTTTTCAAATGTAAAGGTGGGGTTGTGACCCATTATTTCGAACTAAATTTTTACCCTGATTACAATGCCGCAAACCGTTTAAAAAAATCTTGATTCATTCTAAAGTTATGAGGGCTTTTTAAAACTTTATTTTTAGCCCATTTTAACATTGTGCATTTACAAACTAAGACCATAATCTCAAAATAGTGCTAGATAAAGATAAGTATACACTACCAGTAATTGTCGACCTATTTTCACTTGGTTATGACTGATGTATTTTTTTCGGCCGCCATCTTGGATCCGCCATTTTGAAATGTGATAAATTATTTTAAATATGAAGGGGGCGTTGTGACCCATCATTTCGAACTAATTTTTTAAGCTGAACTTAATTCTATGATCCGTTTTTCATTTTCATTTTTTGATTTTGAAATATTGACATTTTTAACAAAAAATTTCAATATTTCATAAATAAAACTTGATAACAAAAAATGGGTTGCGGCATTGTCTTTAGCTTAAAAAAGTAGTTCGAAATGATGGGTCACAACGCCCCCTTCATATTTAAAATAATTTATCACATTTCAAAATGGCGGATCCAAGATGGCGGCCGAAAAAAATACATCAGTCATAACCAAGTGAAAATAGGTCGACAATTACTGGTAGTGTATACTTATCTTTATCTAGCACTATTTTGAGGTTATGGTCTTAGTTTGTAAATGCACAATGTTAAAATGGGCTAAAAATAAAGTTTTAAAAAGCCCTCATAACTTTAGAATGAATCAAGATTTTTTTAAACGGTTTGCGGCATTGTAATCAGAGTAAAAATTTAGTTCGAAATAATGGGTCACAACCCCACCTTTACATTTAAAAAAAACATTTTGCATCCAATATGGCGGATCCAAGATGGCGGCCGGAAATGGCCACCTTGTCAAAATGAAGTACTTACTACCCAACAATGTTTGGAAGTGGTCTGGGATTGATATTTGAAAAAATGTAGAAAAAAGTTGGGGGGGACAATTAAAACTCACCCTGTATATATGAAATATCGAAATATCCTATAAAAACAATACTGTTTGAAATGTTGAAAAATGTGATTGATTTTACTCTTTCATTTTACCTTACAATGTATATAATTAGCATGTTGAATGTTAATACTGTATAGCACGAATACTTGAAAAATACCGGTATGAATCACAAACATAAACAAATGACGTTGTTGGCCCGAATCCTATACTAACAGCATTGAACATATGTTTTGGCAATTCCATTTAAGCAATGTTAAATAATGTTTATTTTCGGGCCACAAACTTCACTAGTTTATGTTTATAATAACAGGTATTTTTCTAGTATTCGTGCTGTATAGTAACAAGTTTCAATGCAATTTGTCAGAGGATATATCAATATGTGTTTGAATCTGTAATTAACGAGCTTTCTATCACATTGGACGCCATTTGAATTGAAAAACTACTTCCTGAAACTAGTCACTATCTGCACAAACTATAACTGTAATGTAACGATACGATATTATAACATCAAACCTTTACATTCAACTACTAACATCCTTAATAAAGCCAAAGTTGAAAACTGAAAATTATCCCCGTTCATTGTTTACCAAGGGTTATCTAATCACTAGTACATCTCCATGAGGTTTTGTCAGGACTAAAACAGAAGGTTAGTGTAGCTTACGAAATTTTTATGGAATTGACACTGTAGAGCATTGCTAAGCTTTATAAGTTAGAGTTATTCAAATTAAATATATTTGTTACAAGTACTAAATTTAGGCAGTCTATAAAATACTAAGCATTTGCACGCTTCCTAAGGATTTTAGGTAAAGAATTAAATGGCATGTTTGTATAGAAAGTCATTCACTTTAACTAGGCACAATAGAAATATCCTAGAATGCAGTTATAAATGAAAGAATGAATGAATGAATGTAGGAATGATTGAATGAATTCTTATTTCATAACAGAGAATTAGTACACTGGTGCAAAAAACTAATATTGAAATAGAATCCCCAAATGGGCTAATGCCTGTGGTTGGGGATTGAGTGCATCTTCCACTCAGTAAAACAATAAATGTAGGCTACATTTAAGAAAGGAAGTAAAATATATTGTAACACACAGAATTTAAATACCTAGCCAGTAACATGAAAATATCAGTAAAACGTATATTCATACATTTCACGAGTATTAAGAAAAAAACATTTGATGGAAAACTTAAACTCAACGATAAATTTGATGCGACAGTCTCACTTACAATCACTTGTGGTTCTATTGTTGTTACCATCTTTTGCAAACCTTAGTGACGTGACAACGCCAAAGAAGGCATCTAATAACCCTAATAGATTGTTAAAACATCTGTCATACTGATACAGGATGCCAAGTATATTGTAGGATCCTAGTCAATTTTCCTAGTGAAAAAATCCTAATACCCGTGTTAGACAAAGTTGTATCAATGTTTTCTATGTTTTGAGTTTTTTTTTTATACTAGTCTTATCCAAAGTGGACCAATAGCTAACTATTCCGTTATGAGAAGAACATTATTTATCAAACTATGGGGAACTTTCCTTTATTTTGTAACCTTTTTTTGGGGTAGTTTCGAATTAAAAAAGGCATTTTCCAATATAAATGACAACTAAAATATGTCTTGTAAAACATCCAGTATCTTTTGATTGTGTCAGAATTTAAATGCGATTTTAAACCATGTTTATTCTTGAAATGTTTTCTCTAAAGCCAATTGTTTAGGAGTTTAGCGTAAAAACCTAAGAAAAAAATGCTTGCGGTATATAGTCCGCATCTTGCAGCTCATAAACGAGAAAGTGTGGAGGGAAGATGTAGAGAATAAATAGGTGTTAAAATTCTACCTATATTCTAAAAAGACTATTTACTTGAATCCATTCCTTAAATGTTGAAGTGCTATCATAGCATGGGAAGAGAAAAGGAAATTGTTTCCGATAATGGCCACAATAAAACTTTAAACCATTTAAAACAACAATAACCAAATATCATAGAATGCTTTAATTTTATTTTAATTTCAAACATTTTTATTTTAAAATGGTGCAGACTTCAATGGGTTTCCTATTTTAAATGAAAACTATTATATAAAAAATACCATATGTGAAACTTCTTATGACCTATGATGGTTCGCCGGGATCATGGAGTACCCTACCAACTTATTTCGGTTAATTTGAATTATTTTGAAATCATAAAATTTGACTTCCAATATAACTAACTATTACAGTAAAAACCTATTTTAAATTTCAATTAAGACCATCTAAACAGTAAAAACAAAGACAATGCTTACTGTTTTTATATACACTATTCATACATTATCGAATGTGTTATGTTAAGTTAGAGTACCTTGCTCCTATGGGGCTTATTATGGTGATGGCTATACAACATTGAATTTAATGTTACATGTAGGTTATACAACATTATGGTGATGATTATGGACATACAACAGGCCAGTCCCATATGTGGTGCATTAGCAATATATATATGTTACAGGCAAAGTATGCAAATCATCAGGCATTCTATATATTGACTTGACATTCTATTCATTGCCTAAAGTGAACCTTGTGATGTATGAAATAAAGCATATTATATTATTTTTCCTACAGTCCCCCGACAAAGTTGGCTTCCCTGTACTGTTTATAGTACAGAAAGCTGCTAATTGCTGCATATTTATACTTTGTTGTACGGTTTATACTTTGCCGCACGGTTTATACTTTGCCGCACATCAGGATTCCAACCAAACAACACAAAACAGCGTGGTTTTATTATGCACGTAATCCGTGTACGCTTGGAAATAGGTTGGCAACACTTAAAGATAATAATACTATGAACAGCTGATTGACTATTATAACTACGATTTAACCTGTCATTTCGTGTTTATAGTTTTAGTATTTCTGAACTTTCTGGACTTTTCTTTTAAACGTTTTTAAAACATTCCTACGGTCTTAATAAACAAGAAAATACCTTTAAAGCATTTTTTTTAGGCGCGGAAACCACTTCAAATTACAAAAACATACGGAACTATATTCTCAAAAGACGGAGCACATTTCTTGCCGAGGAAAAATAGCGGAGTGATACGGACCACGGGTACTACTTTCTCCAGGGCACCATTTGTGTAATTGTGTTGCTAGCTGAACCTAAAAACGTGTTGTATAGTGTTTGAAAGACTAATTATTTATGTTTTATAGTGACTGTAGGAAAAATATAATGTGTAACACGAGTGAAAAAGGCCTTTGCTGCACTCGAGATCATTCCGCACTCGCCTGCGGCTCGTGCGTAAACATTGCTCTCGTGTGCAGCAAAGTGCCACTTTCACCACTAGTTACACAAATAACTATTTCTAGTCATTGTGCCTTTTTTCACTGCGAGCAAAGTATAAAATACGCTGTTGTAGGATTGTTTTGACGTTTGTAGTCTTGTTTAGCTTATAACTTATCTAATCTAAAATAAAAACAACCTAACCTAACCTAACCATATTTATACTATTTACTTATTTTTAAAGATTTTTTAGACCTTAGATTCCTTTTTGGCATCAGCCAATATATTCCTAAAGTTAACTAAACAACCTAACCTAATTATTTCACACAAAAATCAAACCTGTAAAAATAAATTGTATTTTTTTCAAATATCTTTATTTTATACTTTGCCTGACACACATGCTTGCATTCTATAGAATACGCAATACCTAGTCAAAGTGTTTAACATCCAATCGTTATTATTCTAATTCATACGTGTCCTAAAAACTGCAGGCATTATATAGAATGCTTTGCCTGTAACGTATACAGGGTGGCTGAAAAATATCTTGCACCCCACTTAACTTTTCAACCATTTGAGATATTTGAAATCGGTTTGCGGCAACCTTCTTAGATATTAGGGGCTACAATAATTATGGTCAATTTTGAAAATTTTGCCCTTAGGGGTAGTGGGGGTAGGGGGTAGATCAAAATTGTCAAATGACAAGTATAGTCGAGTTTGGTATCATTTTACAGGTCTTGACGAAACATTAACATCGACATAAAGAAAACCAAAATCGGCTCACTAATAACAAAATGGCGCCCTAAAACATTTCAAATCCAAATAATCATGAGGGTGACAAAAAAATTAACTTGCACCCTCTTTAACTTTTTAACTATTTGAGATATTTAAAATCGGTTTGCTCCAACTTGTTTGGATATGATGGGGCTACAATAATTATGGTCAGGTTTAAAAATGTTTTAGCTACCCCCTACCCCCACTACCCCTAAGGGCAAAATTTTCAAAACTGACCATAATTATTGTAGCCCTTCTTATCCAAACAAGTTGCCGCAAACCGATTTCAAATATCTCAAATAGTTAAAAAGTTAAAGAGGGTGCAAGATATTTTTTTTTGTCACCCTCATGGTTATTTGTATTTGAAACGTTTTAGGGCGCCATTTTGTTATTAGTGAGCCGATTTTGGTTTTCTTTATGTCAATGTTAATTTTTCGTCAAGACCTGTAAAATGATACCAAACTCGACTATTCTTGTCATTAGAAAATTTTGAGCTACCCCCCTACCCCCACTACCCCTAAGGGCAAAATTTTCAAAATTTACCATAATTATTGTAGCCTCTAATATCTAAGAAGGTTGCTGCAAACCGATTTCAAATATCTCAAATAGTTGAAAAGTTAAGGGGGGGTGCAAGTTACTTTTCAGCTACCCTGTATATCAAAGGGTCAGTGGGCTTGTGTTAAATTTAAATAAGAAAATTTAAAAACTGTTTACAATGATTTAGCTAGATACAGCCTAATCGAGTGTTAAGAAACCAGCTTAACTTTTAATTTATTACCATTTACATTCATTTACGTTAAATTAACTTAAAACTAATTAATTCAATGAATACCATATTGCATAAATTGTCATAACAGTGTGGTTTTTATTCAAGTCGAGTTAAGGTTATGCATTTTCCATCACTACAATCTGGGTGCTTTAATTCGATTATTAATTCTTATTCAGTACATATAAAAGTTTGTGTAAGAGTATTTAGTAAACTGGAATTAATACGATCCAGTTTAAGGCCCTAATTAAACAGATTATTAAGGTGAAATGTTAATTTACAAAATATTTGTTACCACGAACGCTCCATCACTATAAATCGTCACAAGGTTTTGTTGTTAAAAACATAAAACATTTGTCAGTGATAACCGTTATTATTTTCACTAGTGTTTGTTTACCTATAATTGCCAATCAATAAGCGTAGTTACCTAATACCAATCTCCAATATCAGCAACCCTTAGTCAAAAAGTCAATTTGTTTCTTTTATTTCAATGTTTTATTATTAAAACATTGGTTGATATGGAAAATATTTTTGTTCACTAGTCATATAACATAAAAAGGATTCTTTTGAGTAAGTTTCGATCAATTAGGAAACTTTCCCTTTTGTATTTTACAATTTAAGATCGAGTATTATACAAACTTAAATGGAATAGTTGCCTCTAAAAGAAAATATTGATATTATTGTAGTAGTTTAATAGCAAGATAAATTGTATTAAATCACGAATTGAATGAACTAATAGAAACAGGCAGTTTCATATAAAACAAACAACAAATTTATGACTTTCACTTCATAGCTGTTGAAAAAAGCTATTTTGTTTGTAAAAAAACCAAAATTACGTTGGAAAACTAATTATATATTATTATAAAATAATTTCCCCATACATTTGAATACACAACCAAGCAGAATCGTTAAAGAGATAAAAGCAAACTTTGTTGAATTTTTTTCTACGCCAGTGGCATTTTAATTAAAGTGGAGGTTAGTTTTAATGTTAAAAAGGGAATAAGGTCCAAACCCATTAGAGTTTTAATAAATTTTGTGATTAAAAATGGTGGTTATAATAAGTATATTGGAATATGCAATAATATATTAACAGTCAGAGTACGTATGTTCCTATGAAAAAATATACGATCCAAAGATTCTAAAGATTATAAGATTTTACATTAATATATTTTAAAACTCCATGGTTTGTTCGTGGGAAAATGGTTAGCATCAATAATTATTATTTCCCTTTTCTAGTTCTATATGAATATTGTTTTAACATTTCACCCTAAAATCGTACTTAAAACATATGGAAATTTAATATCCGACTGAAAAATACAAACTTCTTTCGATCTGTTTATTGATTTACTAAAAATACTTTTGATTTGAAATCTGATTTTATCAAATGGATTGAAAAGGGCCTAAAACGAACATAGTTTTGTAATAGAAATTAAGTTAATCCATACCATAATTTTTTTACCTATCCATTCTTAAGATGTGATCCATATAGTTTTGAAGTTAGAACATCGGAATATTAAGTCCTAACACAGTGATTTGGAGCCTGACAGAGCCCATAAAACGTGCACCTACCAAAGTCATAAGGTAAACTTATCATTAAAAAGGTTGGTGTTTCAGCTAAAGAAAGTCTAGACCTAACCCTATCAAAAGTTATAAAACAATGTAACTTTACCAGTGAGTAAAAATACATTGTTTACAAGATACCAACATACTGTCGCTTATCATGGTAGCCAGAAAAATGACACGTAACAAATGTTAACTTGCGCTACGTTTAACAGAAGATATCAGAGATTGTGTCTGGGGGTTGTGAGCACTCTACATCATTAAATTATGTCATTTAAGAACCCTATTCGTTAAAATGATTTTTTAATATACTCGACAGAAAATACTAGACCTTAAAATGTATCATCAACAGTATAATTGGTACGGTCAAAGTCAACTCCATCATGAAACCTATATCAACATAATTATGTTGCAAAGATCGAAGTAGCTACCCAAATACAAAACCATTATAAATGTAAAACCTACGAAGATTTACAAAATAAAGTAATGAATGTAATTAAGTAATGAACGAATAAGTGTGCATACAGTTTTACTTAATTGTGCAAAATGAGTTACTAGTATCTCCATTGATTTAATGAAGGCAATTCAATATCGTATGTACTGTACGCGTTACCATTATATAGCCTACACTATATGTACACTAACTTACTTACATACAATCCATAATGGTATTGGCATATAGAACCAATATGTGGTCAACAATATTAGTGAGCTTTACTCATGAAAGTTTATATTACTGGTGATTAAGTTTATTTTTAACTTTGACGAAAATACAAAGGTTTTCTTTCTATCTATATTTGAATTTTTGTTCGGAAGAACATGTTTGTTATCATAGTATAGCTCTACATATACGTCAAACAAACCTTGAACTAATAAATAAAATCTAAAAATTAATATACAGGGTGTCCATAAAAACGTTTCAGGCCATTATCATATAGCTCCTCATGCCAAAAGAAATAAAAACGTCCATGCAAAGAAGTATTTACCCTTACACTATTTTCTTACTTTACGTATGAGGACCCATATCCCAATATCCTAAAGAGTGTTTCATGGGCACCCTGTATATATATATAACCGAATAC
The DNA here is from genome assembly GCF_028750875.1 of Macrosteles quadrilineatus. Taxonomy (NCBI): domain Eukaryota; kingdom Metazoa; phylum Arthropoda; class Insecta; order Hemiptera; family Cicadellidae; genus Macrosteles; species Macrosteles quadrilineatus. Next base: position 23,625,721 of record NW_026542602.1, read on the forward strand.
AATAGAAAATAAATTCAAAAATATAATTGTACACTTCATTGATGTATCAATATTTCCTCTAATCTAATAGATAATAAGGTGTAAAAGCTAGCGTTGTCATTGCTAGTCTTTAATGCTTTAGAAACTATACTATACAAATTACTAAAAGTAATATTTCTGTTATAATGATACACAATATCCCCATAAAAGCAATAACAGTAGAGCAGCTTACAACGTTTAATAAAAGCAGAACCTGCCGTGAAAATACAATATCACGGTGGTCAGGTCTGGCTCTACAAATAATGTTTCAGATGTGCTTAGAATAGAAAATGTTTTAACTCCAGTGTTCTATATAATGTTAGGAAAGCTTTCTTTTTTTATTAAAAAAGTATTGTGTGAAATATATCTTTTTACAATATTCTACAGTATTTCAAGAAACCCAAACAATTTTTGTGACAGGGTATGTAATTATGTTCGTATTAGTATTGTTTTGTATGTCAAAGTAATATGTATTTTATTGTGGTATATGTGTGTGTGTGTGAGTATTGCACGTCAGCGAAATAATTAAATAAATATTTTCACCATTTAGTCAATTAATATAACTATAGATATAAAATATTAAGCGTTAGTTCTGATAAAAAGTACAAATTCAAAATAGCTTGGTTTGATCTGTTCAGGATTTATAGCATAAGATTATTGAAAATATGTTACAAAACAATCTACAGCTTCATATACAACAAATGCGTGTAGTGTATTGAAAACAGTTTTGATTTCGATTGTATCTTATAAGCAACCTATTGTTGAGTTGTATCATTTACTACGAAAAAATATAAAATTTTCTCACTATACAGGGGTATTAAGTCTGGCACCTCTTTTTAGCGAATTTCCCAATAGGGGAGTAGCTATTGCCGTAGGTGGCGTGGTAAGACCTGGAGCCGGGACTGATTTTTCATTTTGATGTCCCTAGAGGCCAAAAACACTATTCGTTCAAATTTATACATATATAAATATACAGGGTGACAAAAAAGTCTGGAAACGGCTTGATATCTTTTTAGCTAAATTTGTTAGAAAATTCAAACTTTTCACATCAACTTCTATGTATGAAAACTACTTTTTGCAAGCATTACCATTTTTTGACCTTCACCAGGGGACGGCCCATGAGGAGTAGGTACATAATCTTTAATCTAAGCATAGGTTGATATGCATGTTATTTTAAAGGTCTGGTCAGGACCATTGGATTTAAGGTCTGGTTGGGTGTTCATTGCCGGAAATCGCGTCAAAAAAGGTTCATCCGTTACAAAATGGCGAATTGTGGATTGTATCTGCAGAGGCCATAGTATTGGTAAATACTCATAGTCAACATTAGCCGGGAAATCTGAAACCCGGTCAAATTTGTTTTGAAGATTGAATAATATTAGTCTATGAGGTATTTGACTTTAAAATACAGTTTCAGCTCTCAAACTAATGTTTAATACGAGTATTTACCAATACTAAGGCCTGTGCAGGTATATTCCACAATAACTTTGGACAGCCGCCATTTTGTAACGGATGAACCATTTGAAACGCGGTTTCCGGCAATGAACTCCACTTGACTAACCCGTTAAAATAGTGTGCATATCAACCTATGCTTACATTAAAGATTATGTACCTACTCCTCATGGGCCGTCCCCTGGTGAAGGTCAAAAAATGGTAATGCTTGCAAAAAGTAGTTTTTATACATAGAAGTTGATGTGAAAAGTTTGAATTTTCTAACAAATTTAGCTAAAAAGATATCAAGCCGTTTCCAGACTTTTTTGTCACCCTATATATATATATACCTGTATATATATATATATATATATATATATATAATATATAATATATAATATATTTCGACGGTGTTACGGCAATACCAAGTATCTGCAAAAGCTAAACTTAACAGGAGAGAGAAAAAAAACGTCGTAAAGTTATGATAAAATAAAATTTGGTTATAAATTTATTCAAAATAACTTTAAAATATAAAATTGGCATTTTATAACAGTTTTAATATAAATTATTTTTGGTAACAGCATATTAATTCACTTACTTATTGTTATACTTGTTTTTACACAATTACTGAATAACATGTATCTAACCTTTTTCATTCTTAGAGGTGGAACGTAAGAATAGATTATAGAATATAGATTATAGATTATATAGAAAATATATTATATTGTAGAATAATCTAAAAGTGTACGGTTATTCCATACATGAGTTTAAAAAGTTTGTCAAATAACTTTATAGTGACGAATAATGGAAGAGTCCTCAAATTATTTGTTTAACATTATGTATTTCTGTACCCACCCTTAACGGTATAGATAGTGTATTTTCTGAGTGCTTATGTACAGTTAGGTGAGTTATTTACACACCGTACCAATTATTTAGTATGATACTTATACTATTAATTTACATGTATCTGACGATTGGTGATATTGAAGAATTAGTTATTTATATTTATTCTACTACGTAAGTAAAATACATATTGCAGTTAAATACTCGTGCACTGCGTTTGTAATGGGGGAGGACATGGTTTGAGAAAATTTGGTTCTTTAAATTAATGATGCTATAGTATAAAACATCAACATAGCCGTAATGTTCTACCACTGCACCTAAACAATATAAAAAAGTAAGTTATCGAACATTTGCAAAATATTACAATCATTCATTACATTAAAAACATTCACAATAACTGTAAACACTCCTACTTTGACAGTACTCATTGTGTATCACAGCTTTTTGTTGCTGCTTAGTTTAAATCAGACGTTTTCATTAATGCAAGCTGCATCCTGTTGTATCTTTTTAATCCTATTAAATATTATCACCATAACGGACCAGCATGTTCAGTTGAAACAGCTGGCAAAATTATTTAATTCATTTTTAAACATACATACTCATAAGAATAACATATGGCAATTCTGAACCCGAGTGGGGCATGCATAGGATATTCACAACTTTAATATGCTTCTCAAGCCTATCAAGTACCTCTCTGCAAAATGTCAGCTAAATCGTTCCGGTTGTTTTACGTGATGGAACTTCAGAGTTATACACAAATATCAATTTTTTTACATGTAGAAAGTAGGATTCAAATAATCAGGTGTGAACATTATTTTATCGTGCACTTTATTACTGTGGTATTCAATGTATGAATGTGGGTAAATAAATTGACAATAGAAATGCTGGTATATTACGCTGATAATTTATTAAAATCCAATAACATCTTTTTATAAAAACATATTGTTGCTATTATAGTTTTTCTGCCGACTCGTTACAATTACATAATGTTCTTAATTGTTAATTGTATTTGAAATATATACACTTAAAGTCTTATTTTTATAATTTAAGTAAAATCCCGGCATGTCATAAAAATACCACTTAGGTCCAAAGTACTTTAGGCTGTGACTTTTACAATCTTGGCCAATAATTTATGAAGGAAGAAGCAAGGCTGGATTTGAGCCAAAGTAGCTACTCAGACTTTAATGACATAAATGTTTATATCATGGCAGAGCCTTGAGTGTTAGGATAGTAATATTGCTAGTCAATGAACGAAACAATACAATAATTCTTATTGCACACGATTGATTGTAGTGAAGCATTCTGTAATACACAAACAAACCCGTTAAATATTCAAAGTTGGCTTATTTGATAGTTTTAACTGTTCTAACCACAACCAAACATTGAAATGACGTTGTGGTTTGACTGTAAGCATAAATTAAGTTTAACATGTTTTCGCCCAATATAAGCGCTTCAGTGAAATTCTTTAGTTTTAGGTGTTTATCTAAGCTTTCAAAACAAAACTAAATTACATGTATTTCATATTGTCTATATGCAAATGTAATATCTACCTTTGTTGCAAATGTGGGTCAAGTTGAATAAAATTGTTCTTATGTCGTTAGGTAACATTTGACTGAGTTTGCATTTTGTTAAGCTATAATTTTAGCGTAAAAAATGTAAGTACCGAGGGATACTTTCACTAAGTGAGGGATCTTGTATTTGTTAGTTATACAGGGTGAGTTTTAAATGAGTTCCCCCCCTACTTTTTTCTACATTTCTTAAGATATCAACTCCGGACCACGTCAGATCATTGTAGAGTAGTAAGTACTTCATTTTGACTGGGTATAAATTTTTGGCCGCCATATTGGATACAAAGTTTTTTTCAAATGTAAAGGTAGGGTTGTGACCCATCGTTTTAAACTAGATTTTTATGCTGAATACGATGCTGCAATTCGTTTTTAAAAATCTTGATCCATTCTAAAGTTATGAGAACTTTTTATAACATTATTTTTAGCCCATTTTAACATTGTGCATTTAGAAACTAAGAACATAATCGAAAAATAGTGCTAGATAAAGATAAGTATACACCACATAATATACATAAATCTTTTTCTAGCACTATTTTGCGATTATGTCCTTAGTTTCTAAATGCACAATGTTAAAATGGGCTAAAAATAATGTTATAAAAAGTTCTCATAACTTTAGAATGGATCATGATTTTTAAAAACAAATTGCAGCATCGTATTCAGCATAGAAATCTAGTTTAAAACGATGGGTCACAACCCTACCTTTACATTTGAAAAAAAAAACTTTGTATCCAATATGGCGGATCCAAGATGGCGGCCAAAAATTTATACCCAGTCAAAATGAAGTACTTACTACTCTTCAATGATCTGACGTGGTCCGGAGTTGATATCTTAAGAAATGTAGAAAAAATTAGGGGGGGGAACTTATTTAAAACCTACCCTGTATACTTTAATGAGTGGCTTAGCGGGAACTCTATTAAGGAGGCTTAGGCCTTGGTTAAAATTCCGCAAATCACCAGTGAAATTACATTATGTGAACTTGTATCTCGTTAGTTCATTGTTTCACGATTTCTTGTATTGTTAACATCTGTAAAGTGCAAAATGCCTTTTAAATGCGAAAAACGTTGCTATTTTAAGTACACTCCAAAAAAATCTTAATGAAAACTTGTTTACCGTTATAATGATAACTCTTGAAAGCTACTTTAACCGCGTATTTAATTTTGATTGATGTTGTAAGACATTGGTGTATGGGATTTCATTATTTGGCATTTAGTAAGGTAGCCATGTCAATCAACTTTATTTTACATTCAAGGTTGAAATGCATAAATAATTAAACAGTTTTAATTTTCTATTCACACCCATACCATAATTCGGATATGAAGCCTTTAATAACAATGATTCTAACGACCAATTTACTTTATTAGGTCGCTTATAAATAGGTTCATCAATTTATTAGTTTTATCTCTAAAACACTGGTACTTTGATTACAATGTGTTGAATAATATATTCTCATAATTTATGTGATTAATAACATGTAGTATATTATTTCTTTACATATAATGTGTTCATCAAAATTACTTACTTTACTTTACGTTTAGTTATTTTGTTTAAGTAATGTTAATTTATTAAGTTTTAAATTATTAATAAAATATTTCATCACCAGGGCATGCAGAGGTACTTTTTGACACAAACTCAAGCTATTACAGTAAAACCTCACTAACTCGACAATTTGTGGACCCAGAACTTGTTGAGTTTGGGAGCTGCCGAGTTATCATCAGTAAATGGCTGGTAGGTAACTTGAAAGATATTAGATATAAGGAATATAATCAAATTTTAGAAAAAAAAACCGGAAGCAGTTGTGTCTTTAATAGAAATTGTGGATCTGTGTTCGTGAGCTTTATCAAATTAAAGTATTTAAGTATTTATTGTTTTCAATTTTGTATAGATGGATACAGAAATGGCAAAATAATTCATCTATGCAAAAATATATGTTGTGTTCATACTCCTAACTACTATAATTTTTCATTATAAGGTAAATACAATTTTTTTTCATACGTGAAAATTAGCTAAACTAAAATAAACGGTAATTAGTTTCTCGTCACGACCAACATCATTAATTAAGGAAGCAATTATCACTGAGGTGTAGTAAAGGTTGCATCATTGCTCACTTTGAATCCATTACATAAAACTTTCGTGCTTGGAAATTAAATACGGCGATACATTTCTATTGTAGCAAAAAGTAATATAAATAAAACTCCATTATATTTAAAATGTAACATTCTCAAATAACTGAAAAAATTCTAACTATACTGAATAAAGTATTTACAAACAGATTTTGAACATGTTCTCTGAAATTACTCGTGTATATAAAAACATGTGTGCATAATTAATAAAAATAATTTTGGAAAATTTGGAAAATTTGGAAAACCCTGTAAAGTTCAGTTTTTTCACAGTTCTGCAACATCCCAACAAACTTAATGGTATAATTTTATGAGAAATATAATTAACGGGATTACTGTTCCTGATAGTGAAGGGACGGGAGTTCAAAAGCCGACATGCTATTACTGCTATTACTTAAAACAGTTGTCTTTGGCGAGAAATTTGGAAAGTTGATGAGCCAGAGTGGGTATTTCTTGCACCTCTTCCGTTTATAATCAAAAATTGTTTTCGAGATGATTTGGAATTTTGAGATTGATGGCCGAATGAGTCATATTAATAATACGTTTTGTCTAATATCGGACAGTTTTAAAAGAGAAGAATTTATATAATACGATCTGACTGTATCTTGATAATCTCGTCGAAGATCATACAAAAATCTAATACATTAATTAGCTCGTTGGAATTTCGTTGCCGAGGTCATATCTTTCCCTTACACACACCTTTTAACACAATAAGCAAATTACCAGCTACGGAATGTTAATAATAGTTACAAAAATACATATTGAGGTTCTTGCTTTACTGGTTTAGTTATGGATCTTTTGTTATTATTTAATAGCGGTATGTTTGTTGTCATTCAAGAGCTAATACAAAATTGGCAAATATTAGTTTTATCAGGCGTATTTCAAGCTTACGTTCAGGTTTAATGGTTTAGGGCAAAGACAACTCCATATAATGGCCATTTTGGTCTGCCATTATTGGTTCATTTTGGCTTAAACGACACTCACTAAGCCAGTCCTTTAGTATCTACGTTGCTGTGGTCCATATCTAGGCTTAGTAATAGAAACTCGTTTAATTATAGAAACATACGTGTATTTAAGTAAAAAGATAAAAGTTCATTCAGTAGTTAACCAATAAATCCAAGATCACTGTCGTGGTGTAATCTATACTAATTCTTCCGGTGGTAAATTAATTGAAAATAAACAACAGTGTTCACAGCGCGATAGACCAATGATTGCCTCATATTCAACTGTGGTTTACTGATCAATCATGTGTGTTGTGCGTTTGCATGTCCCATTTGTGTTGTATGTGATGCTGATACACAACTCAATCAGTTGTCTCAAACTGATAAATAAGAGAGCCATGGCGTAGCTTTTTGGTCTGTAGTGACCTATGATATGGTAAGTTGAATAACAGGTTTTAGTCTTTTTGTATGGTCTGTGGAATTTTCGCAGTAGATCTAATTCTCATGCTATTTGTCATTGTGGTTAAGTTCTTAGCATTTCATATAGTACTTTTGATATTCATATTTCCTCATCAAAAAACTATTTTGTCATACTTCTGTGACATTTTTTAGACAAAATACGTTGCGTAGTAGCTTCAGCGTCCTAGAAACAATAATGGGATGGAGTTGATAGCATCACGATAGTAGTATTTAACCATCAAATTTAATAAAATAATTTAGATTAAACGAGGACTGGTCAAAAATTCTATGAGTGTGTTTAGTTTTATTGAACATTGTTCTTTTAATAGTTTGACCTTTTCACTCTAATCATAGATTTAAGAAGTAAAGTGATTGGAACTTGAAATCCGAATCCTGTTTGATTAATTCTGTTTTGTAAATTGTAATTTTAATTAAACCCTAATCAATGCTAACAAAATATCTGAAATATGAAAACGATTTCGCCCACAAGTAAATCATTAAATCATGAACAAATATGTTATAATTAAATAAAACCTATTACTTAACAGTTTTGTTAAAGTGAAACAACTGTTGAATAATCCATCAACAATAAAGACACTTAACGGAATAGAAGAAGAGAGTCTTATTGGCTATGAAGTCAACAATTGCGTCGACGCCTGTGTCATTGATCTCCAATTACAAAACCGTCAAACAAGGTCAAACTCTTAATATTTTTAACTTGGTGGTTGGTTGATCGTGCATTGCTGACCTTCAACCTGCTTACCCCATGTGTTTTACCAGCGCAAACACAGTGTCCTAGAAAAAAGTGGACACAGATTGTATATGGAAGGTAAAGTAATGTTGGCCATGCGAGCAATGTATTGTAGTTCAAACTATGGAAAAGTCATATCCCCGTTTTTCTTTTCGGTGAGACTAGCTTATTAATTAATAGATTATTTTATTATAGATGAATATTTTGTTTAAAAGAAATTTTTCAGTTACATAACTATTAGAATGAAGAGAAGAGTCGCTTTAAGAGTTGGTCTTTTAAAAACAATTAATTAACCATTAAACTTATAACTAATTATTTAGGCTTAAATAGCTTATTTCAACACTAAAAATATTAATTGTCCATTGCTATTGCATCTGAAAATGGCCACATTTAACTTTTCTTCGCCTACAGTACAATAAAATAAAGATACTTAAGATAATAGCCAATTATTAAACGTTGCCCTTGAAGAAGTTGGAAGTTATACTCGTATTCGGAAACTTTATTCATGTTTTATTCATTAATTTTTGGATTTAATAAATTCTTTTGACTATGAATATCTTACAGTTGTTAACGAAAGCTTAATCAAATACACTTTTCCTATATTTATATTTTATATCGCTTGTTTTGGCTCGAAAGACTCAATAACCTATTTTGCACGTACCTCACATTTTAGTGACCAGAAGGTTTCAACTAAAAGTCCTAAAAGCTATTCTTGTGTCTTACAGGTGGTCATCTTAAACCAATATAAGTCTTATGACAAGATGCTGCCTTTGAGCAACACAAAAAGTCAAAACAACAACAAAAACACAAAAAGTTTTAGTGAGTCGGTAGCGTCGCTCGTGGACTACGGGCCCAAGGCAGCGATGTCGTAGGTTCGGATCCTGGTCACTGCCGAAAACATTTTATCAGTACAGTTCACCTTTGTACTTTTGTACTGTACAGGCTTGCTTTGCTGGATACGTTCCACGGACGGGCAGTTAAGTCTATGTGGACGGGCAAATGAAAGGTTAAAGAGGCCACCAACCTCTAAAAAAAAAGAAAAACAAGCTCAAACCACTCGAGTAAATTGTGTACTATGTGGGTACACAAAGTATTGGGCACTACGTCATACCTATTTACAAGTATATTTAATATATTTTTTTGTATGTCTAGTAAGCTGCAATTTTTTGGGATTTCTTTAGTACGTTGTATTAAACAATCACTAAGTTTTCACGAAGCATTGTTTTGCTATCGTTTATGATTGTTAATTGCTAACGACATTTATACCAACAAATAAAAATAATAAATATGACGTCAAATATGTTATATTAACACTGTAAAACTGTTTTAGACACTTGTTTACAATAGCCTTTCTTTTAAATGACGATAATCTAAAATAAAACTGAAACCTTATATTTAAATATAAAACCCTGATTAAAAAAATACATTTTAATTAAAATAAAACTGAAACCTTATATTTAAATATAAAACCCTGATTAAAAAAATACAGCCTTAGACTGGAATTACAACTCTAATTCTAGTGTAATAAGAGTGTATTAACAATTTCATTGATTTGAAAGCAAGATCTTTTATGACAACTTGACCAGTAGGGGAATATGAAACCGCCTGTTAAAGAATCAGTTTAGGTCTTTGCTGTAGTGCGTAGAAAGCTAAATTTGAATAAATGAAACAAGAGTTTCCTGTTTTAATAACTAGGCAGTGTAAACGGGGCTTGCAAATATGCATAATTTCTTTGTCCAAAACTCGTTCATATTTCTCCTTTATATTCAAGAAATGCTTTTGTAGCTTATTTTATGTAGATCTATAGGTACGGGTGGATAAATAATTATTTAGCTGCTGTTAAACTCATTTAAGGTATATAAAGTATCTGTTTAGGATAAATAATTATCCCAGACGTTTATTTTCTTTATATAAACAAAAAGGAACATTGTTAAATTTAACATAAAATAGTACAAACCCAATGTAATAAATAACAACGTAAGACAACTATATCGATACTTAATATTAAACATATTAATAACTTATCGTAAGAAGTTTTCATACTCATAAATCTTCAATCAATTGATGAGGAATTTGTTTTCAACATACTTGTAATTCTTAATAGTTAAATTGTTCGGCCTGTTTTTGATCTGTTTCATTTCATTTCATTTCATTTTATTTTCCACGGCAATGCCATTTACAAAATACAATCAGTTAAGATTATAATAAGATTATATGAATACAAAATATTAAATTATAACAAAACAACATTTCATCAGCAATAACAACAATACAATCGATCAACAACAACAGCTATAAACTATGACATAACAAAAACAAGGCATAAGAATAATAATAACAATAACAATGATAATGAAATGTGTCTGAATGGTATGGTAGGATGTCTGAGTTTGATCTGTTGTATTCTAATGTAAGTGGTGTAGTTCTGTAGTATATAGTAGTATTAAGTCTGGTGTAAATCTGTAATTGGATGTGAAGTGCAATGTGGTGTGAATTAATTAAACGTGCAGAATTTTATGTTTAAGGGAGGCTAGACTGTCGCTGTAGAGGTCAACGAGTTGAGAATTCGTTTCCTAGCCGTTGGAGTCGGATCATCGGACTATTACCATAGATTAAACATACTCCCCAAGTAGATTCTCCGCCAGGTAGGGCTTGGTATGCTCGACCTGCTTGTACGGTGCTTGGGGAGTATGTTTAATCTATGATATTACCCAGGTAGTTAGTCCTGTACTGCGCCCTGAAGAAAACATCTGTAGACCTGGTACTGCCTGGAACTCGAAATAACAGCTTTTCCAGCAGCTGAGGAGAGTCAATTTTACCATTGATCAGTTTTAACAAGAAAGCCAGGTCCGCAACATCTCTTCTTTGGCCAATATCTGTTAAAACCCTATCGTTCTGATAACAGGCATAATGCACATTAGGAATACTCATTCCTCCCGTGCATAGACTATAAATCTAAATTTCATGTTTTATTACCTCACTAGGTACGTAAATAAAAAAAACTGTTATTTGTTACAAATATTGTTTGACATGACATAAAGTATTAGCCCTACAACATTTTCCAGAAGTATAATTGATATCCTTAAATAATATTTTACCCGTTGCTTTTTAAAAACATTTTATACGTGTTTACTTCCAGCGTTGTAAGTAAATAATCTTTAGTATTATCATGTTTCATGCTTTTATTCACTATATAGATGGTTAGTCATGTTATGTGAAAAAAATTAATATTTATATTTTTTCATTAGTTGAATAAAAAAGAAAGAAATGCATATGTTGAATTTAATTATAGATTTCCAGTATACAAACTATAAGTAGATCTAAAAAATATATATATATTTGCACTACAATGCACTACCACTTATAAAAAAAAAACATAAATAGGTCGTGTACGAACAACTATTGAACAAATTAAATACGGGACAAAATTAAAGCTCAGGTGCGAATAAGTACTGTTGTTCAATTCATTCGAGGATATAAAGTTCAAATTTAAATCTTCCCAATGTGTTCCACGACCTCGTTGTTAAATAATTTTAATCATTAATATCTCCCACCCCGTTAGATTACACTCCCCTAAAGTTCTACTTTTTAAGTTTATATGAAGCCAACAGTGAACAATAAATTATGATTGAAGCCTTTTTAATCTTTTGACTATTTAAATGTGATTTTCAACCTCTCACTGTCCCGTAGAGGTAAATAATAAATCAACTCTTGGAGAATATTTTCATCATGCAGTGCCTATAACTTTATCACTTAAATGATGCTAACTGAAGTATTAATACAATCTGTTTGAATGGCAATGGATCTAAAAGAGGGATACTAAAATATGACCTTCTTTAGTTGTTTCAAATCGTCTTATATTACTTGTAATTTGGAAAGTGTTTTTAAAAGAAACACCCTGTATAAAGTAAGTTTCAAAAATCATTGTCAGTACTTATATAGAACCAATATATTTAATTTTATTATTTTTAATCTTTATAAGGGAATCATTTGTGTTACAATATTTACTTTTACAAACCACATTGTCTATGGAAAAATTGAAGTCTTACTATTAACTATAAGAGTACAGCCAATATGAAAAGTGTATTGGAAAATAGAAACGTAGTACTGGACCTCATTCCTAGTTCACCTCATGTATTGATATACAGGGTGAGTTTTAATTGTCCCCCCCCCCAAACTTTTTTCTATTTTTTTTTTCAAATATCAATCCCAGACCACTTCCAAACATTGTTGGGTATTAATTACTTCATTTTGACAAGGTGGTCATTTCCGGCCACCATCTTGGATCCAACATATTGGATGCAGAATATTTTTTTTTTCAAATGTAAAAGTGAGGTTGCGACCCATTATTCCGAACTAGATTTTACCCTGTTTACAATGCCACAAATCTTTTTTTTAATATTGATTCATTCCAAAGTTATGAGGGATTTTTAAAACTGTATTTTAAACCCATTTTAACATTCTGCATTTACAAACTAAGGCCATAATCTAAAAATAGTGATAGATAAAGATAAGTATACACTACCAGGCATTGTTGACCTATTTTCACTTGGTTATGGCTGATGTATCTTTTTTCGGCCGCCATCTGGGATCCGCCATTTTGAAATGTGATAAATTATTTTATATATGAAGGTTGTGACCCATCATTAAAAATTAATTTTTTAAGCTGAACTCAATTCCATGATCCGTTTTTCATTTTCATATTTTAATTTTGAAATATTGACATTTTTAACAAAAAAATTCAATATTTCATAAATAAAACTTGATAAAAAATGAGTTGTGGCATTGAGTTTAGCTTACAAAAGTAGTTCGAAATAATGGGTCACAACACCCCCTTCATATTTAAAATAATTTATCACATTTCAAAATGGCCAACCTATTGCCTATTGAAATTAGGGTTAATAGTTTCGATAGAGCTTGTCGTTTCCTTGCGAAAACAACATATATGAAGTAAATTACATCACTAGTATTCACTCATACCGATTTCATTTAAATACAAAATTTAAATGGATTCAATTTAATACTTAATAGTAACTAAAAATAAAATGTTTGTAAGTTTCCTAAGCTATGTTTTAAATTTGGCTGCTTACTTAGCTTATATAATGAAAAATTACTTAAAATATTACTTGTTGTTTTTAATTATTTTGTAATAAAACAACAAATTACTAATTGAAGTCTTAAATAAGTCTCCACGTACTTAAAAAAGTATTGATAATTTATTTAAATTGCATTCCAATTTTTTATTACTATATTATAAGCTCATTTAGTTTATGTGTGTTTCTAAAAATAAGCTGAAACGGCTGAAAATAACAGATTGCACTAACTAAGTGACGATTGATGGGTCGGGGGGGGGGGGATGAAAGGTGGTACACCGATTTCTATGCTCAGTTTGAAATTGTATAATAACTCTTTGAAGACAATCGTACCTAGCTTTAGTTATCCTTATACAGGGTGTAAATTAAGTCTGGCACACATTTTTTATCTTTTTTTCTATAGTAGATAGAAGAAATCAATTTGCGGGAATGATTAATAACAAATGTTAGGCACTTTTTACAAATTTTGAAAATAATAATTCCCTTAAGGGCAAGGGGGGGTGGGGGGTAACTAAAAATTTTCAAATGACAACCCCCATCTTGTGACCCCTCATTTTAAAGTTCATTGGAAGACAAATCCAAAGATGTGTCTAAAAAATTTTTTTTTGCACCCTATCCAAGATGGCGGTTTAAAATGTACTTAGGGTTGAATGGGTAAATTAGGTATGGCAAACATTTCTTATCTTTTTTACTCTTTGTAGATAGAAGGAATTAATTTGCGGGACTGAGTAAGAACAAATGTTTGGCACTTTTTCATAATTTTGAAAAAAAATCCCCTTAAGGGTAAGGTGGGGGTGGGGGGTAACTAAAAATTTTCAAATGACAACCCCCATCTTGTGACCACTCATTTTCAAGGTATTTGGAAGACAAATTTAACGATGTGTCTGAAAAAATTTTTTTTGCATCCTGTCCAAGATGGCGGCTTTAAATGTGCTTGGGGTTAAACGGGTGGGGTCTGGAACACAATTTTATCTTTTTTGCCATTAATAGATAGAACGTATCCACTCGTGGGACTGAGCCAAAATCAGGCACCTTTTTATTTATTTGAAAAAATCCCCTAATGGTAAGGGGGGGGGGCAACTAAAAATTTTCAAAAGACAACCCCCATCTTGTGACCCCTCATTTTAAAGGTATTTGGAAGACAAATTTTAACGATGTGTCTGAAAATGTTTTTTTTGCATCCTGTCTAATATGGTGGCTTAAAATGCATTTAGCGTTGAACGGGTGAATTAAGTCTGGAACACCTTTTTTCCTTTATACTCTAATGTTTGATAGTGTAAAAATTGATTACCAATACAATAAAATAGAATACCAAATAATTACAATAATACTACAACCCTACAACAACAAAAACACAATAGCAATCAAAATTAATAGAATTCCTAAACTAAATAATAAATGTAATTGCAATAATCAACTTTACGTACTTGTTAATATTCACAAATGCTCAAACTGATGCCCAAGAGAAACTTGACAGAGCCCCAACCGATTGTAAAATTCGTTTACCACCCTGGACAGCGTTTCTTCATTAATAGATCGTGCTTCCATTATTATTCTTGCTGTGAGATCCTGGATGTTTTCTGGGCGGTTAACAAATACTCTACTTTTTAGGTGGCCCCACAAAAAGTAGTCTAACGGCGTCAAGTCGGGTGATCTGGCAGGCCATTCAATAGCTCCCCGCCTCCCTATCCAACGATCTGGAAAAACTTCGTCCAAGTAATTTCGGACTTCAGCATTATAGTGAGGTGGTGCGCCATCTTGCTGAAACCAAATGTTCTCGTTGACAACATTTTCTTCGTCTTCCGGAGGAAACTCATGGGCAATGGCAGGTACTATCGACTCTCGCAGTAACTCCAGATAACGGTTTCCGTTTAGATTTCCTTCGATCACGAATGGCCCTATTAATTTGGTCCCGACAATGCCTGCCCAAACATTGACTTTTTGGGGATTTTGAGTATGGCATTCTTGAGCCCAATGAGGATTTTCAGGAGACCAATACCTATAGTTTTGTCTGTTCACGTGACCATGAAGACTAAATGAAGCCTCATCTGAAAATACAATTCTATTTTTGAACATTGGATCCAAAGTACACCGTTGCATCATGAGTTCACAGAATTCAATCCTGCGGTCAAAATCGTCCTCGTTCAATTCATGTATTAACTGAACCTTAAAAGGATGAAACTTCTCGGCTTTAAGGGCTTTGTGGACCGACATGTGACTTATCCCAAAGTCATTTCCAATCCTACGTGTCGATGTGTGATGATTTTCTTCAACGCTAAGAAGTATATTCAGTCTAGTTTCTTCAGTGAGTACAGATTTTGGCCTACCACTTCTTGGTTTACTTGCAACATCCCCCGTTTCAGCAAACTTATTACATATCTTAGATACTGTAGCTCGATTAATTTGGCGATCAGGGTACAAGTTGTTAAAAATATCACACGCTTCAAGTTGAGTCCGTTTTTTATCTCCATAGCCAACAATGACAAGTATTTCTATCTTCTGTTTTGTTGTTAACAACGCCATGTTAAATAAAAATAATAAAAGATGTACTTACGACTACTCCAAAGAAACTACCTACACAGACTGAAGGGGAATAAGGAAAAACTGATAAGATTGTTACCTGATTAGCCTGCAGTCTTAAGAAAGAGGATAGGAATTCCAAGTGAGTGCAACGTCCAAACCTGGAATCTCAATTATCAGATTTATTTACTAAGTGATAAGAGCTACATAAGTTTGTTTATTGCAGTTCGTCCTATTGTCCAAGTTTTTCTGATATAAACTATCAAATCTATTATAACTTTATTTTTGGTAAAAAAAAATAAAAATGTGTTTCAGACGTAATTTACTTGTTCAACCGTAAGCACATTTTAAGCCGCCATATTGGACAGGGTGCTTAAAAAACATTTTTAGACACATTGTTAAATTGGTCTCTCAAATACCTTTAAAATGAGAGGTCACAAGATGGGGGTTGTCATTTGAAAATTTTTAGTTGCCCCCCCCCCCCTTACCATTAGGGGATTTTTTCAAATAAATAAAAAGGTGCCTAATTTTGGCTCAGTCCCACGAGTGGATAAGTTCTATCTATTAATGGCAAAAAAGATAAAATTGTGTTCCAGACCCCACCCGTTTAACCCCAAGCACATTTAAAGCCGCCATCTTGGACAGGATGCAAAAAAAATTTTTTCAGACACATCGTTAAATTTTTCTTCCAAATACCTTGAAAATGAGTGGTCACAAGATGGGGGTTGTCATTTGAAAATTTTTAGTTACCCCCCACCCCCACCTTACCCTTAAGGGGATTTTTTTTCAAAATTATGAAAAAGTGTCAAACATTTGTTCTTACTCAGTCCCGCAAATTAATTCCTTCTATCTACAAAGAGTAAAAAAGATAAGAAATGTGTGCCATACCTAATTTACCCATTGAACCCTAAGTACATTTTAAACCGCCATCTTGGATAGGGTGCAAAAAAAAATTTTTTTAGACACATCTTTGGATTTGTCTTCCAATGACCTTTAAAATGAGGGGTCACAAGATGGGGGTTGTCATTTGAAAATTTTTAGTTACCCCCCACCCCCCCTTGCCCTTAAGGGAATTTTTATTTTCAAAATTTGTAAAAAGTGCCTAACATTTGTTATTAATCATTCCCGCAAATTGATTTCTTCTATCTACTATAGAAAAAAAGATAAAAAATGTGTGCCAGACTTAATTTACACCCTGTATATAATACGTGAAGGCGATTTCTACGAAACACTACTCCTCCGTTAATAATTGACGGATTTTTTTAAACGAGGTGTCAAAATTAATTATTTTTTGTGTAGACGCCCCCTTTTACCAAATCCTGCAATAAAAATCGGGCTATTCCCCACAGGCCACCAATCCTAATGTACTTCTTATGAAGAAAAGATTTTGTTCACTTAAACAGACGAATAATTTGTATTAATTGCAGCTGTTCATAGTAAACACATGATACACACAAGAGCGTTCGTTTTCAGAGTGAGTTCGTTTTCAGTTACGTAAACTGGAGTGGAGTGAGCGTTCAATTTCTGAGTGAGTTAGTTTCTAGTTTCATGGTTTCAATAACTGGAGTAGAGTGATTGATTACATTATCTTTGAGTCGACTCTATTAAGTCATCGGAAATTGTAACTGTTATTCGTTTTGAAATAACGCCTTTAATATTTTGCAATTGCTCGAATTCGAGCAACAGGTGCACTAGTATGATTAATTGTATGATTTAATTATATGACAAATTATATGATTGAACTTTGATTTACTTTACCCAAAACAGATTTCATCACCTAAATCTGATTCCTCCAGCATGAAGTTTACAGTTCGATTGCACCAATTGCATTGATTTCTTTCTTTATTCCAGTATTGCATCTCTACATCTTTCTAAATCCGTAGTCAGATTAGTGTATGCTGACAAGCTACTCCATTGATCGTGTACACATTTAAAAGAACTTTAAGGTAAATTACAACATTTTATTTTTTCTTTAAAAGAATTAATTTTAATTTTAACAAATGATTTTAAAAATAATAAGGAGGGATAAATATGAAATATCTTCACTTTGTTTGTTCATCTCAAAGAAATTGAAACTTGTTGAACATTGAAAAGAATTTGAATTCTCTTTGATAAATATAAAAAAATATAACTATGGTCAAAATAATTTTTCTAAATTATCAAACTACACCATAAAGTTTGGTTTTCATACCAAAGAGTAAATTGTTTTACAAGCGCTTCTAAAGTTTCCTTACCTGGAGATGAGTTTGTTATTTAATATTTACTTGGACGTATTCTTTGGGGAAATCAATATTTGCACTTCTTTGCAAACAAAGACAATGTTAGATTGACCTGGTGGTAACTTAATAAAAAACAAACTGTAATTTAACTCTAAAACCTAGACTATTTGACATTTACTTTAGTTTTATACTTAAAATGAAAAACTTGTATTCTGTTGTCTCCTACGATCGCAAAACATAAATAATTTAATAAGTTTTAAAAGTACAAAGTAAAATGGTATTATAAAGAACCAATTTTAATGCTTTCTTTAAATATTGATAAAAGGAAATGATTAAGGGTACTTTTATGATATATGTTGCTTTCTACCCTTGTTAATGTACACTTAATGCATTTGCATTAACACTGATATTATATGAATTCCCAATACATACAAGAGGTCAGATGCTGCATATGTTTCGTCTTTCATCATCTATATGCAGAAGATCTCAAATAGCTTGTATGCTAATTGCAATCCTGCAGACCTTTGATGGCTCTCTCGGGCATTATTTATGTCCTTTGATTGCGTATCTTATGAATTTCATACTAGCCCTAGCATATTTGTCATACCCTCCAAACTCGTGTGTTTATAGATATTTGTATCACATGAAAGTTTACGAAATGGGTTTAACTTCTAGTAGAAAAATAGATATTACCAATACTATTTTAGCTATTAAGTCAGTTATCCTAAAGAGAAACAAAATAGTTGTATGAACATTAAACATTGACTTGAGTTTAATATTTTACAAATAGTATCAACAACTATACAGGGTGAATTTTAAATGAGTTCCCCCCTACTTTTTTCTACATTTATTAAGATATCATCTCCGGACCACGTCAGATCATTGTTGAGTAGTAAGTACTTCATTTTGACTAGGTATACATTTTTGGCCGCCATATTGGATACAAAGTTTTTTTTTCAAATGTAAAGGTAGGGTTGTGACCCATTATTTCAAACTAAAATTTTACGCTGATTACAATGCCGCAATTTTTTTTTTTAAATCTTGATTCGTTCTAAAGTTATGAGGACTTTTTATAACTTTATTTTTAGCCCATTTTAACATTGTGTATTAACAAACTAAGACCATAATCTCAAAATAGTGCTTGATAAAGATAAGTATAAACCACCATTCATTGTCGTCATATTTTTACTTGGTTATGACGGATGTAGTTTTTTCAGCCGCCATCTTGGAGCCGCCATTTTGAAATGTGATCAATTAATTTAAATATGAAGGTGGTGTTGTGACCCATCATTTTGAACTACTTTTTTACACTGGACTCAATGCTGCAATCCGTTTTTGGTTATCAAGCTTTCTTGATGAAATGTTAAAATACTCTTATTTAAAATTTCAATATTTCAAAATCCAAAGATGCAAATGAAAAACGGATTGCGGCATTAAGTTCAGCATAAAAAAGTAACTCAAAATGATGGGTCACAACACCACCTTCATGTTTAAATTAATTGATCACATTTCAAAATGGCGGATCCAAGATGGCGGCTGAAAAAATACATCCGTCATAACCAAGTGAAAATATGTCGACAATGAATGGTGGTGTATGCTTATCTTTATCTAGCACTATTTTGAGATTATGGTCTTAGTTTGTAAATGCACAATGTTAAAATGCGCTAAAAATAAAGTTATAAAAAGTCCTTATAACTTTAGAACGAATCAAGATTTTTAAAAACGAATTGCGGCATTGTAATCAGCGTAATATTCTAGTTTGAAATAATGGGTCACAACTCTACCTTTACATTTGAAAAAAAAAACTTTGTATCCAATATGGTGGATCCAAGATGGCGGCCAAAAATGTATACCCAGTCAAAATGAAGTACTTATTACTAAACAATAATCTGACGTGGTCCGGAGATGATATCTTAAGAAATGTAGAAAAAAGTAGGGGGGGAACTCATTTAAAACTCATCCTGTATTTAAAAAAGTATTAATGATTGTAAAAAGTACTTTACATGTAATGGGTGACCTACGTATGTTAACTGTTTGATTCCTTAAGAACGATATCGTATTTACCATTTTTTTAACGGTCTTACCATTTCAGTTGTAACTAAATTATTATTGTTACCTTACAATATCCGTTTGGTTTTGGTAGATAGACAACTACATGTTTCGTGGCGACTGCCACATCCTCAGGTTATCCTCTTCTCAGATTCGTCATTAATTTAAAACATAAAACACTGAACACACGTAGAAAAACACATTACATTTATTTCTGTACAGTCACGGTGCGTGCACGCGTTTGGTCGGGCCGGCGGCGACTCCGGAGTCGCCGCCGGCCCGACCAAACGCGTGCACGCACCGTGACTGTACAGAAATAAATGTAATGTGTTTTTCTACGTGTGTTCAGTGTTTTATGTTTTAAATTAATGACGAATCTGAGAAGAGGATAACCTGAGGATGTGGCAGTCGCCACGAAACATGTAGTTGTCTATCTACCAACACCAAACGGATATTGTAAGGTAACAATAATAATTTAATTAATATAAAGCAATATCCAGAAGTAGGACAATGAATTCTCAGTTATAACAGTTGGGACGTGGTCAACATCAGAGAAGTTAATCAAACAAATTAAAATCTTATGACAGTTCACAAAGGACTATTATACTCTACAATGGAGCTGAAACAGCTAAGACAGTGTGGCAATAACCATTCCATCCGTGCACATGTAACCGTTATCTTACAACGTGTTTTGTACTCAGAGATCGCTGTCCAAGGCACCTATTACTGTTAGGTTGGGTTATTATTAGAACGGTAACTGTTATGAATGCAACTACTAGCTGGAAAACATGTTATCTAGAATGAGAACTGTAGTAAAAGTATTATTTATCCTTCTATCATAGTTTCAGCAAATACTCCGTTCCCAATTTTTGGTTTAACTAAACAACTTTCACTATTCAAAAACACTCTAACTTGTGACACTGTACAGGGTGAAAAAAGTCTGGAAACGGTTTAATATATTTTTAAATAAATCCGTTTGAAATTTCAAATCTTTTACATCAACTCATATGTATGAAAACTACATTTTGCAAGCATTGCCATTTTTCAACCTCCTCCAGGGGACGACCCATGAGGAGTAAGTGCATAATCTTTAATGCAAGCATAGGATGATATTCGCATCCTTTTAAAGGGCTGGTCAAGTGGAGTTCATTTCCGGAAACCACGTCTCAAAAGGTTCATCCGTTACAAAATGGTGGTTGTACAAAGTTCTTGTGGAAATACCTGCACGCACACACAGGCCTTGGTATTGGTACATACTCGTGGTCAACATTATTTAGAGAGCCGAAACCCGGTAAATTTGTTTTGAATATTGAATCATATTGAATCTTAGACGTTAGCAAAATTATAGGTATTTAATTTTTAAGATTAAACTAAAGTGTATGAGTATTGTCTTTAAGCACCAGTCCAAAGCAGAAGTTGAAGAAATATATTAAAACTCTTCCTTTACTTAGGTATTAGAACCACCCTATCATCAATGTCCTATATGCCATATTACACAACTAATTGAAACAAAAGACCATGGTACTTCCGAAGGTTACATTTTTTATATTTTATTTTTATTAAAGATCAAATACTGGAGAACTTAAAATATGTTGCTTGAAAATAACACCCAGTGCCTTGCTTATTTATTTAGAAAGATCATTTACATAGAATCTGAATATTATTGTGACATCGGAAATTTAAATTAAAATTTTTCCTTGGTTATTGTCCAACCTCACGACTAAACAGATGTTCCTCACTTCGCACTAAACTATTTAAAACTATTTTAAAACATATTGCTTACGTTTTAGATGATTTACTGACTCCCCATAGTCTGTCCTCTATCGAACATAAAAATTCAACAAGCTAATTGACTAAAATTATTTAATTATCAATACAAATTATCCGGGTTTCAGCTCTCTAGCTAATATTGACCCCTAGTCATTCATTACACACAATTAGTTTCCAGTGACACTATGTCAAATGATTGTCAATGAAGTAAAGACAACAGAGATTTTATATATACCAACATACTAGCTTATTTTTTCGTTCAACGGTACGTGTAAATATTCGAAACGTTATAAAAATGTGTAATCACTTTTTTTCAATTTATTTTTCTACATAGATGTTAATGTGCTATATTTGATTTGCTAACAATGTTGGGTTTTCCTTACTTTAACGGAATTAGCTCAGAAACTTTTCCTCAATAACTTATATATTTCAATAATATGATACACAGAAAATATTGTGAATCACAGCCATTGTATAAAGGAAATAAAAATTTAAAAAATTAAACCAATGTAAGGTTTCTTGGAATAAAAAAAGTAAAAAAACTATTTACTCATATGATTCATTTAGTTAGTCATTAGATTATAGTATCAATATAATATAATGAATATATTGAAACTTATTCAAAGAAAATTACATTATATGATAAACACAAAGAGTGTTCCCTTTTCTTCGAGTTATAAGTGTCACTTGAAACGTCTCTTTCGCATGTCTCAGACTGACAACAAAGTTTGAAACATTTTACCAGCTCTAAGCGGTTTTATGTTCCGTTTCAAGTAAATATTTCTGTGGTCAATTCTACAAATATAATAGTTGATGTTGCGGATTTAAGTTATTAAAATATAAAATTAATAAAATCACCAATTCAATTGGATGTCCGACGTTAGTGGATAGCTTCTTTTGTTGTACAGTGCAATAAGAATTCATGTCTGTAGTGTATTAAAATTGTAAATAATGCAATATTTGATACTGAATTAGGAATTCATAAGGTTAACTATAATTCTAAATTAATATAACCTGTGTGCAGGTAACTAATAACTAATAATTAATAACTAGGCCGTATACAATTTCACGTCACCAAAAATACTAACTACAGTATTGATAAAAGGTTTGTAGTCAATTAATTTTTATATTTGATGAGAAAAAACTTCCTTATAACACAGAATATATGCGGAAGATTATTATGTAGGCATGGTCTGTACCTTACAATTATTAGAGGAAAGTCCGAACTATAAAGCTATGATGTGTATGAAAGTAAATTTTAGGTAGTGAACGACTCAAGAAATCTTAAATGTACTACATAATTATTGTGACTCCCTATGATGTACGTTAGCTTATGATTACTTTTAACCAGAAACGTCTTTAGCAAAACTACAATAAATATGGTATTTTCCCCCTTATCTTTTTAATCAACAAACAAATTTTCAATTAGTATATTTTTATATTCTTGTGTATAAAACAGCCCTAATTTATGTATGAGTTTTAATCTGTGTTAGTTAACAAATCAACTATTTCTAAATTTAAATTCTTAACTCATAGTTCAATATAGGCATACAGTATATATATTGCAAATTTTAACTCAAATTTGTGTCATACGGAGTCTGCCCCCGTACCGCGACCGGTAAATAGTAGGCCCTCTCTAAATGTTTTTTCGTTGCACGTTTAATGTGTATTATTTTGAGATTGATGACGAATCTAATTCGGAGAATACTATAGCCATATTTTTCAAGTTTTGGGAAAATTCCTTTAAAAATAATAAATATTCCCTGATTTCAGGTACTAACGAATAACTAAATAAAAACCTGTTTTATTTACTTCTAAAAGAAACTGTATATTCTTAAAAAAGTCACACATCATTTAACACCATAAAATAAACATTCTTGTAAATATCACCTGAATATGCTAAACATATAGTGAGTTTCAACCACCACTTATTGAACTGTTGATGTAAGGTATTACCTATAATAGTCTGATTAAACCGTTTACAGGCTAAACAATGAATCTATCATATAAACAGTAACTTCTTAATTGGTTTTATTTTCTAACTTCTAGTTATTATGTTACGTTTATTTGCAACTCACTTTAGTTAACCACACGTTTAACAGATACTGCTGTACATTTATTTTGTTTCCTAAATTTGGTTATTTCTTAAACACTTCAAACGATTTATAACAGTGAAAATACCAAACTATAAACACTCTCTTTTGTATAAACTTTACATATTACAATAAACGATGTGGAATAAACCGAAGCATTTGTCTTTATACTGGTTTATGTTAAAGATAAAGTGAGATTAAAGTATCTGGTGGTCGTATCCTTTATGACTAAATGGTTTATTCAACTACAGAGCTAACGTGGTGATAGGATACTTAACTGCTTAGTTTTACAATCGAGTGGATATACACAAATCCAACTTAGTAACAATCCTGTTTCTGAATTGTATTCTTAGGCCATTGTAAATAATGTTTAACCTTGTAGATATATAGTTTAATAAACTTTCTACTGATATATTCTCCTATAAAAAAAAGTTTATACTGCCCAAGCAATTATTATAACGTGTTAACGAAAACACTTAGTTGTTCATATGACTCATGTTTACATGGGCCTTAGTTAATTTGTTTTTAATTAATTGTGACGTTGGTGCTGACATATTACTATTGTTATTTGACCTTTTAAAGGTGGTCAGTAAAACTACTGATTATTAAAAACAACTATTTATAACACATGATACTTTATATACACCAATAAAAAATCAAGTACGTTATGAAAACCAAAGATAAAATTAATTTTAAAATATAAAAACGATGGAAATAAAATTTGTCTGTACACTACACTATACTAACTACGTATACATGTATTAGTTGTATAAGTTGTGAGTATAGTTTAGTGTACTAAGCAATTATTATCTACATTATTACTATTGCTTGTGTATTGATTTAGCTGTGTAAATAATGAACTATATCGTTAACAAAACGGTGGTTCAGGTTTAATTACACAATCGCATATGCATTTTAAAACGGTTGTAAATTCAAACCCAGTAACTTATTTTTTCTAGACTATAATAACTGTAGATTATTAACAATATACACCTAAATTTATTTAATTATGAGTTTTACCATTAAGTAGCTTATTGGCTGAATGCAGTTTGTGAAATGCGACAACATATAAAATTATCAAATTGAAAATGGCCCTTTCGGTTACTCAAAATAGCGTATCCTGTTTTTATATAGATATATATTTTTTATTGTGTCAGTAATACCTGTTTACGAATGGTTTTCAATTACTTGAGAGGACAGTTTTGTAAATAAATGTTGAATGAATATCATCAGTGTTTGATTAAATATGATACCGTGTTTTGATATAATTCGTTTTATTACATATATTAGATAAAATACTCGTATTATAAAACATAATTAATCGTAATAATAACAAAAATATTTGGAAATCATGCGTATGTTTTATAATTTTAACCTCTCACACAAATTGAACAATGTTCGGTTCTTTGGTAGTTTGTTCACAATAAATAAAATCGTTTCGTGGATAAAACAAAACGTCATATAAGAAAGTTTAGCTGAGGGCAGCACCACTAAATTTGGCCAAGTAACGCGATTAGGTCCCAAACGACCTAATATTTTTACCTTTGGGCGCGCACGTACACTTTCATTCTCACTTTTAAAAACTTATATAAATCTAAAAGAAGTGCTAAAATGAAACGGATACCCTTTTTCTTTTATTTATTATCAAGAAGAACCTTGTAATTTATTATGCAAATCCAACGCTTGCCCAAGTTGTTGTAAAGTGCAGTTAAGTGTTTACTTAAAAAAAGCTTAAGGTTAGGCATGACAAAACGTAGTAATATAAAATTACAAAAAAATAGCATTTATTGATTTTAGTTTGCTCACCGCTACAAGTAAAATCTGTTAAGTACTTTTAAGACTTTAGATTAAAACATTTAAGCTTGTTTAAGTACCAGTATTTTCCCATCCGGAATAAACGTATTACTTGTAAGATTCTAAGCTGATCAAATTAATTGTTATAACTTAAACCTTTGAAATGAAATGAAATGAAATGAATGAATGAATGAAATGAAATGAATGAATGAAATGAAACTTAAACCTTTGAGTATTAATATAACTAAATATTCCATCCCCATGTTAAATTTATTGCTAGATTTTTTATCAAAATCGTCGTAGTTGATGTGAGCCCCCGACAGATTGCACTGATCTAAATTTCTAAATTCTGTTGAATACACACACTTTTTTACCAAGTCAAACTTATGGAATTACTTATGGTGAACTATGGCAACTGTTATGATCCATCTACCTGGTCAGCTTCCAATAGTCCGATACCTTCAGTATCCAATATTTAATGCTTCTACCCAATTCAGAAGCACCGATATAGAAGGCTTTTTTATTTTAATCCTGGTTAGGTGTTATTTAAACTTGTTCTTCTTGTAACAAACCCTCAAGTTATAATAAAAAATGCGCTATTTATCAACCCACATTATTTCGTTGGGACAAAGATTAATAAAAACCAAATTATATTTTTTTATAACTATGTCAGATGATATTTTATATTATTTGAAACAACTATTCCATGGTTTCAACTATATCAAGGGGCCCAAACTATAGTGTTACACAATAATACATCAATTACAACATAGATTATACTTATAAATAATAAAGCGTTAAAATATGTCAAACCTTTTACTTTTTACGCTTTCAAGGGCAAAAAATCTCTTTACTCTGTTAAAAAAAAAACATTCACTAGACACAAAACAACGATTAAAAACTACATTCAGGTGGGGCTGAACTACTAAACTCGGCCACGTAAAATGATTAGATCCCAAACGACCCAATAATTCTACCTCTCGGTTTCCAAACACACACTTTTATTTCCTCTTGTATGAAACAAATCCAGATATATATTTTAAATCTCAATGAAATTCTTCATTTTTAGGTCAACCCACAGTCATGAATAGCTATATTTATAAAGTTTTTTTTTTTTTACATTTACTATGGCATATTGAAAGTCGGTAGTGCATAAATATAGTATACTTATAATATGAAACTATTTCGAGTTGAAAATTATTATGTTTTATATCCACCCGATTATGATTGAACAAGTTTAGAATGGAGATGCCTTGTGTGGCTTTGTTATTGGAGCTGTTTCATTATCCAGGACCATTATATTTATTAAAAACCACAATGTCAAGTACTAGGGTTCAGTTTATAACAATCAAAAAACTACTCACTTCTCTCAGGATCTAATCAATAACATTTTGAATACTTTGCTGCAATATATTTATTTCTAGCTACATTTTTAGGGGTCTTTATTATGTTTATCAGTGGGTCACAATGTATATCAGTAAAATTAACGATTAAGCAAAACTACTTACGTAATTTTTTTTGTTTTTTTTTACAAAAAAAGTTAATATTCGTGTTTTCTTCAATTTAAAATATGTATAAGTACATTAACAAACCAAAACTACATAAACAGAAGACCTACAACAACAACAATAAGTGAACTACTTTAATTATAAAACAAAATCAAGTGTATGGTAAATGTGATTAACTTTGTTTCCCATTTATTATAATATTAATTTATCTGTATTTTCCAATCATGTTATAAAAAACTCAAGTGAGTTATACAGTATTTACGCAGACGCACGCTATATTTCCTATATTATCTCATATATATTGGGTTAACATGATCAAATCTAATTTCAGATATTGAATCACTGTTGATCTTACTTCAATATAAAGTGATGGTTAGCTAAAAAGGATTCTGGTTTGTGCGATAATGCTATTTTTTAAGAAATTGTAGTAATTAAAACGAATAATTTTATTTCATAAATAGCGTATTTATTTAAAATGGTGGCATATTTCAATGGTAATAATAGGGGTTAATAACCCCGTATAAATTGAAAAGGGTTGAGGCTCTTATGTGGGAAGTAAATATTTTATAGTAACTAGGTTATATCGTTGTACCCAAAATTAAATATGTAAATCAGAAAGAAAATCAAAGGTTATGCAAACACCTCAGTGTTCGGACAATATATTTAATAAATACGTGTAACGATTTTATAGCTGATGTATTTTAATATATCAATAACACAACATCTTACTTAAACCAGTTATGTTTAAACCTTACTATTTCGTTTAACTACTAACAAATTTCAATTGTCGAAAAAAGGTCCTTCTCTGGTTTTAAAGGCTTGTCATATTTAAAATGATTATTAAATCTTATATTTGAAACTAATAAATCTCTTTTATACTTGTTAAATACTAACATAATTTTACTTACAGTTTAAAATAACTAAATAAGACATTAGAGAACATAATGGAAATTTTGTTGAAAAAAAATATTATATATATATATATATAATATATATATATATATATTATTAAATCTGTAGCTTTTATTTGAATCATAAGCAAACGAACTATTCCGTTTACCTTTTAAGTTTGACATTAAACACAGCCAGATGCATTTGAAGAGAAATTCGAACCAAAAGATTCAACGATAGATACGTCACTAAAATACAATTGAATTTTAAAACTGTTTTAAATAATACGTGCACATGAGAAATATGAGAAATACCAGCTGTATATGACACAGTTTTCCCTTGAAAATATGATATTATTTACAACTGTCCAGAGAAAACTCTAAGCCCCTTGCTGAGAATAATTTAGTGGACTATTTACCATATCACAAGATGCATTCTTAGTTTATTACCATTCTTACAACTTCATTTTATTCTCCTCTACTTTTCTCAAATGTCGTGTAGTCTAACACAGGATTACACAATTGTTTTTTTTATACTTGGGAATTACTTTATTTTATGTTCGAATGTTTAATTAAATGTGTTAATTGTACTAGGAGTGTTCTAGAAAAATGTAATAATAACATTTTTGTGCATAATAAATCTATTTTGATAAAACATTATATACTAGGACTAAGAATATAAATTGCGTACCTTCACTGCTGTGACCAATAAGTCTTATTCATTTAAAATAAGAGGACATTTAGGCTATATTTAACAGGAAGAACTTTTTTATACTGTTATGGTTTAAGACATTAAGCAAGTTGAGTGTTAATAAAGCAGTGACGTTAGCAGAATAGTAAAAAAAAACAAGGTTCAGTCCACTATTCCAATACTAGACAAGGGAACCTGGAATGACGTGATCGCCAGTATGCTTCAGGAACAGGTACGTACAGTTGTATTTTCTTTTTTAGCTGGTTGTTGTCCAGGACTAAAATTTAAATATTCAAATTATTCTTTTGGCGAAAAACATTAAGTATCTACAGTTAACACTACTTTCATTTAATATACCCATTATACTGCATAAATGTTCCAAAAAGTATTTGACTTTATTATACAAACTTGTTCTGTTAATACATTTTTAAATTGCATTCAACAACTGTTAAGACTGTTGCAACGTAATGTGTGGTGAGTTCCAAGAAAGTGTCAGTAATCAAAGTAACAAAATCGAAAACTTTAGGTAAAATACCGGCCAATCTACAACACTCAACCGTCTTCGACAAAAGAAACAAATACTTACGGTCATAATGAAAATTAAAAGGTAAACATTGTTTACGAGAATATGGGAAACAATATTATAAAGCTGTTTTCTGTTATCAAACATATTTGTTTAATAGTTAAAAAAAGGTTGCATACAAAATAGATTAGTAAATTTGTCCAAAATTTCATGTGCAAAGCAAATGTCATAAGTCGAAAATAAAAATGGTTTAGTGTCTAATATAATAGGGTGCAATTTACCTCGTCCAGTAATCTAAATTTTGGTAAAATAACATATACGACATTACTGTCACACGCAACGCATACAATAAATAACATACACAAACATTTACTAGATAAGCCTGATTTACATAGTTCAAGACGCGGATGGTCCTGAGACAGGAAGGCTCAAACTTATAGTAATAAAGTTTAAATATTAAAAGTCGTGATTTGGATTTAGGTGTTTTGTTTTAGTTTTTTACTAAATTGAAATTTTACCTTTGTCATCCAGCTCCTGATTTATTATCAACTTGTTACGGTCGTTAGTCAGCTACTTGCTCAAGTTCGGGAATGTACTATCCTCAACAGGCCTGTTTTCAAAACCCCGTTTTGACAAATATGTGTGTGTTTCGTGTATATGTTTTTGTGTTTTAACGACGCCTTTTGGCTGAACAGTCCGACGATGGCACAGTGATGCAGAAACAACAACAAGTAACAAGTTGATAATAAATCAGGAGCTGGATGACAAAGGTAAAATTTCAATTTAGTTATAGAACTAGCTCAGGGGCTAGAAAATATGGATTATAATTTAGTTTTTTGTTTTGTTTGGCTAGTGGTAATTTGTTACCAGTATTTACTTTAAATTAAAACTTAGGATTGGTCAATAACCGATTATTTTTTTAACTTCATAACTAATCGTGCTACCATTACTAAAAAATCCCAGTTTTTAGTCAGCAACAGAAACGTTTTATGTAAGCTCATAAAAAATGGTATTATAAAAATAATGGAAGATACAAGTCTATCATATTTTATTATCTCATTACTCCAATAATTACTCTACTTCAATTGTACACCATTGTACAACAAATATATGTATGTTTGTAATTATTTAAACAAAACTTTAACGATAAACCAGTACTATAATGCATGTCAAACTGTTACTAACTTGCGATATCGACTCAGCAATCTCTAACAGTTGATGAAGTGATGCCATAGAGAAACGTTGACAGCTTTGCATTCACAGAATGTCATTATAAACTTTGGTTGTGAACATTTCCATCCTTCGGATAATTTGAAGTGGTGTTTGTTGTTCAGTTCGGTTATTGCCTCAATTCATCAATAGAAACTATTCAGGTTTAATATTATATTTGTGTGGATAGTAAATGGAAATCGTGCATCTGTAAGGCATTTATTTATGTTGTCGAATCATGTTGGTAAATTTGTGGTTTTGATTGAATTTATTTATTGTTTATTGTAATTGATATGACAAAAGAAATATATATTTTCAGAAACTATTTAAGGTAAATAGTATTTAGAAAACCCTTGAGGTAGTACATAATAAATGTACTGTTTGAATTACATATTTTCACCATTTTGACTCATGTAAATAATAACATATTAAAATAACAGCCAATCTAATCAAGTAAAATAGGAAACCAATATTTTTACTATGTCCAAAGTTAATGTTTAGTGCATTTAAATTTTAAATTTAGTACGTGGCAATTATTTACAATGTTTATATATAGGGCCCTTCTGTGCAAAGACTGCTACTTTAAAAAAAGTGCAAGGAAAGATTACTCCTTATAGCGGATTGCTTCGGCGTAGCTCTGAAAGAATATGTGCACACATACCTAATGATTCATTCCAAAGCTGTGTCTATTGGGTTATGTATTTTGCAGTAGTACCTGGATCTATAATACAGGTCAAATGAAACTAAAATTAATAAACCAATATAATACCTTTTTTGTTATTAAATTAATTTTTGGAATAATGTTCCCATTACTAACTGCGTTCTCACAAAAAGAAAGTAACACCAAAGGAGTGAAAGTCAATCCATTATAAACAGATAACGGTACCAGACTTCAATACACTTTCTCAGTGACATTTAGAGCCCTTGCGGTATTATATGGCTGTCGAGGTTCGGAAGAGTTTTTATTTGCGTCACTGTTTTTGTATAAAATGTTGTGGTCACCCATTTTGAAAGTTTATTTCAAAGCTATTTTTTCTGAATTCAGTACCTGGAAAATACCTGTAAACGATGAGTAAAGGTTACTGACGAGAAATCAATTGTAAATGTCTTACTATAGTTTTACAATGACTAAAACCACCAATATTTAAAAATACAAGTATTTGCATTATGTTGTTTGATTCTTGTTGTCATGATTCTCTCATGATTCATTAATTGTATTTTTACACCTCAATATATCAAAGGGCGACACATTGCTTTCATAGTGTATACACTATACAGATAGTTCAACGTATACAGAAGCATCCGAGAGAATAAATGCTACAGTGTTATCTTGTTTACGGTATAAACATTTTTTCTCGTGGGTTTTATCTCGTTAATAAATAGTAAAGCAGATTGCATACAGCTCACGCTTAGAGTAGAATATACAAATATTACATAAGTTAATATGCTGCAGTATGACTACAATGTTTAAGCAATTATTAGTTATGTGTGACAAGGGAGCTTACATTCATTTAGTCTGTTAGTTTATTACAGTGATATAGTTTTTGTGGTAAACACTATTTATTCTGTGTATTATTATATTTGTAAATATCAAAAAGTCTTAAACACGTGTTAAACATAATTTGATGATTGCTGCTACATATTAATCGTAAGGGACTTGAAATGAAAAAAGAAACTTAATATAGTTTAAAGCCGCAGGCCAGTATTGAAATTCTTTCACTCAGTAATCTTTAATTTTGGACATTCCAAGCAGGCCTCTGGAGTAATGAAATGCATCTTGAGAGTCTTGAGAGTCTTGGCTTTCTGAAGATGTATCTTTGTATGAAACGGCGATATGATTGGATAATATGGTTTGATAATAAATAACTTAGTAATATTACTAATAGAGTCCATTTTAGTACTTCCATAACTTTTAAGAGGGTAAATATGGATTTATTGTTTAGTTTATTTTACTTTACTGATAGAAAAATCTCCTCGTAAATTCATACAATTCCATAAAAATACATTTTACATGATCCTGCGACAAAGGAACAATGTAAAAAGGGGATGATTTAAGGGGTTTATGTTTCATAATAGTACAGTTTATGGTCATAAAAGTATTCTGTACTTTTTAATATTAAACATGTGCCTATCCAAGGCACTGCTGTGCACAGCCACGAAACTAGAGCAAGGGAAGGTCTTCGCACTGTCCAACACCGAACAGCTGCATTTGAGAAACTTCCTTCTCAAGTAGGTGTCAGGCTCTTTAACTGTCTTCCTGAAAGGCTTAAAAGTCTGGAAACTTCCTATCTATTAAAAATTAATCTAAAGCGTGACTTGAAAAATCAAGCGTTCTATTCGGTTGATGATTACACTGCGCACCGTTGGAGTTAAGGGCCACAGTATTATGTTCCCCAGGAGTTTTTTTTTTTTTTTTTTTTTTTTTTTCTACGCCAGTGGCATTTTACAAGAGAAGTTACGAGAGATCAAAGTTTAGTGGATGTGCCGGGGATTGAACCCGTCCCTCCCGCACCGAAGTCCGAGACGCTAACCACTAGGCTAGCAACACAACCAAATAATAACTACACTCAAACACACACACACCTTAGGAGTTAAAGGTTAAATGTTTTTTCACCACACTATGATGTTTTTGGCTGTATTACATACGTTAATTGGTGGCCGAAAGTTACGTTTTGCTGGCCATGCCAGCTGTCATCGTAATTTGGGGACCGAGCAGGTTTTTACAGGCCGGGGCCGCAAAATCAGCTGTCCGCTTACTTACTTAAAACATGAATGCATTTTAAATACACAATCAAAATCCATAGCATTACAATATAATTGTGTTATTGTCACCGTTGCCTAGCAACTATTTATTTTTATTTTTGCTGATTCCTGAAATTATATCTTCACATAACCTTAAAGTTGTAGTTGTGTCGACTATCAGTGCGCATTATTATAGTGGTGAATAGTGGTAATAGGGTATAGTGTGGTGAAAAATAGCGTTCGTACCACGGACCGAAATGGTTTTGCAGCTCTCGATCGATTTAAGTTCTCGACTTCGTCTCGAACTTAAAAACTATCTCGAGCCGGCAAAACCTTATTTTCGGCCCTTGGTACGAAATATACTATTAGGCTTTTGTGATAAATGGGCAATGTTTTGTAGTTTTCCTCCGTTTCTTTTACGTATAGATTTATTTGTTGCAAGTAAACTTTTATTTAAAGTGTAATTTGAAAAAAAAACGTCTATGTTATCTGTTTCAATGTAAATGTTAGAATAATTATGCTACACAATGTAGAAATTGTCAAGAGCAATAAATAAATAAATATTTGTATTTCAAAAGTTCACAAGCGTGCCCTTATGAATAACACCTTAGATAAGTTTTAAAGTTAAACTGGATGTATTTATTATTATTACCATACCTTGATCTATTATAAATAGGTGACCCATTAAAAATATACTTGGTACTTTTGAGACTGATATGGTTGTTTTATAGAAGGAAACTCTTTTGGTTTTATTTCCATATTTAGGCACAAACCACAATGAAATGATAAATTGTTTTTTTGTAAATGTTTGTCGGGAAATATCCTCCATGTGTTTGGTTTTATCTTACGGACACAATAGCTCACAGACACAATGTGCTGATACTCGACATGTTTAGAACTTTTCTGCAGACAAAGTGGTGCGGTGGTTATGGTACGTACAATGTCCCAAATATATATATAAAATACCCCCGCCGCAGCAAACCTGCAGACTAATCGAATTTCCACTAGCCTGATTAGATTTACACTAAAGTGTCTCCTAAAAAATATCCCATTTATTCCCTATTTAAATAGAATTAGTTTAACGAGTACTTAGGTTTGCTGCAACAGGAAGGGTAAAAAAGTGTTTTTTATGTTAATAGTTTGGTAAGAAATTGATGTATTTTCCAAATTCAATCAAAATATGTTCATAAACAAGCAAACTACAACAGTTGACTTACTCTCCATAAGAAAAACATGGGAATTTAAAATTTAAATTTTTTGGAATTTTCTCCGTAACCATTAGGCGCACAGTAACGCGTCAACATACTGAATTATTTGTTTTTTAAGCTCTACAAAATGGTTTGAAAAGAAATTGCGAAATTTTGTGTTTTTAGGGTCAAAAATGGGAAAACCCTATTTTTACACAATAAAACCCCGGTTCCCATAGTCCGATCATGCTGGTTCGTGAACCCGTTCGAATAAGTGAAGGTTTACACGTTTTTCCAAATGTCATCAAAATAGGATCATTTTGCTCGAGTTATCGTGCTAATGGATACATATATATAAATATATATAATATGACCTCTAGGGACCTCAAAACAAAAAAGTAATGGGCTAAACCATTATATTTATAAAATCGTCTAGGGCTATTTAGGTTATCGTTTTCATAATACCCTATATATTTGTTATATAATTTTAATAAAGATTCCATTGGATCCATTGAATTGCTCCAAGTACATGTAACCATTAGCAGCTCTCAAACTATATCGCTTTTAAAATACGTTATTATGTCATTTTTTTAAAGAAACTCATAATCTAATTGAAATCATAAATGTATGCTTTATATTGTTAACCTCCTGAATACATTAAGTACCAACGATAAAGGCTCAGTCCCCTGGTACTATTATACAAAGACACATCTAGGTGGAAGATCATACTTGTGATTAATTGTTACATTCATTTTTATCAAGTGAATTCTCAGAAGTTTAACTAAAATGTAACGAGTCATACACTTACTTTATTTGCATACGGGACTAGTATGTTTGAATCGGTATTACTTACTGTTTGAATGACTGATGTATCAGGTATGTTAAATGTATGTACAAATTGAAAATGATAAAACAGTATTAAGGTTCGCAAACATTTCAGAGTAATGTTGGTATAAATATGTTTATTGTTACACACCGTGATGCAATTTTTATCATTGAATATTATACTAAACCAGAAGACCAAATACCTTAATAATCACCATGATATAGCATAATAGACATTTAGCTATTGTTATTGCTTGCCTCAATGAGGTGGTTGTAACACCACACAGAATTTTATACAATGGCTATTGTTATTATAGATATAATATATATATGATATATTTCTTAATCCAACAATATTATGATTTATAGTCATTTATAGTATTTCGCAGAACCAATTTTAGTAGTAAAGAGCCTTGATAATCATTGCCTTGACTGGTTTTCTTAATCTGTGTGAGTGGTGGTATTAACATACGTATGAAACATAGTCATAATAGTAGGAATAAGCCAGGATATAAATCAATGCATTACATATCCCTTCAGTTAAATCTTGTGTAACTTTGTCCATAAAGATTAAATTGGCAATAACACGCTGAATCTTGGCGGACACAACACATTGACTTCATAACAAGAGCTTTGGAACTGGCAAAACCGTTATGACTGAGCCATCAATTCCAATTGATAAATCTGAGTTTGGCAAATCAGATCGGAAATAAACAGTAGCCAAATATTAGGGTGCTGATATCTGTACAATGTGTTTGCGTTGTATTATGAAACCAAATGAAAGAAGAGTTTTGGATTTGGCAGTAGTTGCGAAGCTTGTGTCAACAAGTGATTTAGGTTCCAAAGTGAAATATTTTACCTCAGGTGAACAAACGAGATATACCATTACTTTGGATCATTTCTATTTTAAAATTAACTAATCAACTGCTATATCTTCCTAAAAAGTACTTGTTTCGTTCTTTTTTCAATAAACAGCACAATAAAATTGTATGTCTATGTTGTCTATTTGAAATATGGGCCCATGTCAATTCCTTACTTACATTTTAACACTTGATTACTAAAACAGTATTTTCAACAAATAACAAGTTAACACGTAACCTTGCATCTAAAGTAGTTTTATACCACAGTTATTTTTATTAACTCCCAACGATCCAAATAATGCAGTTGGCAGTTGTAATATATTTTGCATTTCAAAATATTTATTCTTGTATTCAAACCCATCTCAAAATACGGGATTTTAAATGTAGCTATAATAAAACCATTAGGCCTAATACATATCCCTAATAAGACTTTGATAATTTACTGATAAAATAAATTGCAGGACTTGATCAATTTCGTCAATAGTTTATTTTTGTTTTACCGTATTCTAGATTAATATAATCAAAATATATGTTTTGGATCACAGACCTTCATGGAATGCCACCCATACTGTAATTTATGTAAATATGTAGTATGTAATCCCATCTTTTACATTCACAGTAAACAATCATTAGTGTTATTGTAACAAACGCAAATCTATTGCCTCTGAAAGCACTAGCATAAAACATGCAACAATAGTTTGGCTTGCTTGAATGAATTATGGTTAAAATAGTTAAAGCTAAGTTTGTTTAAATTGTTATATGAAACACATTTTGATGTTTGGATAATAATTTCAAGCTCATTATCTCTAAGAGCACTTTGCCCATTGCATGCAAAGGCGATTTCATCCCACGTTGCCTGACAATGTTTTACGTCTCATTATAGAAAACTACATGTTATGCAGATTTTTACTCAACTTGTCAACTTGTAACAAGATTTGGGCATGAAATTATCATTCAAGGCTCACATAGCATTTAACAATCCTATTTAGGCAAACTATGGACTTAATTTGAATTGAAGAATATTTTACAAATGATATAATTGGTATTTTGAAAGTTAATAAATTGCCATTGTGTGTGGAGGATTATTTAAATTATATCATGTTATCTAATGCATGTTTGTAGCAGGCCTATAAACTAATATTTAAGTAAATAATAACTACATTGACTTTTACACCTTGTTCTATGAACAATACGTACTTAACTGTATTGGCGTATTATATTTCTTATTAAATCATATAAATCTAAGAAAACAAGTTTCTTTATTATTTTGTTGAGTATTTAAGATGTTGTGCCTAAATAGTTTTGGTAAACAAATATTAGAAAGAGATAGAAATACAAATAAATTAACTTTTATCTTTCCAACACAGTAGACAAAATGTGTTTTATTAACATAAAATATACTAAAATGTTAAAATTAACAAATAAATTCATAAGAGAACAAAGCTGTCCCTTGATGTTACTGGGGTTCATAGACGAGCCACTAGGGTCGCCATTAATGGACTCGGTAAGTAGTATCGAAGAACTCTACCAAGGACCGAAGTAACACAAACATGATGCACAAGACACTTCTGGTCTAATGCCTATGCATGATGAATGTTTAAACATGCATAAGCTGGACCACTTATCTGTATTGAGATGGGAACGTCATCTGAACTTTGGTTGTCATACTGTACTCAACTGATTTATTTAGTACGTACTTTGTGTATTTATTGTGTATTTAAAGTTTTAGAAAGTCAAAACTTATAATTAGTACAATTAATTTATATTTAAGGGTTGGTTCTATGGTTCCACTCAACTAAAATAATTACTAAAACTATTTTGTTATACTAAAATATCCTTGTTTGTTTTTTTGTAAACTACATTTTTCATGGCAACTACAACCTTATCAGGGTTATCTTCTTCTCAAGTTCGTCATAAACTGAAAATAGAAAACACAGAAGACGCGGTTTATTTTGTAACTCTTCCTAAATGCCAACTTGATAGAAATAGAAAAATTACTCTAGAAAATTATTTGTTATATTAAATAAAATTTATGTATAATTTAATCAGAAAATTACAAATCTTTAATTATTAAAATAATTGTAAAAATGCCGTTTAATTGTACTTGTTATGAAATTAATTTGGGTTTGGGAAAATATTAATATCCAAGTTAACGCCAGAATAATTATAAAATATTAATCAACGTTGATTGAACAGGTTAAGTAAGTGAAATAACGTCATTGTTGCTCAAATATAAGATTTAGGGTTGGTAGCTCACCTATAATATCTGACCAAAGGTAAAAAACTACTAATTGGTATTGTTGAAATTTTTTTAATTTTGTAAAAGTTGTCGTTTAAATAATATTTTTATTTAGTATTATATGTTTGCATCTTGTTTAAAAAATTTTATTCGAATCTGTACCTTTGATCACTGTTTAAGTAAATTGTATTGCAAAAAGTGTATGAATATCCCTGATATATGATTAAAAGATTAAGGAAGACCAAACGTGTTTTAATTATGATATACTTAATCGTGCAAAATATCTCATCAGTATATTTATTGACTTCGAAAAGGTAATTCAATGGTTTTTGCATTATACAAACATATAACAAGATATGCTCCTAATTTATATAAAATATATATATCCTTCTCCATACATTATTGTGTACGGTAAGAATTACTGGTAAATAATATTTAAATTGAATCGTAATCTTGTGCAAAAGCTATGTTTTGCTATTATACTGATAAAGTTTTTATTAGAGATAACTATATTAATCATATAAGTGCAGACCTATACTGTATATAAAATAAGTATAATAAACCTACAAAATATACTAGCACTTTAATTGAATTGAAACATACCCATTTTAGCAGCAATGACATCTAGGATATCAAAACTAACGTTTTTGTTAGTATTCTTAAGTACGATATCATTCGAAATACTTTAATATGTGTTATAATATTGCACAGCAGTCTCGTAGTTGCAATAACAGCAGAACAGCTTACAACGTTTAATAAAAGCAGAACCTGCCGTGAAAGTACAATATCAAGGTGGTCAGGTCTGGCTGTGCAAATAATGTTTCAGATGTGCTTTGAATGGAGAACAAATTACTTCTAAATATCAAACAAAATGTAATAGTCTTTAAAACTGGTAAAAATTTCTTAAAAAACTAGTTATATGTGTAGTTTATTTTAGCCTAAATACATTATTAAAAACCAGCCATGGAAACCGGTTGTAAGTATTTAAATATGTTTGATGCTTTCAGCTTTATTTCTTGGAAGATTGTTTTCTGCTTTATTCTAAGAACTCAATGTTAAATATTTTTATACTTAGCCGATGAAACACTAACCACGGGAATCTTATGTTTCTCTAAGTTAGTTTTTTTTTACGGGCCTATAGATTTCTAATTCATAATTAACTTTCTGGTTTATAACTGTACAATATAAGTTAGTCCTAAAGCGTCATTTAAACTCAAACGGTCGCAAATTAATATACAGAGTGTTCATAATGTGGTGTCAAAAACTTCATGTGCTTATCCAAACAATCTAAACAAAAACGTTCCTTTAAACTTAGGCCGAAAACATTTTCTTTAACTGCTAGCTACCATTTTTATTTTTTAGAAGACAATTAATATCTGAAATTCAAGCTACGGAAACCAAACTTTGCACTTACACGATTTATATATTTTTGTCAAGAAGCAATTTAACAAAAAAAATTATATAATTTTCTTTTATACTAACCAAAGGACGGCAATTTAAAAATTGTTTACTTAAATTGCTAAAATATGGCTGATTTTATAAATAAATGTCACAAACACTTATATTTAGCATTTTTAATTCCCTATCCAAAGATGCCAAGTTCGAAAAGATTAAATAAAAGTTACTAAAATGTCACGATTGTTGGTTGTAAAATCGGGTATAATAAAGCAAAGCTTGTCAGGTTAGCCGTATTTTACAATTAACAATCATGATATCTCAACTACTTTTATTTGATTTCTTTTTTTGTTGGTATCGTTTAATATGGAATTAAAAATTATGAATAAAAAGATTTAAATTTTTTTCATAAAATCAGCCAAATTTAAGTAATTTAAATTTAAAGTTTTTAAATTGCCGCCATTTTCTTAATTTAGTAGAAAATTGCATAGTTATTTTTTTATTGCCGCTTGACATAATAAATGTATGTGCAAAGTTTGGTTTCCGTCGCTTTAATATTTCTAGAGATATAAATTGTTTTGTTAAAAACACAAAATGGTGGCTAGTGGCTAAACCAAATTTATTCAACCTTTGTTTATATAAAATTTTTATATGAAAGCTTATTTTAAATTTGTGACAGCCCCTTACGAACACCCTGTATATTTTATTCAAAACCATTGATTTTTATGTCTAAACATTTTCTATTTTTGACGTTATGACGATTTAATTTAAAACACGTTTAACTGTAATAGTAAGAACGTATGGGATACCAAATAGAGATATAGTTGAGCTGTTTCGCGTTATAGATATAATGATATAAGATATGACAAATACTTTGATGAAATTGTGAAAAATAACATTTTTAATAACAGTTTAATTAATTATTTGGTATGTTATTAACATATCGAAACAGCAGGAATGTAAGGAAAAATATATAGTTGTAAATAGATTTGAATGATTTTAGCATAGTGTTAAGATTTTGATATATTATAAAAACAGGTATAGACTTTAAGAATGTTATTACATAACGAACACTGTTGATAGACTAATATTTATCCCATACATTAAAACAATATTATAGTTTCAAAAAATATATTATATAGTTCCCTTAATTCTCCTTAAACAGACTTTTTTAATATTGGATTCAAATTTATAATAATTTTAAGGATATAAAGGAGTTTTGTTACGTAATTTAAATTCAAAACATGAACTTGTTTGAGAACTTGGTTCTCAAATAATTATTTAATTACAATATACTTACTACAAAATTTTAATTTTAATTTATTTTAGTTTGAAATATTGCCAATATTGTAAAGTTTCCCCGGACTAAAGTGTAAAAAAATCGAAAAGTCTGTTAAACAAGTTTTAAAAGACGACCAATACAAATTCATCCGAAATTAATTTCTCTTACAGTTCTTACATGTTTTCGTAATAGACACCTCTAGGGGTAAACGCCTTTAATACTTAAAATTTATTAGTACATTTTTATTAGCACATACTGTGAATTAAATTTGTATTATTAAAATACTAAATACTAAGTACAAGTAAATTTAGTAAATATCAGGTTTTCTGACTATGAAAATATTGTAAATTACAGTACTAATGTATAAGCTGTTTTAAATTTGATGCCTAATAAAATGTTATTATTTTATGCGAATTCATTCCTTTTTACAAAACAAAACTATGCTATATCGATTACATGCAAATGTATTATCTACCTTGTTTATTTGAAAATTGGAGTGAAGTAAAAATACTTTCGATACAGAAATACAAAGGTCACAAATGTAATCACAAAGTTTGTATGTTACCTTAGTTTAGCTCAAATGATTTATAATTACTGATAATAGTTTAATACAATATAAAAGTCTCCCCACATTGAAGTTGAAATTTTGAAAGTAAGAGACTCCTCCGAAGTGTAAGGGTCGTTCGAGAGTCCACAGGTCATTAAATTTAATGTACCGTTTTAACGTGTAGCCTAAAATCTCTTTCCTCCGTTGTTTTTCACCGTGCTGATTTTAATATGTTTAAGTGTTTAATGGTTGAATTAGTTAAAACTATTTATTTACTGTAACAGTAAATACAATTGACATAACATATCGTATAAGACTCTTCAAGTTCAAATCAGTTCTAAGATTTTGAAGTCACCTGCTCAGACGAATGCTATAAAAAGACTGACTTAAATTTAGGTTATTAATAAGTCAACCAAGTCAACGTAGATCTACGAAGGAGTGCGTCCAAAAGGGCTTTCGAAGGAGACAGAATCCAATATAAGATATAAGTTTCTCCTTAGTATGGAAAAAATACCACATTATAGCTGTTTATGAATGAACTGTTATAATATTGTTTTCATTGTAAAAATAATAGTGAAAAGATCTCAAAATACGTTATTCTAGCACTTAAGAGGATTATAGTATATATTTTTGTTTTATAAGTGAGGAAGGTAATACCAGTAAACGAGTTTTCACAAAAGACGACACTAGCGTAAAGAGCTGAGCTAGCGTAAGTCATAGATTGTAGGATTGGCTTTTGTGGTTTTATTTTCAGCAAGGTTGCTCTCCTCTCGTTATGTTTCATTCTGTTTTATAAGTGTAGAGAATAGCCAGCTCAATCCATAATCAGAATGCGAAGTGATATAATAGTTAACTTAAAGAAAATTTCAAAATTACAATATAATGTGCATTACAGTAATTGTATATAGCCACAACCAAGATTATAAAATAATTGTTTCACCTATCTTACTTATAATTCTTTACTTTATTACTTTTTCATTGAAATTGCGACCATACGAAGGTAGGTATTTTAGGCCAAGAATGGAGACGAGTGTAGTGTGAGTGGTATGATCTTGTAGTCTTGTTACTGACTAAGGTCGACATGTTCCTTAGTCAGGACTTTTAATTAATAGCCCATACAGCCAATGGCAACTACTAAGGGACCTACAGTTTATAGATGAATCTGAACCATATTTTTGCCATGTAATTTTACAAATTGGTCTAATTATCATGAGAGTACCCACTAGTGTGGACGTTAATCTACACCAGGGAGTATCGCATATACAGATATTACATGTAAATATCCGCAATTCTTTACCTCCAAGTAGCTGGATAACATGGCGACGCCATCAGTCATTGATACGGTTACAGTTTAAAATGTATGCAAATGTATTAATGGTTCTTACAATTAATAAATATCTAATGTTATCTCGTCTTATAATAATATTTAACTTTACTTAATCACTAAGCTACTAAACGGATTATCATTTTAAATTCAAATTGTTTAAAGATTATTTTTTATGTTGTGAATTTTATTTATATTTTTCAGTTTGAGAATGGAGCTAAACAAGTGACAATGGTTATTAATGGAAATTCAGACATAACTTACAATTACTATTAGTAAGCTTTGTTACCTTACTGCTATGATTTTTTATTTGTACTTTTAACATACTGAAAATATAAAACAATCAATTTAAGTCTGTATAAAAAAATACATCATGATTATGCCCTTACTTCTACGGTCGTAATATAAGTCTTAAAGTAAGGTTTTCCCATGGGTAAAAGTTAGCTAAACTAAAATATGCAATCATTAGTCTGATATCACTTATATAACTTAATTATAAATAACAATTTTTACTGAGTTGTTAGTATATTAGCATCATCGCTCAATTTACTTAATTTATTTATAGAAGTTCTAGCTTGGAAAGACAAACCGATTAACGCGATTAAGGCTCTTTATCATACCACAAGGTTTAACATGAATTACCCCTACGTTTCTTAGATAAATTTACAAATTACTAGGAATATAGCTTTTTACTACAAGTATCAGAATATAATTTCAGATTATTGTATTTTTAAAAGATCGTACAACATAAATTTGACCAATTTGAAATGATACAATAGTAGAGTTTCGTTTAGTGGAAGCTAAACTGACGTATCAGATTATTTATACAAGTAATGTTATAAAAATAAACTTTATACAGGTAGAAAATATTTAACTAGCGAGATTTTGAATTATATTAAATGAAAATCAGTTGTAGAGACAGTTGGAGACAATATAAGTCAAGTTTGGACAAAAGTAATTGGATCATCGATGTACTGTATTTCAATTTAAGGTTCGAAACATACAATCTCTCAAATTCATTTTGTTTTAACACAAAAGAAAAACATAATGCTCGCTATTTTTAAGTTTATCCTTTTTATAACAAAATGCATAGCTTTGAATGTTTTAATCTTAAAATTCAGTATACTTAGCAAATAATGCAATTCACTTGTTTTATTAAGATTCAACAATAACTCTAAATTGTAATTGATTTTAATTTCAATTGTTTTTATGAATAATTAGGAATCGAATATATATTAGTTACAAAATGACTGAACCTTTTGTGTACTTAAATATATATTTTGTAAAACTATTTAAACCAAAATATATAGCAATAAAAATTTATTCCAGATTCGTAAAACCAAATAAAAATATATAGGAACGATGTAATTATTAATCTAGCTTTTGTGTGATATAAATTCTATAATTATACTGTTTAAACTTTAATCTTTAAACTATTTTTCATATTCAGTGTTTGTATTCAGAAGGATTTTATATATTTCAAAATAACTACACCACGATCATTTGTATTTTTTTAAAGCTAAATCAAATATAAAAAAAAGATCATGAAAGCGTATAGGCTACCATAAAAAAGTGTGGATCATCCCAAACTAGTACATGACGCCGACTGGAGAACATTATAAATACAAAACTTGCCAGTGAAATCACTGGTCCGTGTATAAAGGCTGCAGTCGGTTCTCCCTTAAATGGAAGCCCATGATATTTATCTATTAATCGTACGTAGTTTCATATGGGTAAAGTTTTATTTCAGCTAAACCATAAAAAATACTTTACGATATTGAACTCATTTGTTTAATTGGGGGTGTTTGTTTATTATTTTGTATGTTATCTTAGCATGTTTGGTTTTGTTTTACTATACGAAGTCCATCCTAAGTCCTAAACTTTAACTTATCTTTCAAGTCACAATTATTTGGGAATAAAATAAATTCTTTATATTACCATCAGCAAAAATACCGTGGGATTTTGAACCTCATGTAAGATTAACTTGAGCTCTAGTTGAGATTTGAGTATAAATATTTAACAGTATGTAACCATTTTAAAATAAAATACATATAAACGCGTTTACAT
The DNA here is from genome assembly GCF_028750875.1 of Macrosteles quadrilineatus. NCBI lineage: Eukaryota > Metazoa > Arthropoda > Insecta > Hemiptera > Cicadellidae > Macrosteles > Macrosteles quadrilineatus. Next base: position 23,670,673 of record NW_026542602.1, read on the forward strand.
TTAAAATAAATCCATTTCCACTTCATAAAATAGTTTAAGTTTATGAAAGTTAAATATAAATATAAAGTTAAAAGCTAATTTAAATTTAAACTAGAAGCCCTTTAAAGGCTCTTGAATTAATGGTCCCATCATTCGCAACACAATTGGAAACTATAACCTCAAACCGTCGCTATTCAAGCTTATGATCAGTCTTAGTTGTTTAGACACACTGACAATGCGATAATTGGAGATTTCAGACTAACAACAGAGGCCGTTTTTTGTTTTATATACACTCACTAAGCCAGTGTTTTAGTTACTATTTTAATGTGAGCAATAGCTAAGCTTAGTGGTCGACAATGATTTCATTTTGGAACATACTATATGACGAAAGAATATAAAAACTGAAGAATCAGCAGTCACAATTAATTATATTAATGATAGTCACATAGTGCAGTGATCAACGAATGACAAGCTTTGATGATTTTTACACAATACAAACAGCTCAATCAGGAGTTACGAAAACAAAGACAAATGACGTTGAGGTAGTGTTGCTTATTGTGCCGTTAGTGATCTATGTTGTCATGTGGTAAACAACAAGTTTGGTGGTGTTTTATTCTCTCTCTGGTTTTTATAGTAAACCTAGTTTCCATATTCGTTGTCGTTGACGTTATGTTTTTAGCAATTCATATTTTACCCTCAACATAAATTTTTTTCCGTCTACATTTATTTGTGTTAAACTTCTATCAGCTGTTTTTATACATACTTAACGTCAATAAAAATTAGTTTTTCCTACGGTCAACGGACAAAGTGGGCTTTCTTGAACAGACAGCTTTACTTTGGAGCAACTATTTGTAAAGGTTAAAAACTAAATCCAGTTGCCCAACGTTTCAAGGACGCTGTTTATTTTTTGCAGTACTAATAAATCGATAAATTAATCATTCGTTTATCTTCTACGAAACTGTGATTTTATTGATATTTGAAGTCAATTTATATCTGAGTTATTGTATATTTATAAAATTGAGTTTTTTAAACAATAGATCAACTAAACTCAACCCTTAAAAATTCTAACCCATTCCTAGCCGTTACATATAAATGCCAGTAAGTTTTTTGTCTCATACACCAAAGTAAAATAAAGAAAATCTAGCAGAACTAGGTTAAAACCCGAGGGATACTCATAAGAAGAAGCTATGGGAGAATATTTTTTCCCCTACTTCAATGTTGACACTTTATTAAGCTTTCTTTCATAAAATGAAAAATAGACACCTTATCTTATCTACGACTATTTCACATATTAGTACAATAAAACGAAACTTTATCTGCATATTGTTGCTTTTTGTTTTCCAAATAACATAACCTATTTGTGTCTCACAGAATAAAAAGCATATTGTTACGATTGCAATTGTAATTTTGTTTACAATGCAGGTAGACGTCCAAAATCAGCGACGTCTTTCTGATCAGCGCGAGATGCTGTGTAGAGAGCAGCAGAGTTTAATATTTTTTATACATTGGGTGCGGTGAAAATATCAATGAGTGCTTTCCTAAGGGCCTGCATTTTTTCATAAAATCTTACTTTTTGTTGTCAGAAGAATACAGTTCTTAAATGGTGTTTTGTGTTTTTTTCCCAAAATAATTGCGTCCAAAATTTGCCGGTCACCGGTGACCGGGCCGGCCCGCTTGATGACGTGTATAGTGAAAGAAAACACTGTTAAACATGTTAAATTGCCACTATATTCATTATTTACAACCCCTTCCTCCCTCCCATCAATTGTTTTTTTACATTCAACTGTGTCAAAGTTTCTGATGTTGAAGAGTCCATTTAAGTTACAAGACCGAAACTAATAAGCAATACAAAAACCCAAAAGAAGTACGTCAATAAATGTGCAGTTATTGAATTTGTAAGTAGGAATGTACAGGTCACGGGTGACCGGCACCGGTCCGCGGGAACGGCAGGTGAAGCACACAAAAAAACAGAGGTTGTGCTAGTAACCTCCGGCGGTTTCACCGGTAAGGTATAACGCACACTCCCGATTAGCATACTCCTCAACACCGCGCCACAATGACGGTGACGGGGCCTGCCCGGGCCTATAGAATCGGGATAAAAATAATATCTATGTTCATTATATATCTTTTTTCCCCATGGAATGTATATGTCTTTGAAATGTTTACGAGGATTATATAATAATACTGTTCACGTTCGATATAAAATGCAACCAATATATAAGTAATAAATAGCACATGAAATATAACAATGTAAAAGATTTTTTAAACGCCTAAAGAAAATTAAAATGCTATAACGTAACAAAAAATCAAAATAAAACTATAGATATAGTAAATAATTAAAATATAAAATAAGGAAAAACGTAAATTAGTGTTAAACATAAATCATGGCATACTGAAAGAAATAAAAAAATCTATCGCTTATTTAAGGCAATTGCTGTAATCTGTAGAAAATTTGATTTGAATAAATGAAACCAAGCATCTTGTCTTAATGACTTGACTTTGAATAGGGGGCTCGCAAATATACACAATTTCTTTACCCAAAACTCGTTCACATATCTCTCTTATATTCAGCGAGTTCTTTAGAGACTCATTAAAACAAATGAATGACAATGACGTTTCTTGTTTGGATAGGCTATAACATTATTTCAAAAAGGTTCATCCCTTTGTTTAAACCAATTAAACATACACTAACCTCTTTGTTTGGCCACTGTGTTTTTACTGGTTTTCCTTTTGTTTCCGTAAAACACCAAAATCCGTTTATAATCGGCGTACTCCCAGTCCACGTTACAAATCCTTGTAGCTAGGGAAATCAAAATATCAGATTATATTACCTTTTAAGTGAAGGTCTTGTATTCAAAATATTGTTAGTGTAATATTTGTTTATTTTAATAAAATAAAGTTAAATTTTCAAACTGATGTATAAATAAATATTTTTTTTTATGTCAAAATTGTACTATAACTTATTACATTAAAGTGTTTTGGTACTTGTTTTACATACCTTAACAGATATTTTTAAACCAGCTGTTTCAAAAATATTTTTTACTAAGGAGCTATCATGTTTAAATCACGTTATAAATGCTTTTATGTTACAAACAGCCTATCATATATGTAAAAACCTACATTATTAGTTTGGAACCTATTATTGTGTCTTGAGCTCTTAAATAAATAAAACTGAAAGACAAGTGAGGAATTAAGATGTTGAAACGAAATATTGAATGCCAAACTATATGTATTAAAGCTATAAACTACAACCTTAAATCGTATCTATGCACTGAAATGTATCATAAAATTATGAATAGTTCAAATTGTCACTTTGTGTATCTACAGCCCTAAATCAAAAACAAACAAATACAAGACATGATTAAAAACTTAATTTACTTGATTCAGATCTATATTGTATCAGTCTAAGCAGAGCGTTAGAGCAGGGGCAGTTACACATTTAAGTGAATCCAAGTTCAGTTTTAAAACTCAATGTAAGTACTTATTTAAGACTAATATATTCGATTTTATAACAAATAGTTGAAAATGTTCACAAGATAACTAGTTCTTGTTACAATACTTACTTTTACAAACCACATATACAATAAAAATGTTGAAGCCCTACTAGAACAGCTGCAACGCCAATATCAACAACGTATTGGGAAATTATACCATAGAATGAGACGCCATTCCAAGTTCACTTTATCAATTGAAATATGTTGTTATTATATTAAGAATTTTAATCATTTCTAACGACATTTGCGAAATAACAATTACATTATTAAGTAATACAATTACTTTCATTAATTACGTAGTTAACCACTTACATCAACTAAAAGTCGTATACAGCAATATCGTGCAAGACAGTGGCTGGTTATTTGGCTGAGGTCCAAGAACATATCTTACCTTCATATATCCCTAGAAAATACAGTAAAAAGCAAAACTTGAACATAGCTCCGCAGTGTAATGTTACCAATTTAATAAATAATTTTTGACAGTTTTTATAGACATGTATTATTACATAAATTATAAGTTTATAATATATTTACAACTAGTTTAATTCGTTATATTTAATTGTTGTATATATTATAGCTTATTTACCTAATACTGAATATTATGTTTCATACAACAGATTTGATAAGTAAAAGTTAGTATCACCAAATAAGACCACAAAAAATGCCATGCAAATTTTCGTTAATATGACCAACGATTTAAATACATGCATACACAAGAGAGTTATAATTAATTCAACTAATCTAAGATTTATGCTAAAATATAACATTATAATGATAAACAATAGCAATAGTTGAAAAATGTATTGTACTTTTTTATGAAGTGTAACATTACTTGAATCTAGAGGTAAAACGTTATATTAATCACTCTAATTTGGTTTCAACTTGTATACATAAATAAATACACAAATAATATTTCTAATTATTACTTGTCTTTTGATTTATTTCCTATTTAAAATTCAAAACTATTTGTAAATAATAAATACAAAAGCTTAAAACAAACATCAGTGTGTATTTAAACAAACAAAAATAAAATCATCGTATAATCAGATACATGTTTTATATATGTTGGATTGTAATATTTTTTATTAAGAAACATTAGTAAATAAATAACAGTAAAAAAAAAATTGTTTCTGATATCTGTAGAACATTTTATATACAAAACTCAAAACATCTAAATATATGTACTATACCTTGAAGAGAGTTTTAAAAGTCTTATAAAAAAGAATCAGAAATATTTGAGCGCATTAAAATTTATTTAAACAGAATTTAGCAGAATTAAAAGAATTTAACGACGTATGATAGGTTAGCAGTCACTAAACTCGATGAAAGTTGATGGATGATATTATGCAATATAACTTAATATTGTAATCTACCTCATACAAGTAGGAAATCAAATGGTTGCTGTTGATTTTCATATTTTGTTGTGCTCACTAAGGAACCAAACCACTTAACATTTATTTTCCAAAGCTAAACAAAGGATACGATATCCGAATTTGATGAAACATTGAATTCAATTCAAAGCGAAAGCAAATAAGAATAGGAGTAGAATCAGACATCAGGAACCAAGTTGTAATTTTTTTCAATGAAACATTTAATTAAATAACTCACATATTTAGTAGATGATTCTTTGTGATATCTAACAAACGTTTTAGGCATAAAATATAGAATTGTTAAACATTCTAAGTACTGGAGTTATGAGGCTACTTTAAAAAAATACAAACTGTTTTATAGGAGTTTTGTAAGCAATTTCAAATAAAAGAAAATACGAATACAACTATAATAATACATCAATAACACTGATATCTGTTTTATGAGACAACAGATCATATGCTGCATATCATCTATATTAATCATCTATATTCAGAAGATCTCAAGTAGCTTTTATGCTAATTGCAATCCTGCAGACCTTTGACGGCTCTCTCGGGCATTATTTATTGATTCCTTTGACTGTGTACCTTATGAGTCATAAACTAACCCAAGCACATTATATGCGTTGGCAGTGATTGACTCTAGTAAAGTAAATAAAAAATATTTGGATTACGGTTAACATGATAAATCGATAACTTTCTGAAAGAATAATGAACCTCAGAAGATATTTTAGTATTCATGTAGATTCAAAAGGCTAAATGAAAATACATTAACAAAAAACAGAATGTATAATTTTATTATTTATATTATTTTTTGCCTGTATTTCAGATAAAAACCCGTTTAATTAATAAACGTAACAATGAATTATATGACATTTGTGTCCACTGTAGTTAGATATTCAAGGTTGCTTCAGTATTTTATCTTCCGTAAAACTCATACAGCGAAAAAAATCTTGAATACAAAATATTTAGATACGTTTAAACTGTCGAATACAATTCTACACAATTAGGAAAAGGAGTAAATAAGATGCAGGAATTAAAGTGTAGAGGTAAAAAAATACTATGTTAAAATGTTTATTCGTCACATTTGCCGGGTATGAGCTAAAAATATAATGTATAACACTATAACAGTTTGATAACAGGTATCTATAAAAAGTAACCCAATCTTAACAGTAATAGGAACAAAACTCTACGATCTGTGTGTACAAAACATGATGTTAGATAACGGTTACACGTGCCCGGTTGTAATGGTTATTACTAAACCTTCTTAGCCATTTCAGGTCCGTTACATAGTTTTAGTATTCGGGCAACTATAATCAAAATATAAATCAGGTGATTTATTTCTTCAATGTTAGTTATATGATCAATTATCAACCATGCTAATTGCATAACTAATAAGCATTGCCAAATAAAGAGGCATATTATAAGAGATATTGTTATTTTATTATATAAACATCAATACACATTTGCCCTTCATTTTTTTTAGAGTATTAACAAAGTTTTTCTTTGAGGAAATGTTATAATTACCTTTAAGACTAGAGGCATTTTAAATACTTGATTGCATACGAAAATAAAAGTGTTAGATTACCAATTGAAGGTATCAAATTTTACATCTGCTGTTAAAACTAAAACGTTGCAATTGAATTACACAACACAAAATGCATTTTAATCTCACAGGGCTCGTTTCCCCAAAATGAGATCACTGGTAAGATAATGACCAACAAATTAACATTTAAATCTTATTTTAATCTGACTTTAACAATCTTATCGTTGTTTTATTACTCATCGCCCTCTGGACGCACCTTAACCAGTTTTCGTATTGTTATTATATTTCAAATCACACATACTCGATCAGTATTTTTTTCATATCAAACCAATAAAAAGACTAACTTAACAGTACACAATATGCTGTAAAAGCTATATCAAAATGCAATTGTCTTTACATTTTTGACACGATCCCTTCAACTTTATTTCCTATGTAATATATAAAGACTTTTGCTAAAAATATTTAGTAAATTCCACTTATTTTATCTTTTTATAAAATACTAAGTTATGGAAAAATTAATAAATGTGAATGCATCAATCAAATATGGGTGTATGTGGCTACTAGTCCCAGATTTCTTATATAGCGTAATATAAATTAAAATACTGCACAAGCATCCTTAAACCTGAATGTAAAGAGTAAATAAACAAAAAAAGCCAAGTTTAACGAGAATGACTTCGTCCCAAAACAAAGGAGGTATTATCCATCTGTGTTTACTAGCCTGTAAATCTTAAGATTGTAGGACTGTTCTTAGAATCAATTAACTTTTTGTCTGTTAAACAGCCAGGATTGTGTTTTTTGTTGCAGACAAATATTACTCTGCATTTTACTTGACTCAAAATATACCTTTTCTCTGACTGTTTATAATGTTACATTATAAAATATCAATCCTCCAACAGTATAAAGCATTTCTCCTATCTCCTGTTGACAGAAATGCAGCATTACAAGTTCAACACAAAAGACAAATATTTAGAACACATGAAAAGAAATGTTATTTCTAACGAGAAACTACTATAAAATATTACTCTTTTGTTGCACTCTGTATTTTAATAATGTCTCCACATTCGTAAGACATCAATTAATTAATGTTTTGGCTTATGCGTTAGTGACAATCAGTAAGGAAAAACACATTTTATGATTTATGTTATATAGAAATAACGGTTTTATAGTACTGCAATTCCATGATAATATTTAATAACTTATTTAGACTGTAAACTGTGTGTTTTAACACACTTGATTTATAATGAACTGTAAGTGTAATTTACAATTGTTTGTTCATGAAACAATGCTTACACAATCATACACAAAGATCAGGTAAAAATATCTTAACCTTTTTCCATAGACCTATCAGTACCACTTGTCACGATTTATGAATTTCTGAAACTGGCAATAAAGATCAAAACAGATTTTACCAACTCAATGCAATTCCGTATTTCGTTTTTAGTGAGATTTAATGGACAGTGTTACAAACCTTTGGTAGTTTCTAGGTTGAACTTTGGTTTCTTTCATTCAAAATATATAAAATGGAATACTGAAATTTGTTGGATTTCGGATGTCATATAGTGACATGAAAATATGTTTCTTGTGCATATCTTAAACGTTAAGGTAATGAGTGACTCTGACTTCCAAAACCTAATGCACTGTGAATTATTCTAAGTTTTCAGGACTAAAAACTAATTTAGAAACGTCGATATAAAATGAGTAAAGAATGTTTAAAATAGTCATTGGCTTCAATCCCCCTAAAATGTAATCGTTTCTTTTTTTTGGACAAACACTCAAGTTAAGTGTTAAAATAATAATACTTTTTTACGCTCATTACTCATTAATGACACACATCATTTCTTCCGTAAAGGTTTATACTGTATTTAAAAAAAGAATTCTGTTTTTTTAAATCTAAATACTTAAAGAATGTCCCAACTCGTCCATACATCCACAATAGCAATCCTCTAAAGGATCTAAAGATTCCTAATAGAAATAATAGCACTAAAATAATTTAACCTTAAAATATTATTAACATTCAAGGAACTTGAACTTCTATATTTTGTTATTCTATCTAAACTGTTATCAACTTCTGTTAAATGAACTAAATTCTTTTTTATTTAGAAGTTGCTAGAACAGTATAGGGGAATGTTGTTTGGGTCAAAAAACGATTAAAAACAACATTCACCTGGGGCTGAACCTCTAAATTCGGCTCGTAAAATGATTGGATCCCAAACGACCCAATATTCCACCTCTGGATTCCTACTCATTTTATTTCCAATAAAAAAAATACTTTTATAAAATTCCAATATTCCAATATACAATAGATATCTGTTAATTGCATCCACTGTCATAAATAGTGCAAAATATAATTTACTGTTACTTTTAGTTTTAGTTAATATTTCAGTTTTAGTTATTATTAATTTACTAAATATTTTATATATAATATTTCGTTTCATAACAATTTAACAATGTTTAATTTACTTATTATTTATTCTGTATCGTGCTTAAATTAATAATTTTCTATTTATTTGTCTATGATATTTCATAGTATATTAATACTCAATAATTAGGTTAGTAGAATAAGTTATAGAAAAAGTTATCTGGATGATTGTCTTCAAGAAAAACGTAATTTCCACTGAGTTTCCAAGACTCCATAGTAAGATACCAACAATAACTGCGTGGACAAAATAAATTCGTGGAATATGAGATCAAAACAAGCTAACTATACTATCATATGGCTTATTACATACTATAATTGAAAACAATATACTAATTGTATATAAAATTGAAAGTACCTTATGGCTCTATTAAACTTAAGTCAATAAGTAAATATAAATTATCGTATAAATTAAAGAAGTAAATGTATTTAAACTAAAATTGTATTGCTCTATATTCTACTAGTTAAATAATTCAATATTGGGCTGAAATAACGTGTGTAATAATTTTTTATCCGTTTCATTTTCAAATGTAAGTATATTTCTGTCCACATATGCTTGGTAACAATAATTCTACTGGCATTTAATAACTCATTGTGCTGGGTGTACTGTATTAATGTTTTTAAAAGTATTTTAGCTTATTATAAAAGCACTTTGGTTTAAGACGTTTTTTGAAGTACCTTACTAACTACCTTACTAACTACCTTACTAACTACCTTACTAAGTAACTTTTTTTGCAGAAATAAATATTTCTTATAAATGTGCCGCCGCAGTCCCGAGCCCGTTCAGCCGTGCGCACGGTGATAGTTTTGTTAATATGTGTTCGTCTTCGTCAATGTCGTGTTTACGTGTTTTTTATGTTCTTAATTGTAAATATTTGACGCGGTTGCTACACCAACAATGCAACTAAGGATGGAACTTAGTGTAACAGCGGGGCTGAAGATGGCCTAAAGGTCGAAACGTACGTCCCTCCAATACACAACTGGATTGATTGACGTAAGTTACAATTGTTAACATGTTACTATTTAAAAAGTCTATGAAAATTGAATTAAAAAGGTGGTTTTCGATGCTACACATATGTCTAATTGTTTAAGTAAAGATACATAAAGAGAGTAACGACACATTTCAAAAGTTTTTAGTAAAAATTAAAATAACGTAAACTAAGTGTGCTTGGTAATTAAGTTGATTATTAAAAGTCCTAAACCGAGTTAAGGTCTTTTTTATGAGAAGCGGTGGAGCGGTAATTACTTTTAGCTTAAAACTCTGAACTTGGTGGTGTTAACCTTCATTTTCTAAACTTTATTAGTAATTACGTTAACAATTAAGAAAAGCTATAATACTATAAGATATTTCATTTGTATTACTAGTACAATCTTCATTTAATAATTAATTGTAAAAATTCATTATTTTGTTTAAACAGTAACAGTAAATGTAATGTATTGGTGTAATAAATGTATTTTTCACTTATGAATTACCCCTAGCAATAATTGTGATTTAATATTTAACATGTTTTCTCATCTATTTTCAGTGTTTTGTAATTAGATTCGTTATAATTTTTTCCTTAAAACAGCCACATAAACACTCTTGTGATAATATCTTGTGACTTAAGTATGTAAACTATGTTGTACTACGCTTGATCGTGGCTAAATCTAACGTCCGAATGCCCTATATATTTTGATTGTAGTTAAACTATTATTACTACCTAAATGCTAACCCGAAACTTATTTCATTTCACTTAAATTCAATTTATACTTAGCATTCAAATTTTTAAATCTATTGTTAAGCTAATAAGAAACACAAACTTTTGAGAAAACCATAAGCATCACTCGTATTGACAACATACTTGAATAAAAGATCTTGGTTTGAAACTTCCTACAAAATATTAGGTTTTCGGCTAACCCTCTCCTCGAATGAGAATTAAAGGTCCATAAATACTTTTATAAAACCAAGTGATGTAATACCTTTCTATCTGTAGGATACGTAACTGTTTTCTAAATTTAAAGAACAGCTATTTTCTACCCATGAACTGTTTTACACATTATTTCAGGGTAGTCCTAGAGGGTCGTGGTATCATCACATGGATAAAATCCATTGGTGGTTGGACGAATTTGACCCCGAGACCTGCAACTCCGAAGGTCTGAGCTCTACCACTAGACCAGCTCACTCCCTAAAGAGCACAAACAGTAATGCTCTACACATACTCAATACACATTATAAATAGCATTATCCTGTTTCGAAGCGCGGGTAAAGCAACTAGGAACTTAAATAAATATGGTAAATGATACAAACAAAATAAATCGGGGATAAATTAGCACAGATGTTACTGTATGTATGTTTTTGTATTATTCTATATGACGAATGACCTGACAAAATGTATCAGGTTTTAGGCTGAATTGGAAAATACTATGGCAAGTTTACTCAAAATATATAAGACACAAAGGGTTACATATAGGCAATTGTCAATGATACATGGGTTGTACCATACACTTCCTTTTTTTGAGGGAATATATTTAAGTGAGTGACTTTTACTGTTTTCTTTAAGAGAGGGTATTTCCGCCATTTACGAAATGAGACGTAATACATTGGTTTCTATTGAGATGTTACTATCAAAAACTATACCACGTACAATTGTTATTTTGAAAGGTTTAACTGTCAAGGGAGGGATACAAATACCCTCCAGATTATTTAAACGAGTTGGAAATCGCATGAAAGTTGTATTATGTCGATTGAACAATAATACACCTCAATATAGTAAGGAATAATACTTTTATGCTGATATGTGTTAAAAAAACACCTCTAAGAATCAAACAAGAAACTGAAGGAGCTTAGGTGTAGATATATCTATATAATTTTATTTTTTTACAAAAACGTTTGTTGAAATATTTTAAACAACTTAGACCAAACCATTTTCAAACAATAGTATGTAAGACTGAAATATCCCTAAATGAGTTCAAATACGTCTTTATTTTGTGTTTTATTAAGTGGAGAAAGTTTGATTTAGTTTCCATCTCATTATATCCAATGCAATTCTATCTTTGTTGCTTATGTCTTTCCTGACCTTTAATTATTCCTGCACACCTGGTTCAAGTTAGAAATACGAAGAAGATCCATGACAATCAAAAGTCCCTAATAAATTATACCTTATTAAATTCATTTGCCATAATGTGTCGTGTGTATTGTTGCAATTTTTTAAGCCTATCAAATTCGGTAGCCCGTCTAACTCATTGCTATCTTTTTTAATGTACCTTAGAGACTAATTATTTGTTTAATTTAATTAACCGTTTATAATTTATTTTCAATTAGACTCAATGTATTAATTAATTGGGATTATAGGTCAATGTTTGTTGCCCCTAAAACATTATTGAGACAATAGAGTCATTATACAGGGTGACAAAAAAGTCTGGAAACGGTTTAATATCTTTTTAACTAAATTCGTTAGAAAATTCAAACATTTTACATCAACTTATATGTATGAAAACTACTTTTTGCAATCATTGCCATTATTTGACCTTCACCAGGGGACGGACCACGAGGAGTAGGTACATAATCTTTAAAGTAAGCATAGGTTGATATGCACATCATTTTAAAGATCTGGTCAAGTGGAGTTCATTGCCGGAAACCGCGTCCAAAAAGGTTCATCCGTTACAAAATGGCAGCTGTCCAAAGTTCTTGTGAAATATACCTGCACAGGCCTTAGTATGGGCAAATACTCGTATTAAACATTAGTTTGAGAGCTTAAACTGTATTTTAAAGTCAACTAGCTCATAGAATAATAGTATTCAATCTTCAAAAGAAATTTAACCGGGTTTTTAGATTTCCCTGCTAATGTTGACTATGAGTATTTACCAATACTAAGGCCTCTGCAGGTATATTCCGCAACAACTTTGAACTGCCGCCATTTTGTAACAGATGAACCTTTTTTGACGCGGTTTCCGGCAATGAACTCCACTTGACCAGACCTTTAAAATGATGTGCATATCAACCTATGCTTACATTAAAGATTATGTACCTAATCCTCGTGGGCCGTCCCCTGGTGAAGGTCAAATAATGGCAATGATTGCAAAAAGTAGTTTTCATACATATAAGTTGATGTAAAAGGTTTGAATTTTCTAACGAATTTAGTTAAAAAGATATTAAACCGTTTCCAGACTTTTTTGTCACCCTGTATAATATTTCAATTCTGCGAATATTAAAGAGTGCGTGTATTGAGTTAAGAGTTATGCCTTAAATTGTTTTTTATGCTAAGTACTCCAAGGTACATCATTATTGAGATAAATAACAAATCAAAATATCCAGTTTTGCTAGGAGCAAACTAGTAATGATCTTATTTGTGCATAGGCATTTTCTCCTAGGTAAGTGATTATTGTATATTAATTATAATTGATTGTTTAAAAATAACTTTACTATATAACCTCATTTGGTAGTACCTTGAAGTTTTACATTAATAATTTAAATTATTTGATTAGTTTTTAGTAGAAACAATTGAAAACATTTAATATTAAATAACATTTAAAATACATCCTTGTCCACATTTTTTACATATCAACAACATTAATCCTATTCACATTAGAGTATAAAGCAAGTGTAAAGATACATGCAGCAGCTAGAAATCTACTGGGTGCATTTCGAAACAAAAGAATAAGGTTCTTTTGTTGCAGGGTTTGTATTCAAAAGTAACGGATCATTAAAACCGTACTTTTACTGTTTGTACACATTTTGCTTACCATAATACTCCTTTTCCTGAAAACCAAACCAATAGTTTGAACTCTTTGTCTACATTTTCATACTATTTGTCTTATATTTTCTTTTGTCTTATTTATTTTATTTTTCAAACGAATTGCGAAAAAAGAATTTTACAGATAGAAGAGAAGAGTCCTGTAGTTAAAAGGCTTACATTATTTATTATCTTGGTTCATAAAAAAAAAATGTTTTTGTCCGGTATACTATGTATATATTATAAGAATATATCACAAGTAATTGGTGATGCAGGAAAACGACGAAGTCATAATGTTCACCATCCTCATCCAATGTCGACGGTTGTAATCTTTTGGCACAATATCTATTTGAATCAACAAATTTGGCAACAAAATGATACTACACTGTACCATGTAGTATGAGTGTGGTTAATGCATTTCATTTTACTAATTGTTTGTGAACACCCTGTATATCTAGCTAAAATACGATTATCGTGGTTAAAACTACTGAAAAGACTTCACTTCTATATTCATTTCTGTTAAGTATATAAATATGCTATCTAATGAGTTTTTGTTTTTACACTATCTTTCTTAATAAATCCATTAACAAAACTGTTTAAGAAAGCCAAAGCAAACTAGCTTAAGGATGGTAGGTTTCAGTGAAATTACAGAATACCACAGAGAAGCAAGGGTACATATGATATTTCTTAACATAAAAAGTGGCCACGTAATCTTGATTGATGAAAATGTGCTAATCACTAACTTATATTAGCATACAATTGGAACTTCCCGGCCATATAACAGCAACTTAGACGGAAAAATGCAGTTCCATGTCACCTATTGCAGCGCGATCTTCATTTTGTAAATTGCATTTTCCCCTTAAAATATTTGGTATATAGTTTTCGTAAACAGAGCACACAACCAGTAAACAATGAAACAAAAGAATCCCACTACGCATTTCTCAGGCGTGGGACATTGTAACGCACCATAAATGAACAAACAACTTAGCAGAAAAGTCTTTGTAGAGGGGACATACAACTCATTGTGTTTTGTAGGCTATTGTGTTTGTAGCATAAAACCAGCGTGTATCTAAACATCGCAGTTGAGGAATATAAATGTCTCTACATTTATAACCTACAAGTAAGCAAACGTTTTGAAATGCATTAGTAGCTGAATAAGAAGTAGAGGAGATATATCTTCTTTCTTAAAAATTAACTTGGTCTAATTTAAAATGTTAAAAATGGTGGCCATTTTTATTTATATACCTTATTAGCTGCATTTTAGTTACATTGTATCGATGGATATATTCATTCGAATGGGTGTAGGACGTAAACTGAAGTGCAGCCAACTTATTTTTAAATTGATATAAAATGTTCCCTAGTAAATAGATAAATTACTTTTGCAAAATATGTTGTTATTGCTTAACACTTATTTTAGCTATATCGATAAGTTCAAAATAAAATCACTTAAACTATTACATTTTGTTTAAGTTGTATTACAGGAAAGTTATGTACTTTTAAACGGTAGAACGGAACATTTAAGAGATATTATATTAACAATTTCTTTACTAGGAAGTTTTTTTTATCATTCCGTGATTTAAAAAAAATATATAATAATTTACTGTACCAAACTAAAATCCCTCGTCCCACACAACTCATACCTGCTAAGATCATATTAATACTCTGCATAATTAGTTATAGTATACATTGTGATTTAATCATTAGTAAGTATGTGATGGATGATTACTGTTTACGCAACCATGTTTTTACTGGGGCATATATTCTCTAGGGAGCTTTCTGTATCCTTTGACCTTGCACTGATGGAAAGCATCGTCCTGTAATATTAAAAATGGAGAATCATGCCTACAGCTAAACTAGAACTTACTGGTATAGTAGCAGCACAAATAACTTATAATAGATAACTAATAAAATAACAAAGAGCCTATAACCTATAACCTGTATACAATAATCAAGCATCGGAAAGAAGGTATATGTACAGGAAAGGTAATAAGCGTATACATAATTAATTGTTTCAAGTGATACTCGAAACGATCGTTAATAATTTATTTTACTTTAATATCTCCGAATACTTTTTGTAACCTAATTTAAACCGTGATTTCATACTGACTATTAGCAGACTATTTGTTATGCTACATAGAACAAATGGCAATAGGTAATGTGTAATAAAATGAGACCTTTAAAAGTCAATAAGTAAACATGTATTGTAAAATCAATAATACAATAAATTTTCTAACTCATTTCTGGCAGGCTCGAATTTTGCGTAAAATGTAAAATATAAAGAATTTCAAAGTTTCTTGCATAAGAATCATGAATCGCAAACTTTATTTATTCTTCAATTAAACTAAACAGTCATACTAGTTTCCAATATGATGTGTCTGGCAACAAATATTATTGTAATTTAAACCAAATTGTTCCTTAACTTAAGTTACTTAAAGAAGTGTATACTCCAACACGTTGCTCTTATGTGGACATTTTTTATCAAAGTTATCTAATCATAAGCGCTCTAATCAAAGTTTTAATGTCAAAAGTAATTTTCTTGCACAATAAATCAAGATCTACTACTTCCACAGAGAATAACTTGTTTGTTATTGTTCAGTTGTAATCCGCAACTTCAGAGTTGTTCCTAAATTTCAGGTCATGAATATATTATTCCTTGTGTGTATTGTTAAGGAATGTTTCTAACTTTCTGACGATTGTTTTGAGTAATTTAAAACTTGAAACAATCGTGAACACTTGTTGTATATTTTATAACAATACAGTATAAGATGGTTATATTACTTGTTGGATTGGGAAGAGTAAAAAATATTTAAATTATTATAAAGGAATGAGAAAACATGTTCACATGAGCAAAAAACAATGTAATGAAAAAGTAAACAGAATGAAATGAAAAAAAAATTACAAATACACACACACACACAGGATAGAGACAGTTCAAGGGTAAAAGTATTAAAGTCTTCAACAATACTACTTACATTCAATGCTAAAATTTCTTGCTTTAAGCGTCTATCTTTGGGTCGTTTTACAGTAGGTAAATTAAACACAGCTGGTTGTAAATGTTTGTTTAAATTCCAATGTGCATTAAAGAAATGTAATATTTTTTAATATTTGCTTCACTGCTAAATTCATGTTGTTAAACTATGCTAAACTAAATTTTCATCCCAATAAAATTGCCTCAGTACTTCGGGGATTGTTAAGTTTTGGTGGGAGAGGACTACTTTCCGCTATATCAAAAGTAATATTCCGTGCAATCTTTGGTCAATAGTTACAACTGATGTTTTCCCCTTGTACTGTTTTTTGTAATTTGCTAGTCGTACCGGAAAGCAGCTGAAGGATGCTCTTGGGATGAAGATGATGACGTCATTGTTTCTCGCGACTCGCGTAATCAAATTCGTCTGCTTCTTTCTGTGCTGGCATGTGATGTACGTACAGCCATCGGTGTTCGTGGCGTGGTGGATAGAGTCCTCGGCCAATGTGCAAGTGGTATCTAGATCGAATCCCATCGGTGATATTAAACTTTTTGTCAAAGATTTTGCTTATAATGCCATTTCTTCTTAACTGTAAATTTTTTTTTTAGAATTTGAGTCATTTATAATTTTATTTTATGAACAGAATTTAACCGTTATTCGATTTTTTCATTATCAGCGAATTTGGTTAGTTAGGTTAGGTTGTGACGGTAACTGCCGGTGTGATGACGTTATTGTTTCATCTTGCTTCATCCCGAGAGGCTTCCTTCATCCTTTACGGTAGCAAGACGGCTTGTTAAAAACACATATGACAAGTCTTTTGTTTACCTTTTCCTTGTTATTTTTTCCAACCAACATAGTTACTGGGCAGCCCAAAAGGTCAATATTAATTTTTTTTTCAAATGAGATGTGTAGGGAAATATTATATTTCTTAAAGTAGTGGCTCTCACCAATCATGTTTTTAGGGCTATAAGTCCCAAATTCCAATTTTTAATTCCTATAGCTGGATTTCGAGATAAATATTACAAACAGACAGACAGAAAATCAGATATAGCTCATATTAGAGCATAGGATAGTTATTCTATATTATTTAGGTATTAAAACTGCAACAATTGAATATCAATTTGATATAAAAGTAAATTAAATTTGATTCATAATATATATCCCAAAAGTGATAGTAAAATAAAACTTTACGTCACACAAAAATATCAACTCTACCAAACCTCGACGGCCATATAATACTGTGAGAGCTCTAAATGTCACTGCTGAAGTGTATTGAGGTCTGATACAGTTATCTGTTTGTAATGAATTGACTTTTTTTTTTATCATTGCTGAGTTCTTTTTGTTTGTAAAATAACCTAAGTTTGATACTTACAGCGTTTTTCATCCTTAAGCAAATATTAAAACCACTTTTGAAATTATATTAAAAGTATAATTTATTTGAAATAGTATTTTTATTTAATGGCATTTAAAAGTTTTATTTAAGTTATTAAGCTTTACATCATTTAGAAACCAAATTAATCCATACGGTCTGTAAATTCAACCTGCACCATTTCTTTAGAGGAGGTTTTTAGTAGTTATGTAGCAGTGGAGGCTAAAATATCGAAGCAGTACAAAATTCAACTCATTTTCACACATATTGATTGTGCATTGAAAAATTGGGAAAAAAACTTGATCGTAGAAGTTACGTTCGGGTCGCAAAAAATATTTTTTCTGGAACTTATGGTAAGTAAGATCAATGAACCGCTCTACCAGCAATTAGCTTACGCCAAGAAGGGCTAAAAGGTGGTGACTCTCAACTAACTGTTGTGATTTATTTCATAATAATCATCAAATAATTATTGGGTGAAAACTCAAGAGTCCTTTGGGGCTAGCGGCCATCTCGGATAACTTCAAACAGCGGCTGAAGAGTTATTTACCATCTCAAAATGCTTTTTCAAACACAAGAGTGAATGTAATTTAAATATCTAGTAAACTGTGGAATAAAAAAAAATTCTTTGTAGTTTTTTTTTTTACAAGTTACAAGTAGGCTCCAAGGACTTTTTGAATTTATGCATTAACACTAATTCCCAAAACATTTGTTCAAAAATCTAGAACACATTTAACCTTTTGAACTGTGTTTAATTTATTCATTGAATATAAAACAATTAAATTCGTGAAATATAGTTATTTTTCATAGATAATATTATTATAAATAATAATATTATTATATTTATTTATATATTTCATTTGAATAAATATAGTTTATTTACTTCTATTATATTTAATATAAAGGCTATTTTATTTAAATATATATTATTAATAAATAATATTATTATTATAATACTATATGGTGTTCCATTACATTCCAAACTAAATAATATTAGTCTATTAATGTTGGAATTTGGAATATAAATAATATTTTTACAAATACCAAACAATAATGGGGAGTAATAGTCTTGGTAGTGTAAGTGTAAACTAAACTGTAGTTAAGTTACAGTAATCTATCATTGACTTTGATGACAAATCGTTGTGAATGGGTTGCGAAGTTAACTAATCCTTTGTAATATCTCAAAAACGTTATATTTTTTCTAAGTTAGAATTTTGAGAAAGGAACACTCATATCATTTATATGTAGTATGGAGAAAACTAATTTTCAATACATGTAACACATAAAATGTTTGAAAATAAATATTTCCTAACGTTTAAAAACATACATCCTATTTCTATGCCAGTGGCATTTTAATTTAAGTCAGTGTTATATTACAAGCTTTCATGCGAAAGCGGTCCAAACCAATTAAAATTTTGTTGATGCGACAAAAATTGAACACGTCCTTCCCGCACCGTAGACCCAACCGAGACGCTAACCACTGGCAACACAACCATTTATCTTATTTTATCTTAATTAAGCATTGATCTAATATCTAGTTATACCTATCTAAGATGTTCAATTTATCAAAGGATTACACTAACTTTAGTTTTAAAATGTTATACATTGATAATTAAAAATATACCAATGATGGAAGAAAGTTATGAAAACAAAGTATACTTGCATTTCGATACTAAATGAGTAAAGCCAACGACAAACGTTGATTGAGCTGCGGCACTTGATACTAGACCAAAGGTTTTATTTGCATACTGATTATCTAAATAATGTAAATTTTGTAATGGTCTTCGATCAAAAATATGCTCCATTGTATAAATGATTTTACATAGAAACTATATTTTCACAACATCCTTCCAAATAAAAAAAAATACGTTAATCCGTTTAATTGAGCACTGTTAAATACAAAACATAAGTAAGGGTGTGTACTAAGAGAAGTTATAAGCTAGCTTTGTTAACATATTTTTTATCATTACTTCGTTTTCATTCCTGTACGTACTCTTTAAATAAAAAATATAAACAACATTACAACTTCAGTAAATTTATCAATAACATTTTTACTCTCGTAACAAACGTATTACAAACTTTATAATGGAGGACATATTTTACATGTACGAAAAGCACCACTCTGAAAATAAACTGTTAAAAAACGTTTACTATAAAGGGTTTTGTTTCAGACACAACCAAAAATCGGAGCCTCACTGTCTCGATAAGGTTATTTTTATTTTTAATATTGTTTAGCCACGGACTGTTATAAGATATGTACACAGTGTAGTAGTTAGGGTATTTTAAAATTAAATACTTTATCCACAACTTAATCATTTCCATCGTGTCTGCCTGTTGATAACCATGTGTGATAGCTCAAATCGACCCGTATTGATTGATGTTATATGTGTTATATGTTTTCTGTCCTATATAACTTTAAAGTAAATGTGTGACTCTATATAATATGTTTGCTTATTTTTATTACAACTTTGTCATAGCACAAACATCTACAGTACAATGCTAACTCAGTTGTTTAACTTATAAATTTAATCAAGCGCTGTTGCAAAAACATAGGTCAACGAACAAGACCTTTCAAATGGATTCATCTGAAGTAAAGTTATTGTCTGGTTCTAGATGTTGTTTGGCAAGAAGTACTGGTCCAAACGGACTGAAGAGATTTCATTGCAGCATCAAATATTTTACTAGAGTTCCCTAAAGTTAAACTTTTATTTAGAAGAAACTGGGTGTAAAATATAATACGTGTTCTCTGACTTAAGTTAATGTACAGATTGAGGAATATGTACTCAAGGGTTATTGCCTATATATTTTAATTTCAGTTTTTAAATGGGTTCTTTTCAAAATGGCTTAGTGATTCATGTCCCATAAATTATAATTCAAACCTGCAATGTTATTTTACATCCGTTTTACAGTATTCACGCTACATCTATAATATTTTATTTTTTAATATTGGTATTTTGTTATTGTGTGTTTAAAACGATGACGCTATCCTTCTGAAATTTCCGACAAAGATAAATAAATCAAATATCCAAGTTAGAAGGTGTACTGCAACGATGATGTTATGTTATATTACATATATATTCTAATCTTTTAATGCATGTATAACTTCAGTTCGAATTTTAACATTTGTTAACCGTAATTACTTCTTAGTCATTTCTAGCTAACCTATACCAGAGTACATGGTGTTATGATCATAATACAGAATTTAACATTTGTAAGGTTTTACATGTATTTTGGCCATATATGTCCTGCATGTATCGTGTTTCGCAATAAATATATGTATGCAATTTCTCCCCTGAGACCAGTGTGACGCATACAGCAATAGTGTGTCCATACTGCAGCTTTTTGACGGACCTTTGGTCTATTGTGTCTGTTTAGGATTTAAATAATTTACACACTTGCATTCACATCCCAAGAGCTAGTCTAAGAACCCATGGATACGATTTTGGAATTTTGTGAACTTTTTGCTGCTCAAAAAGGTTCAACTTACACAGCATAGGTCATATAAGGTAGTTATAGTATTAGGCTACTTTGTTTTTTTCTCAAAAGGAAGTACTAACATAAGTATTTAGGTTCTACACTACATTTAGGTGTTACAGTAATTTGTACAATTACGGGGTTGTCAGCAAATACGCTTATATATAGTATAACGTAACCCCGCATACAATATTCACATAAGTAACAAATTTATTAATACATGACTCTAGTGAGAACTGATTACTTGCGTTAACTAAGCGATAAATATTATAATATTGATATCATTGAATTATGGAATTGAAAAAAAATTACACAGGTAAACACACTTGCACTGATCCGTTATAGTCCTGTTTAGAATAAGATGGCGTCTGGCAGGTTATTGTTAGTGGTTGATTACTAAACTTAACCAGAAGGCATGAGCTGGGTAAAAATACCCCCAAGTACTTTTATCATTATTTTGGTTGAGCTTTATACTATTGCATACCTTAAACCTAACCACAATATCACATACTCTATTGTAATATCATCTGTAAGCCCATCATCAATAATAAAGAAATTGGCTTTAATTAGATCTTATCGGTTGAGTACTATTTTTCTTTATTTTGGTTGCTTTTTCAGAAAATTGTAATTGAACAAACGATAAAAGGACCAATCCAACAGCCAAAGTTCTACAAGAGCTAAAGGCTCTTAAGCTGATAAGGATTGTTTCATTGTATTTAATGAAAACAATCTATTACTTGATAGTAAACCATGAAAACAAATGCTTCGAGCTAAATCGCACACCATTGAACTGCAAAGACGATTATGAAAAAAATACCAAGTTTATTTGTTAATAATGTATAACATTTACATATTAGTCAAAAACATTGTGTAATAACATTCATTCATTCACTTAAGTAACAAATTTATTAATACATGACTCTAGTGAGAACTGATTACTTGCAAAAACATTGTTAAATCGTCAAAAACATTGATTTAACAATATGAAAATAAACACTGTACTCAACTTAGGGACTAACATTTTTTAATAGCTTCAATAAATTTCGATTGGCATTATGACATTAATTATTGTTCTTTAAAAAAGATTAGTAACCGTTCAAAAGGTTCACAATTATCTCTAAGGAATGATCAGCATAACTAATGTAAAGAGCGTTAAACTCTAGTTATGATAATCCATCATTAACTTTAACGACAAGTTGCTGTGAGTTGAACCAGAAGTTCACTAATCTGTTACAATCATTCAAATGATATTCGTAGTTTGATTGTTATAAGATGAATGATTAATACTGTAAGATTCGTAATTATGTCATTTGTATTCACATGACGTTGAACAGAATTTTAATTAAAAGAATCCCATATTAAAACACTTTCTAGCTTTTTCTCGTGATATAAAACTAAAACGTATTACTCGTAGTTTAGGTACATGATTTTTTTTTTATTAAAAGAACTTATGTTGAATTACGATAAAAATCCTCTTACTATAATGTTTTCAACTCATCTTTTAAGCTTTCACGGCATTTTATTTTTGAAATAATTATTTCTAGAATTTATTTCCTCAACAATTTCAATAGGTGTATTTGCTAAGCTAGTGATTTGTTCGAAAATAGGTTATATAGCCTATATATTATACGAAAGATTAAAATAGTATACACTTCTTCAGAGAAAAAATAAGTAAATTTTGCGTATAGCTTTATAAATTACCAAATATTAATAATTAGTATTATTTAATTTCCTTTTTAAGTGACTTAAATTTAAATAATTAGGGGGTTCATTGACTTCTGTCAAAAAATTACAACCCCAATCATGATGTTAGAAACATCTACAGGCAGTGACGTGTCCTTTAACATAAAATATGTGTCTAAGATCAAGATTGAAATCCGTGGACATCATAGTAGGAGAATAGTACGGTTTGTCGTAATTATTTATTAATAAAACAATGACAACAAAAAATGAATGTATGATGGTATATGGTTATGAAATAAAGTGTTTGGCCAGTTTGATAGTGTGCAATAACAGTAAAGTTTACAACAAAAGTGATTACATCTCAGCACTGGGTGTAGTATATTACTTGAGTTGTATCCTCCGAGTTTCAAAATTCTGTTGAAAACACTAAAACCTAGTCTGCTATTCAAATTATAATAAATATACAACTAATAAAAGCACCTTATTATTTATAAACAAATTGTGTAATGTAACTTTGGAATTCGTCGAATGACATATTGTTTCATCAGGCATTCTTTATTATAAAGGGTACCTGTATTAGTAGTTCTAGACATAATCACAAGGGTTACAAAAAACATAAGTTTGAAATTATTATAAAAAGAACCAGGTTTTTTAACATGCAGTTAATAATTTACGAATTATTCGGACGAAAATAAAATTGTTTGTATATAAAGTCATTAGGGACTTTGATACATTAAAATAGCTTTAACATCTTTTGGAACAAGAGTAAAACATTAAAAGAAGAAAATATTAAGATGTAGAAAAGTCCTAAAATACTACACTTTCTTCATTATTTTAATAAAAACCTATCGTTGAAAGTACCATCAGTCTGACAAGATTTTCTTGCGATGTTTTACATAACATAGAACTTTACTCGCAATCTTGCTGATGGAATGTAAAGTAAATCGTATGTCACCACTCATACTAAACATGCCCTAGGGAAATAACACACCCTGAGCTTTGCATCTCACTTCATAATCTTATGTGAGATTTTCTGTCTTGTGTATACTCTTAGTTTGAAGCTGACATTGAGGTGTGTTATTTACTATCACACTAATTGACTTACTTAATTTACCAAGATAATGATAAACTAAATTACTCTATTGAATAAGCAAATATTATCCAAACTCATAATTTTATCCGAGTTCACATTTGACACAGTATTGCAGTGTGTTATAATATCCCCGCCGCAGCAAACCTACAGTTCAAGTTAATTTCAATATGTCTGATTGGTTTTTCTCAAATATTCACATAACAGTACGAACTTATTCCCGTAATTAAAGTTTAAAATCAAACCTGCACTTCAATTGGATTTAATCATAAACAATAGTTTGAATAGACATTTAGATTGTTTTTTATATTTGATAACTGTTGACGTAGTTGGAGATAATCTCCAAGGAATGACCTTCGTAACTTATGTTAGGAACGACTAATCAGTGTTTAATACAATATATTCTTAACTCTAATGGCATCATTGTAAGTAAATTCAGATCTTAAAATATCTTCCATAATCATTTAAACATGTTGTTCAAATTACATTGTTAGAATAGTGTGCCAATAATAGTATTTGATATGTTACTAAAACATGCATCATACATGTAGCTTCCAATACATCTCGTATGTTTTTCAGTTAGTATTAATAATTACATGATATTTATTATTTTACATAATTCTCATAATCATAGTAATAAATAGTAACCAGTAATTCCTAATGAACCTTTCCTGCTAGGATGTTTGTGAAAATTTGAGCTTAAAATAGGTATTAGTTCATTTATTTACTAATGTACTTTAGTGTTAAAATATTAAATTTCACTTCCATTAAATATTTTTTATGAAATTCAAACTTATTGATTGTTTCTATTAGTCTAATGTAATACATTTACTCCCAAATTAGTTTTGCAAATTAACGGTTTTAGTAATAAACGGGTGCACCAATTAGTTTTTTTTGGTGAATTAGTATCACACCCTCTACAAGATGACAACTTCAATCATGTTGTCACATGTCACATGTAACATGGACATAACACTAAACATGACATGTGCCTAGACTGCTATATGTACAACTAGAACTCGGTGATGACAGTGTAGTAGAATTACTTATGAGTTATGAGACAAGATAGGTCACGCCAAGTTATGATACAGTAGGTTTTACTTTATCTATGCCAAATAATCCCATTACCAGTTAAGTTAGTTTTGTTGTATTAATTTTTATCTTATAAGGTCGTCCAGGGACCATAAACATGAATTTGTAATATAAAAGTACGAAATAATAAAGTAATTAGGATTAATTGACCACGTTAATGAGTTTACGATGATCGATAATTGTATAAAGAAGTGTGGTATAAGTACACACCTGTTAATTCCGGTAATGGAATACAGAAATAACTTATATAAAATAAAACACGTTTTATTTGGTGTAGTTTTTCAAATGTAAAAGTAGTCAATCAAATGTGTATCTGGGTTTATATTTGAATGAAATGAAATAATCTGAAATAATAATCAACAATTCAATATTGGTTGGATGATAAAGCAAAAGAAAAACATCCCTAAGCATATACGTTACATACCGTATTGGTTTTTGTTTGGATTCAATCCCCTGCCGTTCTTATGGATCACGTGAATCGTGACCTAAACACAAAAATGAATATGCACGGATCAGCCTGGATTCATACAGTTTTATTCTGCAGTGTATTGAAATTCCACTTCGTCTAAGCAACAACACAGTTATGTATTCTAACATAAGAACCATTCAACAAAATAATATTTACCTGGTAATACGTTTTCAGAAGGAATTATTTAGATTAAATATTTTCAGATTTTATATGTAAGGTACAGTTTTAAATTATTACATAGTTGTAATAGTTAAATAGATGTAATTTTAAAACATTGTTTTAAACAGGGCATAAAAACTTCCTTATTTCAGTAGACAATAATGTTGCAACGGCTGCTATTACGACAGGCTGTTATTTAATTGTACATCTCACTCGGTTTAGTTGTTTTCATAGAGTGAACGAAATGCAACGCACATTTGGAGTTGAGGTGTATTTTTACGAAAGTCGCCATGGTTTTCTTGACTGATGAGGCTAATCTCCATCTTTCAGAATAAATCAATAAGCAGAACCAGCGTTGTTGGAGCCTGCACAGCGCTATACAGCTTCTTGACCTGGGACTATTGAGTTACAGCTGGTCAGTACCACGCTACACTCCACAGTGTCACTGTTTTGCAGAGACCTTTTTTCCGGAGCGGTTCATCTCGTGAGTCGATCTGCATTGGTCAGTGCGTCCTTTACCACTCCTCAAAATATTGAGAAGTAAAAAGGATAGCATGCAAGTAATAGTATGCTTTTTCTGTACTTATTTCACTGCTTCGATATCATTTTTACACACAATTATGTATAGTGAAGTTATTACTTGATCCAATAAAATAGAATAAAATTACAACATACAAATGTAAAATGGCTGCCATTTGTTGATATTCCAATATCAGATAGTCATGAATAGGTTTTATAGAAATTATACGTGTTAAATAATTTTGGTGTGTATGCTATCATGGCAAAGGTAGACCCACGAACAAAAACTTTAAAATATACTTGCCTGGAATGTTTCCTGACATGGAGGACCATTGAAAACAAAATAGCAATTTTTCTGTGTTCACTGGTCCTCAGTGGGAAACCGTTTTTAAGTATACCATGAAGCGTTCGTTTAACATTAACATCTGGTAAAAAATCTGAATAATTTTAACAAGAGAAAGATTTTTTATGAGAGTAAAACAGTATATAACTGTCTGTTCGTATAGTTGAATTATTCAAATTTTAGTCATTTTTGTAGCTTTATTCTACAATACTAAACTGCAGAGCTATCTCAGATCCATTATGCATATTCATAAAGTGGAGTTTAACAGAGCTGATGCTACGTTTAATTTGTAGGTCACGTACTGCTTTTGAGTTTTGTTAAACAAACAGAGTTAAAGTTGAGATATTTAGTATTAGGAAGTAAACAATAAGGGAATTTAAATAAACCTGCCTAGCCGGATTTTTAAAAATCATTTTGTATAAACATTTCATAGCAAAAATCACTCGTATTTCACTGTTTAATAATGGTATTTTTAACAAAAGATAAATTTGTATTTAATTTATAGATATAAAAACCTTTACGGCCAAATTAAAATTTAATATTGAAAACCCCTTGCTCATTGTTGCTTTATAAGGTTGACGTAAAATATTTTATTGTAATGTTAATAGCTAATGATGATAATTATTGACAAAGCATTTTTCATGAATATTTATGTATATTGATCGGGATATGTAAAACTCATATTTATATACAATAAATGTTTACTAAAGAAAAAATATCACTAGTATTTTTGTCATTATTTACAAAATTACCTATTACTTCTAACAATTGAAGCTGTAGCTAAATCTGTTCCTTTCTTAACAATGATTATTGTAAAATAACCATGTCTCATTGCTGGTGGATATAATCATTTCTGGAAATATATATACCGACAAGAAAGGCAAAATGTCTTAGTTCATTCAAAGTAAAATATCCTCGTAAGTTTATTACGTGTATTTTTAACTGTATACCTTGTAAAAGATTTGGGATGTAATAAAAGAATATATATTTTAACATTTTACTTCTAGTGTTCCTACAAAAAATCAAATAGTACAGTAAATAAATTAAAAGCAAATAGAAACTCCATAAGATAACCATTATTTCCTATCAATATTTTATCCAGTAGTTAAAAATCTTCTAAAAGAATTATTTCCCTCATAATACAACTAAATTAATTTTTTTTTGCAAACTGTATGATTTCTATCTTTGTCATGTATTAGTATAAGGTGCAAGCAATTAAAGTTTAGTTTTTTCTTATTATTTTCTTATCGTTATGGACCACTATTGTACTTAACTGACCTCTGATCATTAAGTTGACCTTAAGTTACCATTAAGTTGACCTTAAGTTACCATTAAGTTGACATTAATTTGACATTAAGTTGACATTAACTTGAGCATTAAGTTGACCATTGATCATCAAACAACATACACATCCGCCAACCAAATTAAGAATATAAAAGGCTTGTTAAAGATAAAATAACTATGTTTAGGCCTACTAGTAAACTATTTGCTAGAAAAAGACAATTCTCTACGGAATTGCTTGGTGCAACTCATTTCCAAAAATCCCCCATTAACAAATTAATACTTGACATACGTGCAAGTAAACCATTTTAAGTAATGATATTTCGTCTAATTCAGAACAATGAACGTGGCAAACAATTTTAAAATACAGTACTGATTTTTTAAAGTGGTAGTTCCAATGAAATATCCACATATTTCACCGATACAGAAGACACCCCTCGAGCAGTCAGAGTGTGGATTGGCTGAGTCAGGTATACAATACACTTCAATTTACTCCGATGTTAGGGCTTTTACAGGTGATCGAATCAAATACACGTCATTATAATTTACCCAGTGAATTCAGAGAAGTCCTCAGTTCTCTGTTAAAAATATATTTTCAATGCTAGTTTATCAATACCCGAGAGAAGTTTTAAAATGAAAAATATTTCCTACTTTACGGCTTCAACCTATTTACCTGTGGCAAATATTAGGTTTAATAGACACATGAAATAACACATTATTAATATACCATATGCCATTTGCTTTATATGCCATAAGATTCTAATGTAACTTATTAAACTTATTAACTCATCAACCTGATTTTTATCTATAATGGTTTTTTACCGAATTTTAAAATTTAAATCAACACACATGTTTTGAGACGGGCTGAGGTTAAACAATAAAATACTATCGTTCTTTAAAACTATAAAACAATTTTTCATACAGGCATCATTGGTCACAGCTGAAAATTAAATTATTTTCCTTATTATTATAAGTATTTCTTTGTTTCATGCATTTATAATCAGTTCAACCAATTCAGTTGTATGGCTGAATCAAAACTGCAACTCAGCAATAAGGAAAACGAATATACGAGCATATTTAATACTGTATTTTAATTGTGGTTGTATGAATAGGTCCCATTAATGAAGTTTTGGGCCCTTAGGAGTGTTTATCGAGAACTATTACGTTAGCTACTCATTTCTAGTCAAGATACTTTTTATTTTTTTTTTTATAATAATTCGATTGACAATAATGTCATTCCAAGATTGCTGGCTTCTCAGTTTGTTCTCCTTAAGAAAGTTGTATCCGAATATTAAATATAACACATACTCTTTATATCTTTACTGCTCTTGGCATAGCGCAAGCTAATCTTTGTTCTGGTACTGACAGATCTTCCCATTTAGAGATGCGAGAGACGGTTTGACACCAGGATACTTTGTCGTCGGCGAACTTTGGTGTCACCCAACAAACTGGACTAATGCTACAATTTTAAGATAACCGTTGAGTTCTATCATTCTCATTGTTGAATTCGTCAAGAGGATCATCTAACGAAAGTAATTTTTTTCTAAAGCCGTAGCTGATCTACATAAATACTACATAAGCTAGCTGCTGATTTAACAGTATGGCGAAAGCGTTATTATTTTGTTGCAAAAAGTAAATTCAGCAAGTTTGCACTATATAACAGCTCTTCTATATCGGCATCTTTATAAGCCATAAAGCTGCTAAACAGTGGTTAAATAACTAGTTTCCGAGTTTTAAGCTGGCAGTAATTACTGTTTTACCACTTCTCATAAAAAGACCTTAAACCGTTATAGGACTTTTTAATACTCAGCTTTATTACACAACACACGAAACTAACTCTCGGAAACTTGTTATAAACATAAGTGTATTAAGTACAAAGGCATATTGACATGATTGCATGATGTATTCTTGCCCTACTAGTTAAATAGTTTTATGTGATAAGCGACAATTAATTTTGTCAATCGCCATTCAAAGTCCTTGTATAAAGACACCTTTAAACTTCAATATCGCTTCCTAACACTGCGGGGCTGGACATCTTTCCGAGTGAAGAATAGGACGACAGTTTACTGAAGTTAGTTAAAAGTTTCGTCCTTAAAAGACAGGATCGTAGAATCTTAATGAGACGGCTCGATTCCTGATAAGGGAAACTTACCTTTGAATAAAAAAGTGTAGTCACTTCAAACTTCCCTAAAACAACAATTAATAGTTATTAAGAGGACTTATTAAAATAAGAAATGTTATGCCAAAGCTAGCGTTATAGTATTTACACATGGGTCAGTGCATCATTTTCTCAATTAAAACTATAACATTGAATGTGTGATAATAGTAAAGAAAATGCAATAATGGTATCATTTCGTTTTGTATTATGTTTTGTGATAAAAACATGCATAAAGTCCAAAAAACGTTTCTGTAACATGTACAGTAGCATTATTAACTGTTAAAAAAATTAAAGTATTTCAAAAAATATTGTATGTAAATAACAGAAATGCTTTACGGTCCCTTCAAAGGCAATATAAGAATTGCTAAATGTAAGAGAAAGATATAAAAATGATATATTTATGTTAATGAATTAACAACGGCTGTTCTGACACAATAAATACTCACATAAATTATTCTTTGTGGGAGGCTTAGCGCGTTCACTTGACAGTCGTAAATAATATCTTCTATCTTGGGAAATGTTTGAATTTTGTAAAGCTGGGGTTTTTCATATGGAAACACATTAATTGGATAACACTTTTTCATGTCCTACCTTCACACCCTAGGACGCTAGGTTCTAGCCCTGAACTGTTTGACACATTATTTCAGGTTAGTCATAGAGGGTTGCGGCTTTATCACATCGATAAAATCCATTGGTAATTGGCGGGATTTGAACCAGGGACTTCGAGAACCGAAGACCCACACTCTACCAAAATGCCAGCCCGCTAGCCCTTATTTGGATAACACTATTCATTTTGAGGTTATAGCAGGCTATTTAGTATTTAAGAACTAGTTTAGAACTTTCAAAATGCAGTGTTAATCTATTAATCAAATCTGTAACATTCTGATAACCAGGTTTTATATAACCACTCAACTCTTCAAATTAACAAAACATGAAACCCTAAAATTGTGGGTAAATGATAAAACCCTAAGATGGAACCAACATTAAATAGAAAGAGAGGGGAACCCCAACATGCTTCTTGCATTTGCATGGGGTGCTTTTGATTTAATCTTACAACACTACTGCATTACAAAATCTACCTAAGTGATTTTTTATTTGACATCTAAAAGCATTATAAGGCTTATATTCAATTAAGTATTAAAATAATCTAAATTAACAATATACAATTTTGCGTTTGAAGGCTAAAAAGGATTACATTTTGTAATATAAAAACTTTATGTTTCGTTTTAGTACTCACCCCATAGTAAAACTACGTTTGTAAAACTGAGATATGAAAATGTGACCATACAAGTGAAAATGTGTGGATGTAATCATTATGCGCAAAAGTACTAACTTCTTGATTTACAATTGAGCTACCAAATTAATTTTTTTATAAAGAGTTCCTTCATAATGAATTATGCAAAATAAGATTGACTTTGTAGAGAGGTATGTAAAGTACAATTAAAAGGATAATTTTTTAATCTGAATTAATTTTGTATTTTGTAATTCTTAGCGAACATTTAGCTTTTTAGCTAATTGCAACAAGTGTTTGTTACTTAGCTTGAACACAACGTATACAATGATCATTGTTATTACTGTAAATGCTTGTGTTAGTTTTTAGCGAATTTCCCATATAGTGAATTTTAGTCATAATATTTATTTTAAATTCAAATAATATTAATTCAAAACTTAAATGAGTAAAATTTTCATGATTTGCCTCTAAAGTAAATAAACATAATTGTTTTATTTTTATATTAGTTCATTAAGTATAAATGAGCAAATTAAAACAAAATACTGACTATAAATAAATAAAGTAAAAATGTGAAACAAGTTAGGTTTTAGGTATTGTCAACTGAATTCTTCAGGAATGTTTAACCATTAAGGTCTAAAGATCCTAATGTTTATCTAAATATATCATGAAAATGTATTTACTACGTACCTTATAGCTGGGATCTAAGCTAATAATGACTTCATGACTGTCTCTTACCATTTTCGAACTAAAATTATAAAGGAGCACATTTCATTGATTGTATTTCGAACAGATATAATATTTATTTTAGTATTTTCAGTTTTCAACTTATCAAAACATAGGTTGAACGTCTGAAGAGGTGAAAAGTACAAAAACGTATCACGTCATTACATTTTTCGTGACGAAAGGCGATTACCTGAGTTCCATTACGACAAATGTCTCGCAAACTGATGTATTTCTTTGTCAGCTTCTTCATGGTCCTTAATGCGAGAAGAGATTGAAAAGATATCGTAACAGAATATACTAACGTAGTCCGCGTACTATATGTAGTTTATATGTAGTGGCTATGTAGTCTTTCTGTAAACCAAGTGTTGTTATCTATTTGGTTTACTAAGAAAACATATATCCTCTCATGTTGGTCTTATTTATTTCCCTTAACAAACTAGATGACAACTATGGGGACGCAAACATAAACATACAAAGAAGGAATTTTGTCAAATATTGTTGTACAAATATGTTTTTTTATTAGTTATTAAAAATAATATAAATGAAAATTAACTACCGAAACAATCCTACAACAAAAAACGATTCACCATAAAATTTCAAAAACTTCTTTACAGCCGTAATAAGAAGTAAGAACTTAGATTTACGTAAATAATTTAAAGCCAAACCTAGTATTCTTTTCATGCAAATCTAAAAGAGATTTAACCATATTTCTAGTGTTGTACATTTGATATACAGCATTTTTTATTTACAAAATACTGTCAATTAATTCATAAAACAGTAATGGTGTAATTATATTATACACCAATTTATTTGTCCACTCTTTTAAACTATTTAAGCAATCGAAATATTAAATCATTTCTTATATTAAAATCATGTTACTTATACTTATCGTTCCACAACCAACAAGAAGTACAGTCACTTTAAACATATGACTTGGCTTTATAAATATTTAAGATAATTATCTTATTTTTTATTTTTCGAAATATTGTAAGTCATTTGTAACTATCATTGTATTATTAAAATATTTTTTGCCACGAATTATTCAAAATAAGGTCTGTAAATTGAATAAAAGTATTATTTAAGCGAGTTTTTTTTAATTCACATTTTAATCAAAGTTTAGGCGTTAGATTTACATTATAAAATGTTACTTAACAAACATTGACATTTATATAATATCTTAAGATGTGTCCAAAGAGTACAGCTTAACTACATTTGCTTATTACGACACTACAGAGGCAAGTGGGTTTAGGATAAGACATTTAAGTGACACTTCAACATTTAAGGTTCATAAACGCTAAGTGGCTGGTTCTCCTCTAGCAGATAACTTTTCCAGCCATTCCGTTGTAAAAACTACATAAAAACTGAATATTTTTACTACTTATTTCATTAAACCATAAATAACTACGTACGTTGTACATTTATTGAAATATTGCGAAATTATTGAAAATTCCTTTAAAATGTATTGCCAAGAAATAAACATAGTATATGTTTTTAACAAAAGTAGCACGATACGTGAAAGTAATATCAACAGTGATTCAATATCTGATATTGGATTTCCTTATATCAGCCAATATCCTGAGTGATATTGTGAATCCAGATTGGTCCATATCAAAATAACTTGTACTGTTAAATATACTATTAAAAATCAATATAATTGATTGTACCTTAAACACGTGAGTTATTTTTAAACTAGTTTAATTCAATACATTTTACAGATTGGGAACTTGTTATCATGCAGTAATATGATTTAAATATCTATGACAGTCAATTAAGGGTTTTTAAAATTTTGTTTAAGTTACATTTTTTATATAAGCTCTGAGTGGTGGTAAAGAGATTTTAATTATTACGTATTAACTTTTTTTTCATTCAAGACCATTACATCGTCTCCACATCCTATACTATACCCTAATACGAGCTATGTCTGTTTGTCTGTCTGTCTTTGTGTCTATTTGAATGTCTGTCAGTCAATCCATCTGAAATGTACAGTATTTATATCTTATAATATTCAGGATATCTAGCAAAAGTATTTTGACGAAACTTTGGAATTAGAAACTTCTAGCCCTGAAAACGTGATTGGTGCCAGCCACTGCCTCAGGAAAATTAGTATTTTACCACACAACTCATTTGAAAATTTAAAATTTAGCATCTGCCCTATGGTTTAAGTAACTATGTTGGTTGAACAAAATATCATGGGAATGTAAACAAAACACTGTTAACATGTGTTTAGCACAAGCCATCCACAGTATACTGGCAAATTACAATATACAGAACAAAGAGAAAAACATCAGTTACTGAGCAAAGATTACTCGATAAATAGGAAAATAGTTCCAATCATATACTAATTTCTTTACTTGGCTCGATCATACCAAAACTTAATTCCCGAAGTACTGAGGCAATTTTTGACAGACTTTAGTTTAGCAGTGAAAAAAATTTAATAAGCCTATATATAATATGAGTATAGTTTGAATACTTGTTACTTTAATCTCGGACTCGGCATCAAGATACGCCTGTATACTTACGATGTAACTAAGTTCTACTTCAAAAATAAGCTCTAGATCAGTGTTATGAAAAAAATTGTATCGCCATAGTATGAACTAAACTTTGGAAAATTTTACATGGGTCTTATGGAATACCATTCCGCCATTGCGGTTATTTCATTATCGTAAATTAAATATTTGTAACATATGTTTACACTGAGCAAAAGTAAATAACAATGTTTA
This sequence comes from Macrosteles quadrilineatus, assembly GCF_028750875.1. NCBI lineage: Eukaryota > Metazoa > Arthropoda > Insecta > Hemiptera > Cicadellidae > Macrosteles > Macrosteles quadrilineatus. Next base: position 23,705,461 of record NW_026542602.1, read on the forward strand.
TACGGAGCAAAAAAAGGGCAATCATATAAATACCATTGAGCATATCATATTTCAAAATGAGTAACAAATTATGGAAATACCTAGTAGTGAAATCAAGGAGAGATAGTACTAACCATTTGACCCGAGCAAGGCTTCTTCTCCAGCTACTATTATATTTATTTATGTACATTAGAATTTAAACAAAAAAATTCAATCAGCTGTTTTAATTTAAGCAAACTGTCAAAACAATGGTTATCCGGTATGCAAGTATAGGCTATTAATATTATTATAAACGAGTGATTTTTACCATCGACTTTAAAATAAATTAATGTGTTGTGGATTGTCAGGATAAATTTTAAATCATAATAAATTGAAATTCCACTGAAACTAAAATAATAAAAGCCAAAAGCCAAAATGAGTTGTAAATAAAACGTCAGTTTCTTTATATTGCTTTTAAAATCGAAATAAACTATACCGATCCATGGTTCGGTCCCTGGTTGACCTACTGAAAACATAATACAGAACTTTATGAAAATCATACGTTTGTGGACTTATATCCTTCCAGCTAGGCTGTTAATCTATTATGCTAAACTATCTGTTAAGTTCACTTGTTAATTAACTGATTTTGTGATATACATACAGGGTGTTGAAAATGTCTGGAACCAACATTATATCTGGTGAGTGGTTAAAGAAAAACAAATGATATTTTGTGTACGGATATACTATGGTTTTACCTATCTTTTGGTGCCTTATGAAAATTTTTACCACTTATAGGGAACGTCCTGTGGAGGATGCAGTAATAAGTTTAAATGGAAGCCTATGGTAAATGATACATCATTTTAAAGGCCATTTTTTTTTTAGTAAGGAGCCACAAGTTTCTTCTCAAAAGGACCACCCTAGCAAAACTGACGACTGTTTGAAATTTAAATAACCACTTATAGGGAACGTTCTGTGGAGGATGCAGTAAAAAGTTTTCATTGAAGCCTATGGTAAATGATACATCATTTTTAAGGCCATTTTTTTCTGAGTAAGGAGTCACAAGTTTCATCTCAAAAGGACCACCCTAGCGAAAATGGCGACTGTTTGAAATTTAAAAATTCCGTTCCCTATAAGTGGTTTTTTAAATTTCAAACAGTCGCCATTTTTTCTAGGGTGGTCCTTTTGAGATGAAACTTGTGGCTCCTTACTCAGAAAAAAATGGCCTTTAAAATGATGTATCATTTACCATAGGCTTCCATTAAAACTTTTTACTGCATCCTCCACAGGACGTTCCCTATAAGTGGTAAAAATTTTCATAAGGCACTAAAAGATAGGTAAAACCATATTATATCCGTACACAAAATATCAGTTGTTTTCCTTTAACCACTCACGAGATATAATGTTGGTTCCAGACATTTTCAACACCCTGTATATTAATAAGCAACCAAATTCTGGCTCCATTGTTCCAAGAAACCCAATTTGAACTAATCTTCAATTATTGTGGAAGTGTATTCAAATGTAAATTACTTAATAAACAATGAATATTCTAAAACTAAATTAAATGAAGTAATTGAATATTTTCTTACTCTTTGCTACTGCCATTGAGAAGGCCATCTATTGTAAAAGTGTTTTATTATTCTTGGGTGCTTTTCTAGCGTAGTGGTTAGCGTCTCGGACTTCGATGAATACGTTTAATGGATTTGGACTTCTTTCCTCAACATAGGGTTGAATATACTCGGCCGTTTTGGATTCAATCATTTAATGTGGGCAAATTTCGAGATGCTCCAGCAAAACTATGCTATGAAACTTCGTTTTGTAATTCAGCTGCAACACTACTAACTATTTGATTTATGTTGTAACGTAAAGCACACAACCCCTAGTTGTTATATGATCCATCAATGTAATATTAGGAAGAGGTTTTAAATAATGCATGCAAGCTTACTCTTATGCACAAGTCATAGCTTAAAGGGGTATTCAAATAAAAAAAAAACGTATATGTTTAGGAATTGCACTTCATTGAGAAGATATGATAGTGCTACTTTAAATTGATTATAAATGTATAACCGTGGAATTTAAGAAACAACATTTTTAAAGTGCCATGACTGATCTACTACCATGACTGAAGATGAGTAATTCTTACCTTCTCAATGCACCCTCGGAAATTTATTTTTCTAAATGTAGGAAATAACTACTTATAAATCTTTTAAAATGATAGTTTTTTACGCTCAAAATGACCCAAAGATCCCAAAGAAAAGCGGAAACATGGAATGGTATTTTTACACCGAAATCGGTCGTGTGGGTACTCACATTAAACGGTAGAGCTAGCTGAACAAGAATATGCAAGAAGTTTGAAGATCCGATGGATACTATAAAAACAGGTTGTTTTGTTCTTGGTATGTCTATTACGGAGATGCGGCCGGAAATGCATCGGAAAACGGAAAAATAACTATGTTACGACCGGAAAAGCGTTGGTTAGGTTAGGTTGGGTTAGGTTAGGTTGAATAAGGTTAGGTTAGTTATTTTGCGTTTACCGACGCTTTTCCGGCCGTATTACCGTTAATATTTCTTGGATCTTGAAACGTCTTGTATATTCTTGTTCAGCTCGCTCTACCAGTTAATTTGAGTACCCACATTACCTATTTCTGGTAATATATTGTTTTTTTATTGTTTTTACGGAGTTTTTTGACGCTTTGCGTATAATAAATAAATAATAAATTTGCAGAATTCCTGCATTTTGGAAAAAGAAAATTTCATTTTCCGAGGGTGCATTGAGAAGGTAATAATGTATTTTATGTATTTGTATGTAATGTATTTTGTAATAAAGCTTTTCTTAGTATGAAGTAAATAAATAAAGAGTGTATTCCAAGATAATACTATTACAATATAACACTTTTTGTCCCAGCATTTAATAATAATTTTAATATTTTTCAAGTGGAATTAAAATTGTTTTGAGAGATCCAGAGGTAAACGTATTGGGTCGTTTCTGGTCTAATCACTTTACGTGATCATATTTAGATGGCTTCAGCTCTGCTGAATGGTTTTGGGAACGTATTTAGTTTGATTCATATACGAGTATGTTTTTATCATCGAAGCTGCATACCGTATTTACTAAAATATATAAGCTTTAAAATAAATTGAATCAGTTGAGAATTTTCTGTTGAGATTAGGCCTATGATTCTATTACGAGTTATAAATGTTTATTACGGACAAATTCAAGTATTGTACGCAAGAACAAAGTGCAAACTAATCGTTTCAACTATGAAAAAAAGTATATGCTTTTGCAAATTAATTGTTATACAGTATACATTTTTCAGTATCTCGTTGTATACGAAAACAAATTAAAATTCAACTGTGGGTTGTTTATTAAATGATCATGAGTATTTTATGTATAATCTTTTAATAAATCTTTGGCAATGAGGGAATAGGAAAGACTTTTTTCTCCCCTTTCTTAATGATTATTTGCCAAATAAAGCTCTGATTCTACTTCATTTGACGTTAAACAGAAACGTGTTAGTTAACAGAATAACAAAATAATAATAATAAGAAGAAAAAGAAGAATAACAGCTTATTCTTAAGCAAAAGTTATAAGGGTTCTAAGGGTTCTAGACTCTAGTCTAGAAAATCCTGGGACATCTTCTACGTTGACCATGAAAGAAATATACTAATCTTGAATAAAAAGTCTCAGTTTATAAAAGCTGTTACTAATCAATGAAACATAACAGAACCTTTTGTTAAATTTTTATTAAGTTAATTTAAATGTTATTTTATTTAGATACACCCGATTCTCCAACATCTCCAGATAGTCTAGAACACCTACAGAAGTGCCTTTGTAAAAGACTACCAAAAACTGTATTAGCTGAAATTCCAAATAAAACTTCCACTTTAGGTAATCTACACGTATGCACAAATGTTGCTAACACACAGTGTCGGATCATTTCCGCAGAAGTATGAAAATATGCTACATCGCTAAACACATAGGGAATAAATTATTCCTTTCTTTCTACCAACATGGATTGCATTGGAACATTAGCTTGTTCTCGCTATGTTGTTTAAAGACGAGCATATTGAACATTATTTGTAAGCTTTTGACAAGATAAAAACATTCAAAATTGTCCTTATTAATCATGTAAAAAATATTACATAATGCTTCTTTGATTTTGCTTTTTTGCAAATTTTTCAAATGTTTGTCTTCCTTTTTGATTAACCTGTAAGTAAAAAGTATTTTTAAATTATGAAAATCACAGATCTAAACTACAACTAACAATTACAAATGACCTGATGCTGTCTATACTGCCCCACACACAAATATTAATATATTTTTAATTTGGTTTATTTTTCGATGGTTTGATTAGACTAAACATTTATAATTAATCATGTAATTGGATAAAATATTTTATTTACTTAAGGACAAAACTTATTACAAATACTGTATATAATACATACATTCAAAAACATTTGAAAATCTCTAACACTTATAATAAACATTCTATCTACAAAATGTATTGATTGTTTTTTTAGAATCAATTGCCTTAAACAATCTATCCCTAAACTGTTTTTAAAAGGAATTGATTATTTGCATCTTATTTTAAAAGTAAATAATAAAACACATCACATGTCGTTTAGTTAGAGCAGAATAAAAACATCCAACCATCAGTGATACAACCGCTTGATACGTTAATCTCTATTTATTTTCACGAAACGCTCCAACGAGTATTGGAGAGGTTTATTCCACAAACGGTTTTGTAATATTTGTAGACGAGAAATATTAATAGCTCTGCACAGTTAGATTTTAAAACAATATTTTACATTTTAAGTAAACACAAAAGAGGTCATAAATGATTGAGTTCTTGTTACTTATTTTATACTAGCAACAATGCCCGTTGTGGTTAAATACAACGGTCTCTAGTAAAATAATGGTTATGAAATCCATACACCACTTTACTCACTAATATTAATGGTACAGTTTAAGTACATAACATTAGAATAACACATTTAACATAAGGAATACATTTTAAACATAAATGCAAATTGTTAACAACAACATTTAATCAACGAAAAATTAATTAAATAACAATATAACAATAAGCTGTTGAATTATTAACACGTCATGTTTCTTATGATTAGATTATGCATGCTGGTAAACCAATTATTGCCATCTATAAAAATTGGTTTTTCTTTTCCGAGTCGGGTTAGTTCTTCTACCTGCCCGAATTTTATAATTTTGGTCTTAAAATAAAGCTATGCAAGCACATATTTGTCATCAAGCATCATCATTAATTTATCTAATGTTTACTCGACGAAAGAATTTTTTCCTCTTTAATTAAAGATGTATTCCAGCAGTTCTAATTACATTATACATTTTGGTCTAAAACCTTAAGTGAAATACCAGCTTTCATTTGAGCTATTGATTATTAAGATCGGATTACCTAAAGCACACTGCTGAATCACGAATCAACAATAAATACAATCGTTTTAGTACCTATATGCAATCAATTAACTGTAATGATAAATTTAAGTGACGACAACGGGTCCTTTACCCACGTCATCTATGCCTTGCTATCTCAGTCCGTTGTGCCACTATTGGATGTTTGACCACACTCCACTATTTGAGTGACATTTTGTACATTTCTTTAATCGTAAAATATTTTTATTCAAAGTGTAACTGATCCTTAAACGGAAAAATGTCATCCCTTTTAATTGATTTCATAAGGTCAAGGGATAACGAAAATACTATTAACATATTAAGAATTAGAACCAAAAGGGCTTGCAGCCTTTATGTTCTGACTAAATCCTTCACTTTGAAACTTAAAAATGTGATCTACACTAGGGGCCACGAGAGTCTGCAGTTGGCGGCAGCCAATAGCAAGACTGGACTAGCGGACATGATCTACGCTAGTCAAACTGGACGTTATAACCCGTTCACAATTTTTTACACTGATTAAAATATACTAAACATTATTTTCAAACCAGCTGGTATTATTAGATTTGGCAACAGCACGTGGTCCTCATTGGCTCCTTCAGAGTGGTAAAGAGGCTCCTCCTTCAACTACAGACTCGCGTGGACTGTGCTGTAATATAATTATACAAATCATACACACTTACATTTTTATGTGGGTAAAGGTAAAGCTATACAACATGCTATAATGTAGAGCATGATTTTTTGTATTAATTGTAGATTTATAAATGTATTTCCATAACATTTGTTGGATTTAGGATGCATCAATTGCTACGACGGCCAATAGCATTAAAATTTACATAAGTTTATATTGGCGATCATAGAATAAACTAAAAACCAAATAACTATTTGCTACTTTTTAAGTCCTATTGTCATCTTAAAAATAACGTAGGCCTACGTTAATTTGTCTGTGGATATGCACTTAAAGTGGAACATAGGATCGCATTGAGTAATATTTTACAGTAACATTGAGTGGAACATAATCGCATTTGTAAAATGTTCTAATCTTTCTTGCTAGTCGGGTAGGTTTGTAAAAGCTTAAAGTGGCACTCAAAAGGAAAGGGAACTAATAACTTGCAGTTTTATTGAAATATGTTTTTTTTATGATTTAGTATAACAATGCATTACATTTATAAGCAAATTTACACATCTGTGTTATGATTTTTAAGATGGCATTGCTGATTTGCCTTGTTGTTTCACACTGCTGGTATTTTATCAAATAATTAAAAAAACTAGCCAACTCTGTTGAATATCTTTTTAAATATTTTTTTTCACAGTTAATACTACACTTTTAGTGGTCTATTTAAGTATGTTTATGCATAAATGTAAACTATATCAAGGGTTATTTACTTCTTTAAACATCAAAATGCACACATCTTTATTTCATTCAATAGGAAATATTTTCCCATGTCAGTGTGGCTTAGATTTGTTTTATACTGGTCAACAGAGATGATAAAATGATTTCATTAATACAAATACTTTTTAGGAACAACAAACTAAACATCCAGCCTTTAATTGTTATTATTTACCCTAATAAGTATTAATAAGGCAGTTGTGATTGATTGCCAAAAGGGGTATTTTCTTTGTAAATTTAATATTAATTGCTACTAATATAGAAACTTAATATAATAATTTATTAACCTAATGAATATTGTCAATGCAATGGAATAGGACACAACATCATAAAATAATAAAGGATTTTAGTTAATGAGTAGGAAAACAATATATTTTTAAGGGTGATGTTTACAAATAGCTTTACGTGCTTTTCTTTACTCTCTTTATCAATGAATAGTTCAATTAACAGAAAAGAAATTCAAAGGTTTCTTCATTAAGCATTAGACTAATTTATAAAATACCTTTTAACCTGCAAATTTTGTTTTTGTGAAATGATTTCTTTGATTTACCGTATTTAGGAAAAATAGTTTTGTCAATACTAAATTATTTGTTAGATGTATATCAGTATTTTATATTATTCCAGTGGAAGAAGATTACTTATATGTATAACAGTTAGTGGAAAGGTACACGCAAGCCGATTAAAATACAGGTTTAACAAAAACACGAAACTTCTCTGCACAAAAGGCAAGTACGGATGAATGAATTCTACGAACAGTTCAACAATCTTGAGACACAGACTGGTAAACAAAGATGGATAATGCCTCTTTTGTTTTGGGTTGAAGTAAGTCTCCTGAAACCTGCCTTTTTCTGCTTCTTTATTTATTTCCAAAAGTCATAAGCTGGTTTGGCTTTATCACTCATTGTTTATTTTAGTATTGATTGAATCCACCTTCAAACACAGTATGGCTAACAGTGTCATTTCGATTATATAATGTAAAACATAAGGGTTGTGACAATTTAAAACACGTTTAAAAAATTTATTTTATGTAAATATTTTCCAAACATTATATTGGCTTTCTTAAAACTCAAATATTAGGGGATTGAGGTTACCAACCTCAACCATATACCATTTACCTAATATTTTATTTAACATTTAAGAATTATAAGTTGTGTTGATAAGCATTCTGTAGTCGAAGATTAAGCAATTATTTGTGAATAGTCTTTTGTTAAATCTAAAATTTACAAAACATGTTCTTGGTATGACAAGTAACTTAGTAAAATTTAGTTCTGTTTTAAGTGCAGTGATTAAAGTTTTAATTTATATTGAACAACTGTTTATTTTATTTTCAAATTTCTCACACACAAAATATCATCTTTAATCTGAAACGTGAGAAAAAACGTCAAAGTGTGCACAACTCACAACATAAATTAATGATATTTCTTACGATAAACTCAACTGTACACAGTTTGTGCGGGAGAGTTTTGTAACAGTTAAAACTTGTTATTTACTAGGGAAGTTTCCAGAGTATTATTAAACTCTTGGGACGATTTGACAACGCAGATGGTTTATACTGTATGTCTACTATGCGATATTCCTACTGAAGTAATAATAAGATTGTTTTTTTTTTTCGAAAAAGTTAGGTTCTATTAAATAATAACGCAACTTGGGTATGAAGTTTTATTTGAGTTAAATTAATAAGTGTATTACTTTAACTAGTGTGATGATTTTTAGCTTCAGCTCATTAACTGTCCCTCTTACAAAATACATTTTTTTCATTCGAAACCATCCCAAAAACATATAAAAAAGAAAGAGGAGTGCTACATCAGCTACAGTTAGCTATCGTACTCATAATAAAAAGTGTTGCTATTGGTTCTCTTAAGTTGAGACACATCATAAAAACACATGGACGTATGCGTTCTCCATTGCAAAAACATTTCGAGAACAAAAATAAACAAACCCTTGAGAAACAGAATAAACAAGAACGGTTCACAATATCTCCATCGAAAAGAAATAATTGTTTTTCAAATTGAAAGATAACCATACCAACTCGTTCAGTTTTAATTTTCGGTTCTCTCATTGGTTACTTTTCGTTTTTGTTAAGTTTTTTTATCGATAAGTAATCTATCTACTTACATCATGTTGAAAAGTAAGCTTAGATAGTAAACCTGTTTATTCTGAAAAAAGGCTGGTTTGAGTTAACATTGGATTTTTTCAAACATAAATAAATTTTCAGATGGTTCAGTTTAACTGCCAAATATAGTTCATCAATAATAGTAATATATTTCAGGGTTCCTATGCATAATTCTATGTTATGATGTTCAATATCAAGTCAGTATTCCTTGGTTAAATGGTTATTGATCTTTTCAGGGTGGTAGCGGTGTGGTCCCGTTTACACTGTTCGAACCATGTGTCCTGGTATTGTTTGAGTCACCCCTGTAACCTCTAGGCTACAAAAAGGAAGATACCAAACAAAGGCAGTATTGTTAAGGAAGCCCTAAGAGCAGAAGATAGCTCCCGCACATACCCAATGTAGCAGGAGATATGGAAACAGGAGACTGGAGGATGATAGATTGCGAAACTCATGAGACAGGGTTCAGCCTGCTCTGTCACGCAGTTCTTGTCTAGTCACGTATATTTTTAGTCATACCTTCACTTGACAGGCAATTCTGGTTCACCCGATACCTTGGATGCCCGGAGACTCGAATATGTGGAACACACAACCTTCCGATTTTCACAGAGGGTTAGAAAGCCTAGAAGCAACTCAACATATTGGTGGTGCTATAAGTTGAATAGCTCTGAGAGACTATAATGCAGGGCAAGGACATTAGGAGATGATGATAAATCTCTCTCTCGGAACATCCTTCAGGGTAAAAAGAACAACTTAGTTTGGATTGTAGTGTAAATGTGAGAAATGAAGGTTCCGAAATGGAGTGAATACGTTAGGTGCATGCAAGCCCGGTCTAGTTTTTGAAATTTTCAACACGTTTTTTCAGAACCCGAAAAGAGTGGAGAGTACTTTTAGCTATTGAGCATTGATTTTGGGTATTGAGCACTTTGAAGTTCCCACCTGTTCAAACACTCTTTCCCATATCTCGTCAAATTGCGCGTGACAAATTGTTAATCTCATTCAAATTTCTTAAATGATTTAAATTCCTTTGCTATTGTGTAATAAAGTTACGTGTTATCACATACAACAAATAAGTCAGCTTTATCCTCATGTGTGTATACTATTCATACGAAACATAGAAAGTAGACAGAGCAAATGATACTGAGATCTGTCAAGGATTGAAGGATCACAATCATCATACCAGAGGCACTTTAGATCACCTGCATATAGATGATGAACGTCCAAACATATGCAGCACTTGACCACTTGTCTCTATTGAGACATCACCAAGCGTTATGTGTTGAAGCTATATGAAACAGAGATATATCAGACTATATTGATGTCTGGGTTTAGGTGTATCCGTACTGGCTTTTCGTAAAATAATAAAATGTAATCTTTAACCCTATAAAGAATGGAAATAAATTAAATGGAATAAGAATGGAACGTAATGGAATTTAATTAATGTTTAATTTATAATTGTCAAGTAAAAAAAAAACAGTGCCGCCTTACCAACAATGAAACTATAAATTGATAAATATTAAGTATTATTATTTTATTTAAATATGTTTATGGTTTCCAAGCGTTCATAATGGTTGAGCGAGTGCAAAGAATTGAATCGGTTGTAAAACCTTTAAATAAGTCATAATACTATTTTAAACGAAAATGTGTACCATAATTACCAAATATGTGCGCACAATCTTTAAAGAATACTTACCTATGTCTGTATTTTCCCCCTATTTAATTGATTACGCAACTTTGACTATAAAACGTATCTCAAACAAAATATAAATAGGTATTTGAAACAAATGAGTTGATAATTTTACTTTTCAAAAACACAACTTGACTTATCAAAGGTACAACTCAATCCATCTTTTATTGTCATTTTCAAAGTGTAAATATTGATTTCCCCAAAGAATATACCAAAGTAAATATTACTTTTCTAACTCTTCTTCAGGTAAGTCAATTTCAGAAGTTCATGTTAAATAAAAACGCTCGGAAGTTGATTCTAGACTTAAGGTTATTCTTATCTTACTCAAATAATTCTTGTTAACATCTGATTCAAGCGTTTTTTTTATCAGGCATTAGTGATATCTTGATATATAATAATAACGGATTATATTTTTATAACATTTATTAATATGAAAACATACACTTTGTTATTGACGGACTTACAAAGCTACGATAGCTACATATTAGATCTCAAATCGACGCCATTAAAGTGATGAAAATCTTTTCAAAATAAATTTAAGCAAAAGCAATAGTTACGACCTTTATTAAGCGTGCGGCAAGTAAATGCCTAATAAAAATAAATATATCCAACTAAGATTAATTGTATGTACTTATTCACTAAGACCTTACTAATGTGAAATGATTCTTGAATCTTGGCCTTTCACTTACAAAACATAGATTTTTACTAATGAGGATCCTTAAAGGCTGTGAAGAATGTGTACGGTGTTTAGGATAAGGGAGGCGTCTTGGTTTTTATAAGTAAATATTAAATAGAATATATATTTCTTTTTATTTGCAACAAAATATTGATACAGTAATAAAAAAACTTAACTGCGGGTAACAGTAAATTTTTAAGAAATTGAATAGAGAATTTTGTGAGAATTAGTAGTTTATTTTATGAAGAAGCTTTTTCAATCGTAGTTATTACCGAAGAAAATAAATAAATAAAGTCTTTATATATCCAGCGTACATCAGATACAAAGTTCTGTTTTACTTGCAAACTTTTGTCTATTGCAAGTAAATTAAAATGCAACATTCCTAAAAAATAAAACTACAAAAGCATATCTTTAACATTCTTCTTGAATGCCTGTGATATTTTTTATTTTACCTCTGATGGTAAAGCATTGTAAATCAGGGGTGTAAAGTAGGAAAAAGTATTTTTTCCCATCTCAGTTCTGACCAGCGGTAACTGCAACAGGCCTTCCTGACGAGTATGGTTCTCTTTACCTGAATAAAAACAGAAAATTTACATTATCTTGCAGTAATGAGCTTATACCTTTTATCGAATCTTTTTTCATATTCTGCCATTATAAAAGGACAGCAGACTGCCAACAATCAACAAAATATTGATTGTCATTGTCCAGAACGGACAATAACTTTTCATCAGTTCAGGAATGTGCGTTTGAATGGATTATGAAGAGTTTTAACTCATTCCTTGATTAAATAAAACCCAGCAAACCCTTTGTATATTTCCATTCAAATTAACTCTTCTTTATTTTTACAAAATCATTATCAAGACAAATCGAATGCTTATATGCAAAGTATTTCTAATCACGATGAACTAAACTAGTTTACAATTTAAAGAGATTATTGTAGTTAACACGTACACAAAAACAAATTAGGTATAGTATAAGTTTGAATGTAAACAAACTAATAGAAATCATTTACTTACTCGTCAAAAATATAAACTAATATATTATAACTAATATATAAGATAAGAACTGGCTTTTAAAACGTGTTTGATTTTGTTTTTGTTTTTTTTTTATTTGAGGGCAAAATGTAATGTTATACGTCTATTCTCTTCCTAACCATCATGTAACTAGACATTTAACTGGCCGTTTTATATGTATATCCATATTTATTTTTACACATATCCTATAGAGTTTAAAATAATGAAAATGAGTTATGATCTCTACATGATGATATTGGCGTGTTATACGTTATTAGCAAATCATTTACACCCAAATAATAGGCTGGTTTTTCAAGCTTCTAAATTAACGAATCGTAACGAAATGTACGGGTAAAAGTGAAACTTATTCTGTAATCAAGTAAAAAGTTTGATTTCTTGTAACTTTCATGTTATCAGGTTTATGTATGTTGAAAACAGCTAAAAGCTAGTGTGTTTTATCAATGGAAGCGAAATAGTGGCACTATAAAAGTAAAGTACTTCTCCCAGAACTCATATAAGTATCCATAAGGTTTTAACCTAGTTTTCTTCAATTGTAGTTTTTAACCATATTGTGTGTAGGAGTAGTATGACTTTTATAAGAAGATTCTACTGAAAAGGTCAAGTACATTTATTTTGTCGTCATACTGTAGAAAAATAACAGCCGTTTTATAATATGCGTTGTGGGTCTAAAGTAGCATTTTTACTTTCTAGGGAGTAAAAAAGCAGTTTAACGCATAGGGAGTAAAACTCATACACTTCTTATGACGTCAAAAATAGTGGAAATCATATTTTGTCAACTCAGTTGTAAATATCTATTGTGAACAAAATTGCATGTATCGAATGTATGTGTAGTTTAATAGTCGGTTGTAGCATAGATAAAACATACTCCCTTAGTAGATTTCTCATCCTTATGGAACAGCTGAAGACAATTTTATTGTTAGTTCTGTACGGTTTTCTGCAGATGTCGTGTTTTGTTTACAATTTGTTTCCCGTTATTACAGCCATTTAAAACCTCGTTTAACCAAATAATACGATCTAATCATAAACAATAACTTGTCCCCTAGTCATATAACCAAACAGTAAAGCACAAATCAAGAAATTAACCCTAAAATAATAGAAACAAAATTTCGTCGACACTAGCGCCCAGTGTGGCGTACATGAACTAGACATGAAAAACGAGCCTCAAAATTTACAATGGGATGAGAAGTCTACTTGTGTTGGTTAGTCTATGGTTGTAGGCAATTTATGCCTTATTATAAATAGCTCGACATGTCAATAGTCAAACCCAACACAACAAACAACAATAAACAAACAGAACACAATCATAATAGAGGAAACGATTGAATCTCTTACTATACAGCTGCTTGTTTTCATTAGAAAATTAAATTTGAAAACATGTAAGAAGTAATTTTAAGAGGTTATCTTTATATGAAAACTATTTTAGTTTTGTAATATAGTTTGTTCAAATAATGGTGAAGATAAATATAGGTAGTTCATCTCACGGACAAAACGTGCCTTTTCAACCCGCGCTCATTTACCAGACCTCGGCTTCACCTTGATCATAAAACTTGAGCTCGAGTCAATAAGAGATATTTTAGGCCCTAGTGATAAAATATACTATTCCTATATCTGTCAATAATAACCTCAGTAATGTGTAAATGGTCCACTGCGTTTAACTTAATGTTACACTTACAGTTTTAAATTACTGTTGAATATCCATTTTATCTCATGTAGTTGACTATGAAAATTGGATTACCAAACTGCTACTTAGATTTATTGTTTACTGTTAACTTAAATTTATTTGACAAACTGTGCTGTTTTACCACATAAATAAAATGGTTCTGATTCAATAAAATCTTAATCGAGACGTTTTACTCAAATGTTTGACAGAAATTAGTCCTTATTAGTATGTAACTTTGCCACAGTGAAAAAAATTGGTATATGTTTTTTCTTGAATCTAAGAACAGAAATGTAATAAACCACGTATTACTTTTGCGATAGTGTGGTTTAATTGATTAAATATGAATTCTGACATAGAAGTGTTAATTATAAGTTATACAACGAGTTTTTTGAGTGCTCATTATTCGTGGGATCAGCTGGTCTATAAGATGCCCCTTCTAGCTGGATGATAATGACGTCACCCGATTGTTTGGATAGGCTCATTTATCTAGAAACAAAGAAAAGGTTCAGTCACTGGAAAGAGAAAATTCTCATTTTAAGTGAGCTTCTTACACTACAATTTACATTTACACATAATTATTTATTAGTATATTTGTCCTTTCAAAACATGAAGGAAGTTAAAAACAATTACTGAAATAATTTATATAACTTACTCGGTTTGATTTGTTTATACTTGACTTTGAGAGTATCGAAGATATCGCCAGTATTCTAAGAACGGACAGTTTTGAAGTTTTGAAGTGTTGGTTTTAGAGCTTTAAAAAATAAATACATAATTTATAAAAACAACAAGTAATTTAAAAAGATAAATGCAACATAACAAATCTTATAGAATGTCTGGATCTTAATAAATGCTCTATATCAGGTTTAGCGTTGGGTAAAATGTATTTGAAGATAAATAGAGCAATATTTGACGCAGTTGTTGACTTTATGGCCAATTAGTGTCTCTCCTTAATCCCAATTTGCCATTTTAGTGACTTTTATCCTTGCTGCTATAATTAAATTAGGAACACTTACAACTTTAAACTTACTATTAAATTAAATTGCTCAAACATAGTTTTTTGTACTATTTCTGATTAATTCATTCCGGTATTTTTTTTCGTGAGGGCATTATTAATATTATTCTTAGTTTGTTGGCTATTCATCACTAAATTAAATTATACACAATTTACTAAAAACATGTGGAGGTATATTTAGAGTTTTCATTAAAACCCATCTTCAGCTTTTTGTAACAACATATCAGGTAAATAAACTATGATCTATTTATTTCTGATAAATATACCAGCAAAACACATACGCAACCAATAATTTATTTTTCCTTTATTTAAGAACGTTGTGATAATTTTCTCGAAGAATACGTGGATTTTTCCAGAATATAGTGTAAGGCTGAATAAAATGCAACAAACATTTTACAAAGGTATTCATCGAATAATTGTTACTGGTTAGGGTTGCATATAATTGATATTTATTTCATCTAAGATCAGTTGCTTCTTAAATTTTTGTAATATAGAGTTGGTCAATAGAAAACTGTTTCGCTTCCTCAATTTCACAGATTACGTTTCTATATGAAATGCTAATTATTACATCTGTTTATTTTCTTCAAACCGCTGTAATACGTAAGGTAGTATACAACACAATATTTAAAATGAGTATGACTGACCAAAAGTCAACATTTGACAAATAGGTGTGCCGTGAACATTTAAAAAAACTTTATGTGCCATATATCTCTTCAATTTTGAAAGATGTAAAAACCATAGTAAAAAAATAACAACGCAACATAGGGCAATAATAGATATCATCAATCAATTACTTAACACAGTCAGCTGTTTTATCTCAACGCATTTTATTTTTATTTTACCTATCTGTGAATCAATACTATTTATGCTCTAGACACCAACTGATTCTTTATCACTATAGAAAAAAACAATGTACCACCACAATAAATAAAAAAAAAATTTTAATACACCTATACAGCAGCATGGCAATAATTATTTGTGTAACTAGTGTGCAAAGTGGCACTTGGGCGCGTGTTACACATTATAATTTCCCTAAAGTTACTATGAAGCATGGTAATAATTAGTCTTTTAAACACTCAACAACACGTTTTAGTTCAAGTTAAATCCAAGCGTTGGATAAAATGGGAAACACTGCACCAGCTGATCGTAGTTGTAGTATCTTTTGCCAACTTATTTTAAAGCGTACACGTATTACTTGCCTAACGGTTTTGTGTTGTTAGGTTGAAATACTGGAGTGCTGCAAAAATTAGTGCGGCGAAAGTAAGTAAATGCAGCGATTAGCTACATTCGTTTTCTAATCAGTACAAGAAAGCCCTCTTTGTCAGGTAACTGTAGGAAAAAGTCTCTACATAACGGGAAACTTAAATAACAAACCGTACAGCCAATTAAGGTTTATCAAATTATTCGAAATACCGCCTATATGAACCTATATGAAACCGAAAGGTACTCTTAAACCTCACACATTTCTTGTTACACCACATGAACTAGTAGTTATATATCGATGGAAGCTAACGTGTAGCAATCATTTGTCTTCCCGGTTGTGAATGTCCATTGTACCCACATAAAAGAATTATTCATGAAAATATATTAAGAATATATTTCAATATATAAAAATTTCTCAAAATATAGTTAATATATATAGTTGTACAAATATATAATTCCATTCTATATTCCTAATATAGTATAAATATACAAAGAAAATAGTTGGCATTATGTATAAATTTTATACTTTAGAACATATATTATAATGTATTTTAAATATAAATCGAATATAAGTTTATTATAAATTAATCGTATTTCTCATAATACATTTTGAATATATTTATTAAAATATATTTAAAGTGTATATTGTATGTTATATTTATAATATATCTTTGTAAATATATTTCATATAATATTTAAATATATTTTAAATATAGTTTAAGAGTATTCAACGTTTTACATTTATATTTTAAATGTATTTGTTCAATATATTAAAAATATATTTTAACATTTACATTTCTAATACAAAATAGATTTATATTATAAATATATTCCACATATATATGCGGCCATATTGTTTTAATTATGTTCAGTTGAGCAGTGTTGTGCCGGCGATAGGTGGGTGTAGGACTGCGTCCGTAGGTTATATGTTGTGGACTTAACAGATATATGCGTATCTACAGGATTTTCGCTGGAGAAATAAGAAAGAGTATGCATGAAAGTGTCTTGTGTTTAAATGTGTGTGTGATTATTAGGCCAGGCAACAAAAATTAGTGCTAATTTGGACCTAACCTCAAAAAATGAGTGTTAGTCATTTAGGTTACGGCCTAGTTGCACGATTCTAGCTTAGGGCAATATGCCTAATATGCGTATCTGTAGAATGTTTGCTGAAGAAACAAGAAAGAGTATAAGTGAAATTGTCTAGTGTTTAAATATGTGTAATTATTAGGCAAGTCAATAAAAATGAGTGCTAATTTGGACCTAACCTCAAAACATGAGTGTTAGTAATTTGGATACGGCCTAGTTGCACGATTTTACGGTAAGTGGATCAACTGTTTATAAATTAGAATATATACGGTACATTTACCAATAAAAAATAATTATTCAATCTATTTTTACAAACAGCACTCTAGCCTATTTTGTAAATATGTGCGCGAGTCTGAATTTTTACTACTATAGTAACGATATCAGGCCGGCCTACATCCCGAATGAAGCAAATCTGTGTAATTAGTAAACCTAAAATACTACGATAATACATTTGGATAAAGCTTCTCTCAATTAAAAGCATAACATTTGTCCATAAAAGAGCTGTCTAAGTAGTCCTAAATTATAGGCCTGGTTTTGTTCAACCCGCCGAATGTTAAGCGTCGTAAAAGCGACTCATAACACACCACCGCGGTGTTATGCGTCGCTTTTGCGACTCACAAACACTGTTTAAAAAGCTTTATATATTATTAATATATTTGAAATACATTATATTAAATATATTTTTAATATACTAGCCCTTTTCCATATTTAAAATATATTATAAAAACACATTTGAAATATATAATTTATATATAAATACCACAAATGAAATATAACTGAATATATTACTCGGTCCCATAATTTGCATATTTAAAATATATTGACAATATATATTAGCAAATATATAGCTTTATATTTCAAATATATTTTTTTTTATATATTTTCAATATAAATTTTCTATGTGGGTATTTATTACCAGTATCACATAACACTATTGGAAGTTGTCAACATACATCACAGCACATTTATCTCATTGTAACGGTTGATTTCGACAATCATCTATCACTCTGTTAAACGTTATGTAACACAAATGAATTTCACATTTAGCCTAGCCACTTTTAAGGAGTGGCAGGAGCGATAAACGAGGAAGGCATTAAAGCCTAGGTTTGTGAGTGTCATTGAAACTGAAATGGACCTTTAACGGCTAACCGTTTACTGCCTTGTCTTTGTATCTAAAGCATTAAACACAATCCTGGGTAGAGAATGAATGTTAATATTGTCAAAGCGTAGAAAGATTAAGAGTTTAGAGACTTATCTATTTACATGAAACGATATTTGCTCAATAGTTTAGTGAAGCTTGTTTTGTGATTATTTTTACCTTGACGGAACACATTATACTATTTATTACAGTTCACACAGTAAAATTAATTTCCACTTCAGAGGTTAACACTATTTGAATATTGTAGTAATATATTATGTAAAAGCACATATACAGCTCATATACCGAATTTAATAGTTGGATGCGATTTCATACATCCCCAATATTATTAATTAATTAAACTCTTTATTGTTGGCTAAATAAGTCGGTCAAGCATGGCAAAGTCCAGCAATCATTACTGATAACAAGAAGCTGTGCAATTACTAGCTGAATGACCCCTTTGACAATCGGTTCTCCAACAAATTCAACAAGAGCCTTTGTTGAGGCGACATCACAACTGAAGGGACTTGTTTTAATACAGATCGTACCACAAACCTAACCTCAAAAGGCTAGTGCAATCGGTGGTTATTGCAGTTTGAATTTCAAAACTAATAAAGTCCAGTAAAATGTGATCAAAGTGAGTGTTGAAAATATTCGCTCCTGATGCCTGAATATTGTTCATATGTTTGGTAGCTACTCTCTATATAAAGATTGCAATATTATTTCTGTTGTATTTGTATCATTTTATCTGGATACTGCATTTAAACTATTCACGCCCGTGGTAAACGCCCCTCGTATCAAGGAGCAAATTACAAGAATGTCGGTCAATGTTTTTTTTATCTACGCCATTGGTGCTGACCGCTAGGCTAGCAAAACAACACGCTCACATGTATGCAATGAATGCAATGTTGTCTCGTATGCATGGTTGTATATGCGGTTCATGACATCCATTGAGTCCATAGCAAATGATGTTGAGATCTCGTAAGGATTGTACGATCACAATCATCACACATAAAGCTGGGACATAGTCAACATTATTGAGTGTTAAGGGTCATAAAACATAAATCATACGCTATTAATGTCTGACTGTAGTTGCATTCGTATTGGTTGTTTAAAATAAGTTTTTATCTTCAATGTCATTTTTTTTATTAAAATAAAAGCAACGCAACATTTTTTAAATTTACGTAAAGAATCGGTTTTATTGTTGTTAAGCATTTATCGAGTTACTGCAAAGAGTACGATTAGTTTGTAAAAAACTTTAAATTGGTCATTAAATATTTTCCGAAGTATTTTTCCAAATTATTGTATATAATATCTAAAGACTATTTTGGTCTGCCTCGTCTGCTTCTATATAGACTTGTTCCTTTACTCCACTGGGTGAGCCACAATGTGAAAATCATCATAAATTTAATAAAATAGATATTCAAAACCAATAAGTGCTACAAATAGGTGAATAAGTATTCTGCAAGGTCAAGATATTCGGTACATGTGTTTACAGTGGGAGTCGTCTTAGTTTTTTACTGTATTTTTTTTAATTCTTAAACTACGAAAATACCTTTCTATAAATTTTAATAAAATATAAAAACAATAATGGAAATTGGTATTAGTGCCGGAAATGGTAAATTAACTTTAACTTTAAAAGATTTGTTTTGTGTTATATTTTAGTGTATGTATGTGTACTTCAATTTTACCAAGAACCTTATTTATCTATTAGTGCAAAGTTAGTATTTCTCATATGACCCTATTACATAGACAAAATAAAATATAATATAGGTTATATATAGGTTTGAGTGAATACATTTAATGGAATTTATTTCGAGGCACTGATGTCACGACGTGACAACAGACTGCCACCAATCAGCAAAAGATTGATTGTCATTGTCCAGAACAGACAATAACTTTTCATCAGTTCAGGACTGTGCTTTTGAATTAATTGATTAAGAGCACCAGGGTACTCTCGGCTTCAATTCATTCCTTGATGAAATAAAATTTAGGAAAACCCTTGTGTAACACCTTGTAAATTACCTTTGTATAAAAATTATCGTTACATTAAAGAAACACATGATTCTTTGTACAAAAATTATATTACAAAAACGGGATCACTACAAAAACCAATTTATATCTGGTAAATATACAGTAATTAGAGAATGTAAGTATCCAAATAACGTTTTTTAATTATTATTGACTTCAATCAAAGTTTTTGAACTGACAGCATCATAGATGTTTTTAATAAAAACTGTCCATTTCCCAAATTTGTATGGGTGTGCCAAGTAAACACCATAATTGCAATAAGTTTAATTTACATTAAATACCTCCAACACCAAACCATTTTACACAGCTTGAGTTAAAAAAAAACTATTCTACTTTGTACTCAGATTCTGGACTTAAGCAAAAATTAAGTTAAATAGTAAGATGTATTAATCTTGCTTCATTTAAAATATTAAAATTTGTAATAGGTGTAATTACCATACAAATTCAGATAGTTTCCGTTATTTCACCATTACAGATTATTATAATTCATTATGTAGCCCCTGGACTGTTTCTTCAGACAAATATTAAGGTCCTTCACGCCAACAGTTTAAATGTGGTAGTCAATCTCACAACATTTTTCGCCTATTTATTCTGGACTTTGAAGCCCAGTCTGCCCCCGTACCGCAAACGGTTAATAGAAGGCCTACTTTAAATGTTAAATGTTTTTTTTCGTGCGTTATGTCTACGCGTATTTGTTTGAATATTTTTTGACGACTCTATAATGGATGAAGCATTCTTGTTATGAGTTCACCAGACGATGCCTGAATAAATAGGCGAGACATGTTGTGCGTTTGACTAGCACATTTGAACTGTTGACGTAAGGATCAAATAATTCATATCCAATTTAGTTTGATTCTCAAAAAGGTAATTGACATGGTAATAAAATCATAAAATGTAATTCATATGTACATTTTTATTGGCAGTATTAGTTTTAGTTTAGTTAAATCAGATATTTTTGTCCCTTTTTATTGTTTTTAGTTATTTATTTTGAAATATTGTACGTTTTTACGGATGGATGAGTTCGATTATTAAAAATAAAATTGTGTAGGTAAATTATAACATTAAGTTTTGTAGACACTTCCATTTTTAGTGAATTTTCCAATAGGGAAGTAGCTATTACTATAGGTGGAACGGTAAGACCTAGGCCCGGGACCGTTTACTTTTTCATCGTCCCCAGTGGCCAAAAACAACATTCTTTCGAGAGAGGAAGTGGAGGTGGATGGGACATACTCTGAGGAAGCCAAACGGAACCATTGAGAAACTAGATTGGAACCCGCAAGGTGTCAGAAGAAGAAGTCGACCTCGAGAAAACTGGAAGAGGACCATTATCAAAGAACCGAAAGAGGTCAACAAGACTTTGGGAGAAGTGAAGGCACTTACTGGAGACAGGGACAGATGGAGAGCTCTTCTGTATGCCCTATGCTCCCATAGGAGATCAATGGAAATGAGTCAGGTAAGTCAACTATTAATTATGTGCTTATTCGACGATTGGTAATATTCCAAATAAATAACTTCTTGATCGTACGTGTTATTAAATTACCTGAAAGTACAAAAATACGTCAAACAACACTTGTAATAAATATATATCCACTTATACCGTTTACGCACAAGACATATAACGGATGGTTCTACTGTATATAACAGTTTCAAACCTAGAGCAGTAACGATTCAGCAGCTTATTGATCAAACCAGCACATGATTTGAGATCAAGATATAATAGCTAGCTCACGTGCGTTTTTCAAATACAGTAGATGAAATGTGTGCTCAAAATCATAACGATATCGTAGTTCTGTTAAATCAATTTTTTGTCCTCTGAAAAATGTTGGGAAATAAAAAAGCCATATTCCGTAATCTACAATAATCTAAAACATAGGTCGAATTCTAGCTCCACCAAAATACGTATGACATTTTAAATGTTAGACCTTTAAACTGCATGATGGTGATTGACAGTATTTCTGAAGATATTTTATGGAATAAGGAAACTAGAGTGGCAAACATCTGAAGTAAATCTGATATGTATTGATGGTGTACCTCTGACACGTACGTTCTTACTAATGGGTTCATTCTGTGAATACAGCTGTCATATGTTCTTGTTGGCAGGTAATCTATGAAACCTTTTCAAATATCAAGGTAGTTTTTTGTTTAAAAGTTCACTCGGAGTTACCTGTCAGCTCTAATTTATTATCCCTTTTGATAAACAAATGTTCAATTAGTTTCTGTTTTTTTATTCTAACCTTATGGAATCTATTTTAGGTAAACTCTATTTTGTTTACTTAGTGGATTCTAAGGTAGAGATAAAGTTTTTCAGCATAACTTTTAAAGCAGATTTTTTACTGCTAGATAGATATTAAAATACCACAATTTCTCGGTGCATTTTGCCGATTAAAAAAACTCATTTGGTATAAAAATATCTTTCAAACTGTTGGAAAATATATATTTTTTTAATTCGTTTGTTCTTACAAAATGTCAAGAATAAAAAAGTTTTTAAATTGCATGTTTTATCCGAAAACATTATAAAATATAGGGTGTTCTATAAGAAATTTCAAAGTTGGCCACCATATTGGAAAATGGCGGCTGAATAAAAAAAAACTAAATTCATTTGTTTAGTTGCCACAAAAAAAAGGAATGTCCCCCTTTTAAAGTTTTCTCTAATTCTTACCGTTTCCGATATCCCAATGGTGGCCTCCTTGAGTTAATCACCCCGTTCAATAGGGCGTATTTAATCCCAAATGTAAGTGAAGGAGTAATGCATGGTAAAATGTTGTGAGATGATCTGTGCAGCTTTCTTACTGACTAAGATCAGCTGTTTCATAAGTCAGGTTCATTTTTTAAAGTCGAATTATCAAAAACAGCTGGTCAGTTTCAAACCATAAACCTTTATCAACCTTTATCAGGACTTTTATTGCATGTAAAACATCAGTTTTGTTTTGTAAAAAAATCTTTATAAATATAAAATTGGATTAAAATAAAAGCAGTAACACAGTGCTAGAACGTATAAAATGTATTTACTTGATGGGGTTTTTAAGTACCAAGGTTATACGCCATCATTTCCATAATTTTCCTCGAACGCAATGAAAATATCCAATGTAATTTGTCCAGCTCGTATTAAACATTAAGCTATCCCCTTTCCGCCAACAGGGTAATAAATTCTTGAGACTTTATAACGGAGAACTTTGTTTAAGCGACGTCTGTATTTACTCCATTACGAAATGAGACGATTTATTGTTTTCTTAAAGCACTGTTACTATATTTAATACATTTTCAACAGCTAAATTTTAAATGTCTTATTTAATATACTGTTTATATTTGTCATAGCACTTTTTAATTCATCCCAAAATGGTCTTGCTATAAATGACCATATACAGATAAATAACTTTTACAGTTTGATTTGTATATAATGTTTTAAAATTATATTTAGATCAAAGATTTGTATTTAAAATGCGAAATTAGAAAGATTTTGCTTCAATAATTAATGTAAGTCAACCTTTTTTAATTATCTACAGTCTATACTTTTACTTTTATTAAATACGGTATTCAATTTGTAAATGCAAATTTCATTTTGTTGATGAATAATTTGTTTGATTTCTTTATAAGAGGATTTTAAAGTAAAACTATCAATAAGCTTTTTTCACTTGCCATGACAAGCTGTCAGCAGTAAATATACACATGAGCTTTGATTTATAGTACTTCAGCTTCGCTTATCCAAATTGTGAGAATTTATAACCTATATATCAACCATCATTTTCAATCACGTGTTGGCAGGAACTACAATTTCAGTATGAGCACAATTTTAAATAGATTAATTTATGTATATAATTCCAACCGAATTGTGTCTTTTCAATGTAAATTATGATAAGTTAATAAATTTATGAAAAAGCATCTTAAACGACCAAAACTTAACCTATGAAAAACATTTGTAGAATCGGTTAGTTCATGTCTCAATGAAATATGAATAATTTGTAGACTTAGTTTACTTTACCCCCATTGTAGATCAAAATAATGAGATACAAAAGTATACACCACATAAATAAAAACATATACTGTATAAACGGTTTTTGGTAAAAGAAAGCATGTATATTTGGAGCTCTCACAACACTCAGTCGTTAAACCAAGTCTTTGTTAAATTTCTTTCGAAAGACGTTGTAAGGAACAGATTTTTAAACGTCACAGGTTTAACATTGCCATCTGCGTGGCGAACATTAATTAGTGTGTCATGAATTTAAATTATCATTCAAATGCAAGCTGTGTTTAAAGTAAAGTTCAATTAAACCTTTTTGTTCTATACTTTTTCATTAATTTGCAATTTTACGTTGATTATGTTTATCAATAAAAAATCATACAACATATAATTTAAAAGAAAAATTACATTTTGACACCATATACATGCAGTATGTATTACTTCAAGCTTTGTTGCCTTGTACTTATGCACAGTCAATTTAAAAAACAAAGGTTCATCATTGTTACTTTTTTCAAGGCAATTGTAGACATATGTCGGCTAAAGAAACATTAATCACAATAATTTTAACACAAAAATAACCTCTTCATGCTCTATTTTCGTAAGAAATTTAAAATGCAGACAACTCCTAAAAAATAACCAAGATAGTTCAAGTTTAAATTCTGAACACGGTAGCATATGGATATCGTCTTTGACAGAACCAAATATTTCTGGTTCAAGAGAGAGCGTCTGTACTATTTTTCACTACAATCACCCCTGATATAACTTAATACTTTTCACCGTAACGTGCCTGTTTATGTGACTTAAGGCCACAGCACAAACCTTAAGATATTATTTAGTTAAGGGTTTATAATAAATCAGGGTAGCTAGATTACAAAAAAAGTTTTGATTAAGTATTGAAAATTATACTTTACAGTAAGACAACAACTTGTGAGTATACTCATACGAAAAAACATGTGCATTTGATGTGTATGCTAAGCCAAAAAAATATTACCAGCAGAAAATATACTTCTGAAAAGAAACACAAGTAATACCAAAGAACGTGCTCTTAGCACTATGCTGAATGACTTTTATTATCTTAAGCAAAACTATTCCATCGTAAGCTAGGTTGTTAGTGTCTCGAGGGTCAAACCTCCACAAAAGCCTTGCAGTTAAATGCTTGTTCTGTATTTAATGTGTAAAATATTTTGTTCAAGCTGCAATATTTTATCTGCCATAAATTCGTTGTGCATAGCTAAAGGCTAGAGATTTTATATATGTAAGATAAACAGAGGTACTATAAAAGTGGAGTACTGTTATAAATCTCATATAAGTACCCCTGGGGCTTAACCTTGTTTTCTTATATCGTATGTTGGGACAGTATGGGTTTTCCTTGGAAAATTAACTTATATGCTAAAAATGTCTAAGGTCTCATAAATCAAGAAACTACTTGTATTAGGATTATTAGTATCTAAATAAAATACTTTTAAAACCATAAAACAGTATATTTATATTGTTTTAAGTGTAATATACCGTCGGCAAAGACAAGAATCTTATCAACTTCTTTACACTATAAAGTACAAACAAAAACTTATAAAAACATGTAATAGCTATTTACATTACAAGTGTAGTAAGAGCGTTTTTACATCACGCATGTGCACCTAAGTGATGTACACACGCTCTTGCGTAACGTGTAACGTACAAGATTTTACCTGACCCGACAATATACAGGGGGTTACGTACAATATTTTTCATTATCCATTTCACTCATCTTCTAACAGTAACGTTCTTTTACAAACAAAAGCTAGGTTAGGAAAATACTTTAAAGCATAACAATAAAATTCAAGAGCACAGCTGATTTCTACCGTTAAACGTCGTTAGCTCCATAGAGGTATATTTTTTTACCTAACCCGCCATGTTAAACTTCCCTATCCTAAGCGTGATGTATACAACTTCCTTACTTCTCGAGTGATGTAAAGTATCAAAAAACTCACTCGGTGATGTAATGAAACCCATTTAAATAACATTGAGTGGATAACTTAAAAAATATAACTCTATGGAGCCAACGACGTTTAACGCTAGAAATCAGCTGTGTGCTTGAATGTTATTGTTATTGTTATGTTTTGGAGAATTTTCCTAACCTAGTTTTTGTTTGTAAATGAACCTTACTGTTATAAGATGAGTGAAATGGGTAATGAAAAATATTGTTCGTAACCTCCTGTATATTGTCGGGTCAGGTAAAATCTTGTACGTTACACGTTACGCAAGAGCGTGTTTACATCACTTAGGTAAATTATGCAACTTTAACCTGCGTGATGTAAAAACGCTCTTACTACACTTGTAATGTAAATAGCTATTAAGTTGAGCACTCAATTTAAACAGGTTTCATTAGCTCACCGAGTGAGTTTTTGAAACTCTACTTCACTCGTGAAGCAAAGAAGTTGTATACATCACGCTTGGGATAGGGAAGTTCAATATTGCGGGTTAGGTAAAATATTTTTTTTATCATCACAGAATAATAATAATGTTGTAAGTGTCAATAACAAAAGCCAGACTTTAGAAACTAAAGAGTTAATTTATGTATATGAAACATGATGTAATTTACTTTGCATGTATAAAGTACTATTAATACAGGCGTACTCTAAAAATTCGTGTAATAAATTATACATTGACAGAATATTACCGATTATTTCCATGAAGTTTAAGGAAAAAAATTTGAGGCCAGATGTGTATATCATGTAAATCTTTAGTCATATTATTTGATGTGTAATATATTTTATTTCAGCTCTGCTGGTGTTTTCGTGAATTAATCATTGGTACAAACATACGTTGATATATTTTACTATTGTTTACCCATTTAATGTGCCCCTGGACAAATTATGAATTTCCAGTTTGCAATTTGCATCGAAATACTCGTTATATTTATAGACATAAATCGCAATTAAGTACACGTTTAATGTTTAGATTGTAAACTATGAATGTTTGGAGGGGTTATCAAAATAAAACGTATGTTTGTATTTAACTGTATATTGAAGTTTATATCACCTTTGCACTGTTTTATCGCATAAATAAACTGTTTATGGTGTAATAAACTTTAATTGGATCTTTCAAGGCAAATGTTTGACTAAAACAAATCCCCACTTTTTATGCCTAATTTTACCAAAGTAAAGCATAACAAAACCATAACCAACCATAAAGTAACGGGGGTGTGTTCTTTCGTAAACTGTTAAGCAAATATCCTCTCAGTAGGGACAAGATGTGTAAAAGTGTGGATTATGTATTAGATATTTATGAAATCAAATGTTGTGAATGTGATAAGAGCTGCAAGCAGAAGCTCAAGCTATTTATAAGCCCTAGGATCAGGAAACAGAACCACAATGAAGTCCAACTATGTAGAACAATTATTTCAAACCTAACACAAAAACAATAACAACCATGAAAATGTAAAACTTCTTGAATATTAAAGTGATAAATCTAAACTACACGTAAAAGCACAAACCCACAAAAAGAAGAAGAAAATTCTGAAAGCTTTCTCAACACGACGTCCATGAATCAAACCCCAATATTCACAAAACATCGTGCACAAAAAAAGTTATGAAAAAACAACTACTAAATATAGAAAGAATAAGAATTTGAAAGATTATAAAACAATTTGAAAGAAATTAAATTCAAATTCACACAAGCCTTAATTTGTCAATTCAGATGTTTTCTTTCTGTATGTTTTATTTATTTACTACAGATTATTTTCATCGTATTTTTAATTTGATGTTAACAACATGACTTTTTATTTATTTTTATTTATTATTCCTCGAAACTAGTCGTTGTTATAAATAAAAATGAATTCAAAAACCAGTAAAATCTCATTGATTAGTAATGTGTTCAAATACATAAAGAATTTGACACATGATTTTTTTCGCCTCTGGGGATATCAAAACGAATAGGCCTAAGTAAATCGGTCCTGGGTCCAAGGCTTACCATTAAACCTAATAGATTATTATTTGTATGAAGAATTTGCTAAAAATACAATTTTGTTTATTTATATTTTGACAGGTGTTGTTGATAATACTAGCGTCTACCAGGATCCGCAGGTCAGTCAGTTATAGAGTTTAAGTTAGTTTTTAAAATACGTTTGTAAATAGAAAGGTTTTTAAAACCGTAAACGAAGAAATCCAATATAATGTTTGGTGCTTAAGAATTTAATTTAGCATGAGTTTAGTGGATGAAATGTATTTGATGATATAAAGAGCAGTATTTGACTCAATTATTGACTTTATGGCCAATTAATCTCCCCCAATCCCAACTTGCCATTTTAGTGAAGTTTTTATCTGTGTTGCTTTAATTAATTTAACATTTATTACTTTAAACGTACTTTTAAATTGCATTGCTAAAATGTAGTTTACTAGTTTATTAGTTATTTATGTTTAAAATACAAAAAAAAAAACACCTACTTCACCAACAAAGGACGTACCTTTGCCTTGTTTTACAAAAACGTGCAATTAAGTTAGAGTAAGATAAATAACTATGTGGATTTTATAGTCATACTAGAGTATTTTTAATGAAATGTAGAAAAAAACTTAACAAGACTACTCAAGGAAAAATTACTAGTCAGAGGTGCATAGCTTTGATTTTGATTTATTACTTGGAAATCATTCAATTTTAATATCTGACTATTGTAGTCAATAAAATACTGTTACTCCATTTAACTTCCGCGCCTAAAAAAATGATTTGAAGGTATTTTCTTGTTTATTAAGATCGCAGGAATGTTTTAAAAACGTTTAAAAGAAAAGTCCAGAAAGTTCAGAAATACCGAAACTATAAACACGAAATGACAGGTTAAATCGTAGTTATAATAGTCAATCAGCTGCTCATAGTATTATTATCTTTAAGTGTTGCCAACCTATTTCCAAGCGTACAAGGATTACGTGCATAATAGAACCACGCTGTTTTGTATTGTTTCGTTGGAATCCTGAGGTGCGCCAAAGTATAAACCGTACTACAAAGTATAAACCCTACGACAAAGTATAAACCGTACGACAAAGTATAAATATGCAGCAATTAGCAGCTGTCTGTACTATAAACAGTACAAGGAAGCCAACTTTGTCGAGTGACTGTAGGAAAAGATTATTTTGCCACCTCGACGAATTTTTCAATCAATACCTTTGTATAGCAATATGAAAAAAATGATTTGCCTAACAGAACATGAAAAAG
The DNA here is from genome assembly GCF_028750875.1 of Macrosteles quadrilineatus. NCBI lineage: Eukaryota > Metazoa > Arthropoda > Insecta > Hemiptera > Cicadellidae > Macrosteles > Macrosteles quadrilineatus. Next base: position 23,735,007 of record NW_026542602.1, read on the forward strand.
TTTATTATGTACACATTGACAATATAACAGCATTGCTGAATAAAGAAAATTGTCTAGCAGCACAGCTATCTAAATTATATGAAATTGAGTGAAGTATAACACCGATAGAAACTGTTGAACATCAACAACAAACAAAACGCTTGCTACACCACACACAACTACATGTAGCGATCATTTGTCTTCTTGGTTGTGAATACCGAAATGCATCGATTACCAGTATCACATAACACCATTGGTACTTGCTAACATACATCAGAGCAGATAATTAATTCCATACAGTACATGGGTACATGGGTACAGTATATGTATGACATTGGACTGTCTCGTTGTGATTACTGATTCAATCAATCATTTGTCGCCTACAAGATGTATTCAATGTTTTATATTTAAATGAGTTTCAACCATTAAGCCTAGCCATCGTGTGGGAGGGGCAGGACTATAAACGAGGTAGGCAGAAAAATACTGGGTAATGAGTGGCAATGTATCTCAAATGGATCTTTAATGGCAGACTGAAATGGCCCTTTACTGTGATGTCTCTGCTGCCCCTGTCCATCAAACTGAAGTCTAGATAGAGATTGTATTCTAATATTTTCAATATCCTACTAATTCGTAGCAAGATTTAACAAAGGCCTATGTTCAGGTTTAAGATGGCTAAAATAACTGTTTCATAAAGACCATGCCTAAAACTGGATTTCAAGCTGATCTCAATCGGTGGTTATTGCATCACGAATTTCTAAATTAATAATGAAATAACCTGTGAACAAGGTAAAAATTGAAACAAATCCATCCTAAAGAGTGAATATTTATTAGTTATTCAAGCCACTAATTGCGATTTACGGGTGGTTATAAAAATATCTTAGGCTTCCATGAAACGTAATAGGGGGACTGTACACATTTCGAAGCTTTCGATAGCTATATAAACAGGTTAATTATTTTTCATGCGTTCATAAATATGATGTATCTTGAATACTGTTACAAATGTAAAATACTAATGTAACTTTAACTAACCAAGCTTTCTTTTTTTCCTCGGTAGCACTGCAGCTTTATGATAATAACACTTGAAATATTGTACAACATTTTTAACGCACTCTTTGACACACTTTTAGTGAAATAAAACACAAATTCAATCGGTAATTAGTTGTAAAATCGATTCTAATGTGGTTTTTTTACCATAATATGTCCTTAGCTTCACAAGTTGGTGAACCAAGCACATGAAACCCATTGTTCATGAACTCCAGATATAGTTTTAACTGCTTGAATGGTCGAAGGCTCTTACAACTAAGCACATTTTTCGGTGAACATTTTTAATGCTCATATTTATCACAGATAAGTAAAATATAATTTTTGGTGTTATCATTCAAACTTGTACTTGTGATTAAATTTTTCGTCAGGTTTGTGGCAGTATTTGTCAATAATAAAAATTCTTCTATATGTAGTATGTATATTCTCATTAAATACGAGTATAAGTATTTACTTATTTATGAAAGTGGGTTTTAGTTATCCCCATGTGGATATTCACCAGTAAGGGTTGTCTGTAACTGATAATAATTTTAAACATACCTTTGTAATATATGTATCGTAAAAAACGAAAACAATACAAATTTACATCCGGTGTAATAAATAATTTTGCTAATACAGTAGTATCAAAAAGAGTTTAAACACATTCTTACTATTTAAAAAAGGATAAGTACAGGAATAAATATTAAAGTAAGTATTAAAAACACTTTTATAAAGTGTAAGAAAGGGGATTAACCCCGTACCCACGGTGCTCATCTATGCAGACACTCTGTTCACATTACACTTAGTCGACCAGTTGGTGTGAACAGAGTTGAACAGTAGCATGAGCATCGATTTACAAATTCCTTTCCCAGCTGATGTGAGCTAGGCGATGACCGGTAGGGCTGACTTCCAAGAAACACCGTTAACCTATTAGCCACACACCCTATCGGTAATCAGCCAATGAGAAGGGCTAATGAAGAAGATGGAGGGGTGACGACTCTTGGAGCTGGAGGATCTGAAGGAAAACATCGAGGAGATCACCACGGGCAACCGGAGAAAGAAGATCGGGAGTTTGGGAGTGCGTGTATCGGTGTGTGTGCTTCTGGGACAATAGACAGTATGTAGAAAGAATAAAATATCTAACTAACACTTTGTCAAACATAAAAGTAATATAATTTGTCAGTAACTAATTCTTTTAAATTTTCAATTGATTTTCTTTTCTTGTAAATTTAACGTTGTAAATTAATTTATCTTTTTATTGTTGATTTTTGCCTTCTCTTAGTTTTCTTTTGCTGTTGTAACTTTTTGTTACTTTTGTTGTTTTTCTAAATTTAAATTTTTGTTCATTACACGTTGAGTAACACCCTTAAGCAGTCTTATGTCTCATTAACCTAACACCTCTTCACTAAGCTAAGCGAGTGTAACATTTAGGAAACTTAAACTTAAAGTGAGGCATGGGACTCGCATGGTGGAGGCAGCCGCACGGCGAAGGCTGTCTTTTCATTTTGGACTAAACAATAACGATCCTACATTTATTTTAATAAATTATCTTGAAACAAATTATATGACTTGTGAATTATTTTAGTTTATTTATAGTCAATTATAGTCACTTAAGTTAATATCAGACTCACGAATCGTAAATTGTATAGGGTGTTAGTTTAAGATAAAACTTAAACATTATGAACAAAACAATATAGGCCACTAACTCAAATAAAAACACTTATCTTAGCTAGGCCCATAACCTTTATAAAACCACCAAATGTAACAATAGCTTATGTAGGTTTGTCACATTACTAAAACTTAAAAGATAATTTATGGATTTAGATTTTGAAATTGTTAACATTGACATATATAGCTTAAACAAAACTGAGGCTTTACAACTAGCTTGTCAATATAAAATACAACTCCCACCCATCCCTGAAACCGAAACCCTAGCCAATCTAAGAACAAAATTAGCTTTCACTAAAGATGTTTTCAAGACTGCATTTAGACATCCTAGTTTTGCTGAGGCATTAACAGACTTGTTCTTTAACAACAAACTAGAAGACAAAACAAAAGAACAGTTTAGAGATTTGCTAAAATTCAAGAAAATACTTCAAGAACCAACATATGATACTATAAACACTTCTGACGACCTAACACAACCTAAACCTGAACATTCACAAAACCTTTATGAAAACAGGTCAATAATAGAACACGAACAATTGTTACATAGCTTTAATTCGTTAAACTTAAATCAAGAAACCCATCAAAATCACAACCAACCAGAAACCCCTAACACATCAACACAAATCGTATCTCAACCTAAATCATATATAACCAACAAAAACATGGCTGATGAGTCAAAAGAGAAACTTCCCTTAATAAAAGCAGGCACATACTCAGGTCTTCCTTCAGAAGATGTACATGAATTTATTCAAAAATTTAATATAGCATCAAGGTGCAACCATTGGTCCGAAAAAACTAAAATTGAACTTTTCCCCACACACTTAACGTCTACCCCGTATAAATGGTTTGCACTCTACAAACATGAAAACAATGAAACTAGTTGGGCAAACCTAGAGTCTGAATTTATTAAAGCATTCAGCCCAGTTGCATTAATTGATGACTTACAGACGGTCCTTGAAAATCGAACACAAGGAGAAAATGAATCTCCAATGCAATTCCTATACGAAATCATTCACCTTTCCCACAGAATAGATCCCAATATGAATGATGCAAAAATAATAAAATTCGTAATTCAGGGAATAAAACCGGAGATTTGTAATGACCTAGTGAGAATGGAAAACAACTCACTTAAACAGCTAAACGAAAATCTGCTAAAAATTGAATCTCAAAGAGCTATTAGGAATAAAAATCAGAGAAAATACCAAACCTCAGCTGAACGCGTTACCCTAATAAAACCTAAACCAAAATCGGTAACGTATGAAACTGACGAATTAGACAACTTAAAATTAGAACTTAGGGACATAAAAGATACATTATTAAGCCTCAAGGTCAAACCTGATGAAACAAACTACTCTAGGGACAACCCACACAAAGAAACTTATCATCGTTCAAGATCCACACAAAGAAGAGACATTTCCCCTCATCCCAGATATGACAGGTCAGCTGAAAAATATAGGCCCAGAAGCACTTCTCGAAACTCACAAAATTTATCGAGAAGCTCTTCACCTCACAATTCACATCACTCCAACAGACAACATATCCCAAGAACCAGATTAGATTATAGATCACCACACCGATCACAAAACACTCCACTCTTTTGTCACATATGTAACAAAAACAATCACGCCACAGAAAATTGTTGGTACAATGCTAGAGCTAACCGTAGGAATCCAAAATACTCAAATACACCTTCCAAATTTTGTGCATATTGCAAAAGAAATAACCACACCATTGACCAATGCTTTAGGCGTCCTGCTAAAAGGGAACAGTTTCCAAAAAACTTCTAAAGCAGGGAAGTCAACTACCACAAAATAGATATTTGGCTTCCCAAGATAAACAAATACAAACGAGATATTTCTGGAACACAACTAAACGTTTACCACATTTCAACAAATCATCAATCTTAGAAGCATCCAATAATTCAAAATGTAATATATTTTCACCATTAAGCCCTCAATACCAATACAACTTTCCAACAATCGAGGATTCGTTTCGTGTAAAACATAAAGTTAAAGTAACCCCAATAACTAAATCACTTCCTCCAAGAACCACAATAACATCAAGAAATATTCAACACATACAACCCAAGAAACAGACCATCATCATTCCTACAGCGACTGCTGAACCTAAGACGACCTTGCAATCAGCTGATGGAGAGGATAACGCACCACAACAAACGCCCACGTCACAAGCGTCGACCCACTGCTGCCTAGGAACACCGACTCAGCAACTGACGTCACAGCACCGCACAGCTGATCAGCCCAAGACTCAAGATGTGGCACGTACATCTGTTAACTCTTCACGACCTTCAACGTCGGATGACAACAACAGCTTCAGTACGAGTACATCACTTCCAGGAACCTCTACGGATAGACACGTGGATTCATCAACTGCAGGAGTTTGTTTAACAGCTAGTGAAGCAACAACCCTCCAGAATCAAATCGACAAAGAAGTTTTCCAACAAAGTTCTAAACACCTAAATTTGAGAACCCTAATTAAATGTGATAAAAGACAATCTAAATGCACACTATCGGATATTTATGACTTAATTTTTAATGTTAAGCAAACAAAAACATTCCCTACATTGACACTAAATATTGATATACCAGAAAATGGACAGACTTATTCAGCTACCTTAGATACTGGTTGCAACTATTGCCTGATAAAATCATCAATTGTAAATAACCTATCCTTTCAAACAGATAACTTACCCTTAATTGTAGCTGCTAACGACCAACCAGTCAAAGTATTAGGAAAACTTTTACTACCAATAACAATTAATGGCTGTGTTTATCCAACCAACTTTTACGTAATTGAAGATTTTGCAACTGACGTAATCTTGGGAAATTGGTTTTTATTCCAAAACTGCATGGAATTGGATTTTAAGAAACAGGAAATCAGACTAACGAATAAAGATAAAGTTCATTGCATCACAATGGACAAATCTTGGTTACTTAATTTAAAACCGTTTGTTCTAACAACAATAGCGGAGTCTAGTAATGAGATGGTTGAAATTAAAGTTCCTACGGACACAGTTATTGCTCCCCAACAACACTACAAATTAATGGAAATCTTGCCAGAACATCATCAATATGAACTTGATATAGATTTAAATTACCGAGACAAAAAGAACCTCCACTTTTATATCTCATCAGAAAACGAAAATTCACAAAAGTTTATTTACGCTTACAATGCAAGTAAATCTCCAAAATGGTTAAAACAAAACGTAATATTAGGTTATTTAAAACCAAATGCCGGAGTAAAAACAAGAACATGCACACATCCACCTAAAATAAAACCACTTCATCCTTCTAAAACAATTGCACTTGACAGAAATGGCAACCCACTTGACATAAATCCAAAATTGACAGTCAATCAGCATAATAAGTTAGCAGCAATATTATCTAAATTTAGCCACATGTTTACTAACAAGACAGAAGATTTAGGTCCAGCTAAACTACCACCAGTTAAACTTAACCTAAAATCAGATGCTAAACCAGTATATCATCCTCCTTATAGGCAAAGCCTAAAAGAACGCAAAATCCTTCAAGAAGAAATCGAAAAACTAACAAAGGCAGGTATACTCGAAGAATCGCCCGAATACACAGAGTTCGCCAGCCCAATGTTCGTAATAACCAACTCTGACAGCTCATCGCGTGTAATATCTGATTTGAGATCAGTCAACAAATGTTTAGAACAACAAAATTTCCCCATAGTCTCAGTAGATTTGGTCTTGTCTTGTTTATCTGAAATGACTTATTTTACCCACTTAGATTTGAAAAACGCTTTCTTTCAGTTAGAGATAGCCCCAGAAGACAGAAAATATTTAACCGTTATCACACAAACGGGAAAGTATCAGTTTAGAAGAATGCCACAAGGGCTATCCATTGCTACAGTAGCTTTCCAAAGAGCCATAACTAGAATTTTATCAAAACATTTGTATAGCAGATGCATACCATTCATTGATGACATCACCGTGTTAGGAAAAACATTTGACGAACAGTTGGAAAACATAGAAATTATTTTACAAGAGCTAAACAATGTTAACCTAAAGCTTAACTCAAAAAAGTGTCAATTCATGTACGATAAAATAAACATACTTGGACATGAAGTAAGTTCTAAAGGCTGTTTGCCATTAAAAACAAATATAGAATCCATAATTAAATTTAAAACCCCAACTACCATTAAACAAGTAAGATCGTTTCTTGGAGCTGCAAATTACTTCCGTAGATTTGTTAAAAACTTTGCAAAAATAGCCATGCCCTTAACAACACTCATAAAGGAATTCAACGCAACGAAGAAGTTTCAATGGACAAACGACTGTGAGACTTCATTCCAGGAACTCAAGACGATTCTCACCTCACCGCCACTTCTCAGCCACTTCGTAGAACACAGAGAGACCAGAGTGTACACAGACGCATCAAATTATGCTATAGGAGCAGTAATGACCCAGTATGATCCAGAAACATCTACAGAACATCCTATTCAGTATTTAAGTAGAAAACTAAAACCAAATGAAGTTAACTACAGCGTTTCAGAAAAAGAATTCTTATCCTTAGTCTATGCATTGGTAAAATGGAGAGAATTTTTATTCGGAAGAAAAGTAAAGGTTTTCACTGATCATTCTGCATTGCAATATTATAAATCATTTAAAGGAGCTTCATCTAGACTCACCAGACTCTCGAATTTAATATGTGACTACGACCTGGAAATTACTCACAAGGCAGGTAAATCCTTAGTCTTGCCTGACTTCTTAAGCAGAAATCCGGTTGACAAGACTATAGAAGAGGATTTCACTTTCAACCTTACTTCAGTAAATGCCCTTCATCTCGTGGACTTGAAGAAATTGCAAGCTCAGGACGATGACCTAAAATGCATCTTACTTGCTTTGGAAAATCCTGATCTTGTGGAACAAAAGTACAGGAAAATGGCCACGTATTACAAGACGGAGAATGGTGTACTCTACCGAATGTACAACGATTCTGATCCTCACAGACATGTTATAGCAATACCACGAAAACTCGTCAACAACATCCTTCAGGAGTACCACAATTCACCGTTATCAGGAGGACATCTAAGTACATTCAAGACTCTCGGAAAAATCAAAGAAAGATATCATTGGATTGGTATGTCAACAGATGTCGAAGACTACGTGAAAACCTGCGAAAGTTGTCAGAAAAGAAAGAACCCTCCGAAGAAGAAGTATGGCTTCCTTAATCCTATCCCTCCCACTAACAAAATATTTGAACGAATCCAACTTGACATAATTGGTCCATTAAATCCTAGCAATAGATATAAATACATTTTAACAGTAACTGATGCCTGTAGTCGATTTGCATTTGCTTTCCCACTTGTAGTTGCAGATGGTAAATCAATCGTAAAATGTCTCTTAAAACTAATTTGTACTTATGGAACACCTTCTATTATACAATCAGATAGAGGTACTGAATTTAACAACAATTTGATTCGTGACTTAACCACAGCAATAGGTACATGCCAAATTCTAAGTAGTGCTTTCACACCACAAGTAAATGGACAAGTAGAAAACTTTAATAACACGTTGATAAATATGATTTCTCATTATGTAGCTGAAAAACCAAACGCATGGTCACAATACATTGACTATGTACTTTTTGCTTACAATAACAGTAAACACCAGACAACCAAGTACAAACCTTCGTACTTATTTTTAGGCTTTGAGCCAAGCTTTCCAAGTGATACTTTGTTTGTAAATCCAAATGTAGAAAAAGATCTGCTAGAAAACTTAAGAATTGTAAATGAAATTAGGGACACAATACCTTCTATCATAGCTAGTGAACAAAAGAAACAAAAAATGTATTACGATAGGAATAGGAGAGACTTAATCTTACACCCAGGAGACCAAGTTCTCATATGGTACCCTAAAAATTTAAGGGAAAATCAAACCAAATTTTCTTACCGCTACAAAAGTCCTTATACTGTATTAAAACAAGTTACACCAGTCTCATATCTAGTGGAAATCTTAAAAAATGGAAAACTTGTCAAAGAAGTAATTCATGTCTCCCGAATGAAAGTTTTTCAAACAAGTCTTGTAAAATAAAAATATTTAGTTACGTTAGGTCAATAGATACTATGTTTATTTTATAAGATAATTTTGGTAACATACAATAATTCATAAATATATTTCTCAAGTTAGCTATTTAACTGATTTTGATTTATTGCTACACAAAATAATTAACCACAATATATATATGATTCATATGCTTTGACCTTACCTAGTATTCACTTAGGTCTAGTTAGTCATACGTAAGCAATGTGTATTCTAAGAAACAATTAGTACGTCTATTCCCGAAGCACACGCACTCCCGCAAACTCGTGTAAATATTATGTAAATAATGTGTAGCTACACAAAACTCAAGTGTTAAGTCGACTTTTAATACAAAAATATCGCGTGGCCACGCAGACACACACAGACAATCGTAATCAAGTTTACCATTGTAACTGTATTTTTAGTTCTTGTAACGAGCAACTTACTTACACGTTGGACACTTAGTGATTTTACTAGTGCGCGTAAGATGAATGATAATTAGTGACATTCAGTGACATACAAGTTGGTTTGGTGTACAACCCAAGGACAAACTCCACTCAACGAGAAGTAATTAAGGATTGATCACCCTTAATTATTCACTCAAAAAATTTTCTTTACAACTCTCTAGATTATTAAGGAAAGAAAGGACTTTCACGCAAGAATTCATAAATAATTAAAATGAAACATTTATGTTCAAAACTCCTATAACAAAGTGTCGTCATAAAGTAATTGTGAACCAAATACCATTTTGAACATTATGTGTCTAACAACATCAGGTATCATTCATGTGTCATATTTTAAGTTCCATGTAACATACATTTCAAACAACTAAATATTCATAACAATAAGTAGATAGATAGTCTTAGTAGGGAAAGCATATGAATCAATTAAAATTGTATGTTACCAAGTACCAACATTTGTGAATAAATCTATTAAAACATGTACTAACTCCACTGTTAAGTAAGTTTCAGCAGTAAAAGAGTCCCTGAAGCCACCAGCAAGTACAAGGTCACCGCAACACGACATGACTTCATCGCCATCGCATAGTCAGCCGTCCATTCAACCCCGACGCCGTGATGCTGCCCATGTCGCCGTTCCAGCTCTGCTCGCCACTATCCTTCTCATATGGCAACCTACTCTATCAGCTGGCGCGGAAATTCCAACGCATATCGTGACCGGCGTAACATTTAACGAGGTCTCGTCAATCGTAACTCCTTATCATTCTGTCGCGCCTTTGTTTTACCAAATCAATTATCGGACTAAAATAACCCAATCGATCCCTAAATCTCATCAAACACCCCGTCCCCATAATTGCAATAGCTTAATTCAAACCGAACTTCAAAACTGCAAATTCAAACAAACACTAGCAGAAATTCAAACCTTTATTCATGACATGCTCTCAATTGATCAAGTAAATTTTGACCCGAACATTCAGTTAAATAAAGAACTACCTCAACAACGAATTAAACGTTCCATTGAATTTATCGGAAGAGGTTTAGAATGGTGTTGTAATGTAGCTACCATGACGAATCTTCATGATCTTGCGGAAAATGAAGTACAAGTTGACGATAAACTAAATTCTCTGTTAGATTTTGTGAAAGATGAACACAGAGACTTTACTATAGCCGAAACCAAATTAAACAATTTCTCTTCAAATATCAACAAAGTACTAACAACACTCCATGAAACATTTCAAAATTATGACAGAAATATAAAATCAAACTTAAATGAAACTTCTGAACATTTTGATTTAAAACTAGCTAAGTACACACAAGAAACTTGGCTATACATTTACCTAACTTTGTATTATAACCAACTTTATAAAATAGAACAAGACTGCCAAAATAACAAAATCCCCGAATCGATTTTACCACCCCCGACTTTGAAGCAAGATTTAGCTAGGCTTCAAATCAAATTGAGTCAACAAAATCTTACCACTGCCATTCCGTTAACGAAACTTGAATCCTATTACAGTATTCCTATTTGCAAATGTCACTATGAAAACGAAAATATAATTTTACAAATCAAAATTCCCTTGCAAAAAAGTAATTTGCAATACAAATCATACACCTATAACCCCATTCCTCTAATGTGGGAAGACAAAATATGCCAACTTACGGAGACTAAAATTGTAGTCATTAAAACGAACACTTCAACTTACATTGTAGAGACCGAAAATAATGAATACTGCAATGAACGCAATTCTAACCTTTGCTTGATCCCAAGACACAATTTACAATATTCCAAGTCATCAATGTGTGCACTTTATTTATTAAATGGTACAGACATTTCAGACCTAAAAAGTCACTGTGAATTTCATTGCTATGATTCACCTAATCACGTGATTGTAAAAGAAAAATCAGTTAACACTTTTCTAGTCACCAACATAAAAAGTGACTTAACAGTCAATTGTTTGAACAAACCCAACATTAAAACCATACCAAAAATGAGAACCGGAACTCTAGAGATTAGATTACCTTGTGACTGTTCTGTTTCCCAAGGAAAAACAATAATCATTGACACTATCATTCCTTGTGATTCCAGAGACCATCAATCACCAGCCATTTTTCATTTAATTCCTCTTTCATGGACAAATTTAAACTATCTCAAAGTTGACCCACTAGACAGGATCGATAGATCAGAATTCAACAACATCACAAACTTCATAATAGACGATTGGAATATCACTACTCCCACCTTTGTTGTAAAGAATCTAGAACCTGTTAAATTGTTTAATCATATAACATTAAAGAATAATTGGACCGACATTTTAGATGATAGAAGAGTAATTTTGTACATTTTATTAGTCTGGATAGTAATATTAACAATCTTACTCATTATTTCAGCATATTTCATCCACATACTCAATATTAAAATGAATCTAATCACAAAACCTCAAACCCCTCAAAAAGACTATTAATGTAACAAAGTGTTACCCAGAATAAACCATTAATAATCTCAACATCAAAAAATAATTTATAATAATAATTTAAAAAATAAAACATCTTAACAAACAGCTAAAATTTAAATAGTTCAAAATTAATGAAACAATCAATAAACTTAAGGAGACTCGAAGGGGCGAAAGAAGACGTGAGCGACTATGAGCTATACACCACCAGCTCATTCTACCGCGTCGCTGGAAGGGTCGCGAAACAAGCAAATGCGCCGATCCTCAAGATCGCGTCGCGTCGCAGGAAGGGGGGAAGAAGAGTCGGAACGCACATCAAGATATCCGTTCGATTCCCACCTTCGCGATTGATGTTTCCGCGTATCTCCTTAAGTTGTTTTTCCTTTTTATTGTCAACCGGTGGTAGGTTGACGTTTTAACCAGGGGGGTGTAAGAAAGGGGATTAACCCCGTACCCACGGTGCTCATCTATGCAGACACTCTGTTCACATTACACTTAGTCGACCAGTTGGTGTGAACAGAGTTGAACAGTAGCATGAGCATCGATTTACAAATTCCTTTCCCAGCTGATGTGAGCTAGGCGATGACCGGTAGGGCTGACTTCCAAGAAACACCGTTAACCTATTAGCCACACACCCTATCGGTAATCAGCCAATGAGAAGGGCTAATGAAGAAGATGGAGGGGTGACGACTCTTGGAGCTGGAGGATCTGAAGGAAAACATCGAGGAGATCACCACGGGCAACCGGAGAAAGAAGATCGGGAGTTTGGGAGTGCGTGTATCGGTGTGTGTGCTTCTGGGACAATAGACAGTATGTAGAAAGAATAAAATATCTAACTAACACTTTGTCAAACATAAAAGTAATATAATTTGTCAGTAACTAATTCTTTTAAATTTTCAATTGATTTTCTTTTCTTGTAAATTTAACGTTGTAAATTAATTTATCTTTTTATTGTTGATTTTTGCCTTCTCTTAGTTTTCTTTTGCTGTTGTAACTTTTTGTTACTTTTGTTGTTTTTCTAAATTTAAATTTTTGTTCATTACACGTTGAGTAACACCCTTAAGCAGTCTTATGTCTCATTAACCTAACACCTCTTCACTAAGCTAAGCGAGTGTAACATTTAGGAAACTTAAACTTAAAGTGAGGCATGGGACTCGCAAAAGATTGGCTTTAAGAACACCAAACGAAGATAAACATTTAACTAGAAAGTCAATTTAGTGTCGGATCGAAATGGGAAACATGTTTAAGAATTATTTTAGTTGTTAAGTAGTTTTTTAATTACTAAATAACTTTGCAGCCTTTTCTGGCATAGAGTTTGAAATCTAGTTTAATTAACTAACCAGATTATTGGAATCGAGCTTAAATAACTGATATTTTTGTAATAATTTAAGCATTATTGTATGTGCTCAATAAATTCATAGGTAAACATAAAAATGAAGAAAGATGCAATACATGAATCTAATACAAGAAAATATGCGTTAACTTCAAATAAATGACGTTAATAGCTAATAGTCGGCAATTTAATCGTCAAACAATAAAACTTCCTATAGTTTTGTAGTCCAGTAATACAATTTTATAAATACATTGGAGACATATCACACTCTACCACATGAGGGCTAAACAACCACAACCAAACAGTGCAGCTTTTACATACAGTCCAGTGTTTTCACTGTCATGCTTTATATTTATTGTGTTTCCCAGTTCACATGTAGCACTTGTTTAAGGAAAACAATGAATATATGCATTTTAAGTTTGTTTTGTTATTCTTGTTTAACTTGGTTTTTAAATAAGTAAGCATTACATAATTAACTACATGTTTTTACTATCACTACGCTAACTATATATAACTTTTATATGTCCGAACTATATACATATTTTAAATTGCAAACAGTATAATATGACTTTTGTAGTAAATTGTAGCTATTTTCGTGGTAATTTCAAGCAAAGGTAAGGAAATGCGTGGCCAATCCATTGTCTGAGGCTAATTATGTACTGAAATTCATCGGGCCATGCCCTGTGAACGTCCATAGTCCATAGGGCTGTATCACATTAGGGGTCCATATAGTCCATAGTTAAGAGGCAGAGTTAAAATAATTATTGATTGGTCTCTGCATGGCAACAAAATTAAATCCAAAACGTGTACGTGCAACGCAGTGATTACATTTGCTCAAATTGCAATTATGATGATTCACGTTTGGAAAATATTTCCCTTTTGTACAGCTGTTTAAACTAATCCGAAGATAATTTTAGGAATCCACTTGGTTTAGCGCGTTTAAGATTTGTTTCCATAGTCAACGGTAAGCATGGAAACATATTCTTCAGTAGGGTTCAAAAGTTATTTTGTTCTCTCCTGATTCCTAGTCATGTTGCAAAACACCAGTAAATCAGCTAGTATGCTATGAAATACATGCTAATTTTCATCACGGATAGGTAAAATGTAATTTTCTGTGTTATTATTCAAAAGTTGATGGTTGGGCTAAAATGTTTCGTCCAGTTTGTCACTGTGTTTTTATAGTAAAATGTTTTCTGTTTTATGTATAGTGTTTACTTATTTAGGAGAGAGAACTATTGATAAAATTTCGGTAATAAAGGTTAATAAAGGTTTACTATAACTTATTTGTTGAACAGTTGGTGTTTTTGGTGCATGGGAGCATCTAAACAAAAAGGGAAACTCCTATGTTAGTATCTATGTTATACGATACATTTTTTACAAAATGTCAATCAAGCAAAATAATAATTGGTAACTTCACGTTTCGAATCGTAATGTATATGGATAAAACATTGGCAACTACGTAACAGTATAATTATTTAATGTGTTCAGAGTATTTACCCCAAAGAAATTAATATTTGCTATCGAGTTTTAAGTATTATACACTGATGGCACCTGTATTTATTTATTTATTTTATTCCGATGCTACACAACAGGCTTATACCCAATTACAATGTGGGATTATCACATTTAAAAATATTTTAAATGCATAGTAAATAATAAATATAGTTAAAGTCCATCTTGCTGAAGAAATTATAACTTCTAGTGTATAAACTAACAGGAATTTGGTTGGGGGTGAGCTGGGGAGAGCGAGCTGGGGGACCCGAGATAAAATCCAGCAAAATGGCCAATGGATTTTATCCACGTGATAACGCCACAACACCTAGTTTGGTAGATTCTTGATAAAATGTGGAAAACAATCCCAGGCTAGTTCCTAGCGTCCCCTACAACGCCCGTATATTCTGCCCGTATATTCAGTCCCATATATTCTGCCCGTATATTCAGTCCCATATATTCTGCCCGTATATACAGTCTCATATTTTCTGCCCGTATATTCGACCTCATAAATGCAGACTAGCCTGCCCGTATATGCCCGTATATTCCATCCTGTATATTTTGTCCGTATATTTTGCCCATACATTTTACCCGTATATTCTGCCGGTATATTCAGTCCAATATATTCTGCCCGTATATTCAGTCCCATATATTCTGCCCGTATATACAATCTCATATTTTCTGTCCGTATATTCGACCTCATAAATCCTGCCCGTATATGCCCGTATATTTTGTCCCATATATTCTGCCCGTATATTCCATCCCATATTTTCTATCCTTATATTCTGCCCGTATTGTCTGTCCCATATATTTTGTCCATATATTCGGCCCATATATTCTGCCCGTATATTACGTCCCATATTTTCTTTCCTATATTCTGCCCGTATAGTCTGTCCCATATATTCTGCCCATATATTCCGTCCCATATTTTCTATTCATATATTCTGCCCGTATAATCAGTCCCATGTTTTCTGTCCATATATTCTTCCCGTATATTCCGTCCCATATATTTTGTCCGTATATTCTGCTTATATATTTTGTCCGTATATTATGCACGTATATTCAGTCCCGTATATTTTGTCAGTATATTCAGTCCCATATATTATGCCCGTATATTCTGCCCGTATATTCTGCCCGTATTTACAGTCCCTTATATTCCGTCCCATATATTTTGTCCGTATATTCTGTCCATATATTTTACCCGTATATTCTGCCCGTATATTCAATCTATATATTATGCCCGTATATTCTGTCCATATATACTTAGTCCCGTATATTCTGCCCATATATACAGTCCCATATGTTCCGCCCGTATATTCTATCCCATATATTTTGCCCGTATATTCAGTCCCATATATTTTGCCCGTATATTCAGTCCCATATATTATGCCCTTATATTCTGCCCGTATATTCAGTTCCATATATTATGCCCGTATATTCAGTCCCTTATATTATGCCCGTATATTCCGTCACATATTTTCTGTCCTTATATTCTGACCGTAGAGTCTGTCCCATATATTCTGCCCGTATATTCCGTCCCATATATTTCGTCCATAAATTCTGCCCATATATTTTAGCCGTATATTCTGTCCGTATATTCAGTCCCATATATTTTGTCCGTATATTCTACCCATATATTTTACCGGTATATTTAGAATTTTAGTCTCATGTATTATGCCCGTATATTCAATCCCTTATATTATGCCCGTATATTCTGTCCATTATTTTCTGTCCTTATATTGTGCCCTTATAGTCTGTCCCATATATTCTGCCCATATATTCCGTCCCATATTTTCTATTCATATATTCTGCCCGTATAATCAGTCCCATGTTTTCTGTCCATATATTCAGTCCGTATATTATGCTTATATATTTTTCCCATATATATATATATATATATATATATATATATATATATATATATATATATATATATATTCTGCCCGTATATTCCGTCCCATAAAATCTGCCCATATATTCTGTCCCATCCGTATGTTAGGTTCCATATATTCTGCCCGTATATTCTGTTCATATATTCTGTCCATATATTCTGCCCGTATATTTGACCTCATAAGTGCGGGCAAGCCTGTCCGTAAATGCCCATATATTCTATCCGTATATTCTGCCCGTATATTCCGTCCCATATATTTTGTCCGTATGGTCTGTCCCATATATTCTGCCCGTATATTCCATCCCATATATTTTTAACCGTATATTCAGTCCCATATATTATGCCCGTATATTCTGCCCGTATATTCAGTCACATATATTCTGCCCGTATATTCAGTCCCATATATTCTGCCCGTAAACTCAGTCCCATATATTCTGCCCATAAACACAGTCCCATATTTTCTGCCCGTATATTCGACCTCATAAATGCAGACAAGCCTGCCCGTATTTGCCCGTATATTTTGTCCCATATATTCTGCCCGTTTATTCCGTTTCATAATTTCTATCCTTATATTCTGCCCGTAGAGTCTGTCCCATATATTCCGCACGTATATTCCGTCCCATATATTTTGTCCTTATATTCTGCCCATATATTCTGCCCGTATATTACGTCCCATATTTTCATTCCTTATATTCTGCCCGTATAGTCAGTCCCATATATTCTGCCCGTATATTCTGTCCCATGTTTTCTGTCCATATATTCTTCCCGTATATTCTGTCCCATATATTTTGTCCGTATATTCTGCTTATATATTTTGCACGTATATTAAGCCCGTATATTCTGTCCATATATATTAAGCCCGTATATTCTGCCCATATATACAGTCCCATATATTATGCCCGTATATTCCGTCCCATATTTTCTGTCCGTATATTCTGCCCGTATAGTCTGTCCCATATATTCTGCCCGTATATTCCGTCCCATATATTTCGTCCATAAATTCTGCCTATATATCTTAGCCGTATATTCTGTCCGTATATTCAGTCCAATTTATTCTGCCCGTATATTCAGTCCCATATATTAGGCCTGTATATTCTGCCCGTATATTCAGTCCCATATATTAGGCCTGTATATTCTGCCCGTATATTCAACCCATATATTCTGCCCGTATATTCCGTCCCATATATTTTGTCCGTATATTCTGCCCATATATTTTACCGGTATATTCTGCCCCTATATTCAGTCTCATATATTATGCCCGTATATTCTGCCCGTATATTCAATCCCTTATATTATGCCCGTATATTCTGTCCATTATTTTCTGTCCTTATATTGTGCCCGTATAGTCTGTCCCATATATTCTGCCCGTATATTCCGTCCCATATTTTCTATTCATATATTCTGCCCGTATAATCAGTCCCATGTTTCTGTCCATATATTCAGTCCGTATATAATGCTTATATATTTTTCCCAAATATATATATATATTCTGCCCGTATATTCCGTCCCATAAAATCTGCCCATATATTCTGTCCCATCCGTATGTTAGGTTCCATATATTCTGTTCATATATTCTGCCCGTATATTTGACCTCATAAATGCAGGCAAGCCTGCCCGTATATGATATGGGAGTGGCTATACATCATTAAAAGACATAAACCCGATTAATTTATTCTTGAGTATTTTTCAACGCACGTTTGAATAAAGTCAATCAATGTATTATAGTTGTATTAGTTAGTTATACTTGTATTATTATGTATTATAGTATAATATTTTCTTTAATAAAGGGTCAACTTATGAATCACGAAGGGGAATGTATTTTTAAAATGTATTTAATATGTTTTTTTCCTTTTCAATGAGTTACAATGTTATGCAATGATGACAATTAATAAACAATATCGTTATCATTCTTTACATGTTATAATTTCAAACATATCTCTTTATCAATGAAGTATGAGCTAATTAGGCCAAAATTCAGCCTTTCCCTTACTTTTACAAATCCTTAGGCAAAATAATAAAAAGGCCAAATATTATTTTTAATGACAAGCAGGGGGTTTACTTCATTGTATATATATATATCAGTATTTTTATATATCACTTTTTATTATACAAACTAGCAGAGTACCCGTCCTTCGTACGGGGTTGGCATGTAAGTATAAAGTGACATTAGCGTATGGTTTGACAGCTCCATTTAAGTAATGTTAAATAATGTTTACATTCAGGATAGTGACATCATTATTTTAAATATGATCCTTACCCTCTCTGTTCTAATATTCATGCAGTATTTAAATGAATGTTTGAACCAGCTGTATGGAATTGTGAAATCAAAATTAATTTGACAGTTAGTACTGCTTGTTTACATTTTTAAACTTTGTAGGTTTGTTCTTTGTTGTCATGGATACCATCAATCAAAATTTACTTTGAAATCTCTCACCTCCGATTTTTGAAAGCCCACGGGGCAGAGCCCTAGGACAATATTGAAGCGGGAATAGTTCTATATGTATCCTCGGAACTGTAGCTTCATGTGTGTGCAATTTGAGCCCAATAGGTTCAGTAGTTTTTGAGATTAGCTCATACAAACACACACACAGACACCACCTCTTCTTTATAATAGTATAGATAGATAAGAATTGAAAAAATGTATTTATAAAATAATCAAGATGTGACATAATAAGTTGAGAGAAATCGGGTATTAAATTACAGTATATGGTTGGATTCATCTAGGATCAATAGTTTAAACTAATAAATTGTGTAGCATGAAATATGTTACATCAAATGATTTTGAGCATTTACCATTTTTGATAGAGTTCAATGTGAGGCAATAATACTCTACAACTTATGGAGAAAATAATTATTGGGAAATGAATGTTACATTATTATTATAGCTAGAAATTAGTAAAATTTATACTAACAGAAAAATATTTTCCCTGATCTATATTTTTAATTCTGTATAGATTAACCTATTCAATTACTTATCTATTCTTATTTATTTTAAAAAGTTATTTAGGCGCATCTTTGTGAGTGTGTATTTTACACTATTTTATAAAACAGCTTTGCTTTTCAGACCAAATTTATTTTATCAATATTCAACTTTTCAGTACTCTTTTAACACTTTATTTTACTTAAAGAATGTTTTTGCAATCCTGTATGTTGGACTACAGCGAACAATAATTACTCCCAAGCTAAAAGTAATAAACAATTATTTTATGTATAACACTATAATTAAAACGTGCAATGGATTCAATTAATCCATTAATTGCTGCAGTTAATTAAGATCTCCAAGTGCTAAATGAGTTTATTGCCACTGCTTTCGATCCAGTAAATTACATTCAGTAAACGTAACGTGATAAATATGTTAGTAGGTATAGAAGATGAGTGCTAATGAAGTTAATATCATCAGCCATAAATTAAAAACTTTATGACCACCAATATACTTCTCACAACAGTAGAGTCCATTAAGTTACATTGTTTGAACCAACCCCTATGGTTCCCACATTGTATAGTTCTTAATTCAATAACTGAATCCCGCCTTAATTTCAATAGCGACTAAGCTTGATAATGTTAGCACATGTCTGCATATATGAAATAATAACTGAATATGAACATATTTTTTCAGTAATTAATTTAGTCTTTAACATAGTTTTTAATTGGTTTTCTTTCACTTTGTGTACAACAATGCAAAAGATATACACATGTTCATAATTCTATATCAAAATGGGATTGGGAAGGATGAATAATTGAATATGATTGAATCCGGTTTTCTATACAGCGAATCTCTGCAGTCCTCTCCTTTACACACATAGTAAATTGTGAACGTTATCTTTTCTTTATTACAAAATGTAAAATGTACTTGCCTTTAGGGCGGATGATTATGCATAAGCAGTCCAAGTTTAGATGAACTATTAGTTTTATTGATTCTATCTATGGCCGTTGCATTTATTGACTTTTTGAAAGGTCGAAACCCATGTCTTGTTACTACCTAACGTCAACCTGTCATTGACTGTCATACCTGTCAGAAAGCATCACTAATAGTTGATAGACCAGTTACAAATGGCATCTGGGTATGATGAAGTTGCTTGAGATTGAACCAGTGACCCTCAGATTTGAAGCACTAAAACCCGGCTAGCCAGACAAATATTTATTCAAACTTAGTATTTCATTTGTTGATTCCGAGATAAAAGGTTTCAAGATGTATTAAGAACTGTTTATTTATGTATACCTTAATTTTTACTTTCCATTAGTTTTGTATCTGTTATGAATAACAAAAATGTTTGGTGATAAAATTACTGGATGATTAACCTACTTTTGTGCACGCTGATGCTTCACGTCGACTCCCTTTCAAGATTTATCCCGTTCAGGTTTTCAATTACTGTATTAGTTTATAGACTTAATTAGTTTATTATGGTGTTTCGTTTGCAATACACTTATTAGAACATCTCTTTACTATGCCCGTTGCTATAAAGACAACATTTAAGCCAGATGATAACTTAAATTTTAAAAGTTTTTTTGAAAATACGATTTTACTAATATATTTTTCAGTTTATTTTTAAACTTAAAGTGAATCTCAAAGAAGTAGAAAACAACAGTAGGACTTCGACTTATCTTGCTTTACCCACGCAGTTATTAGCCTTGAATATTTTACGTAAACTGAAAAACGCACATACATTTATCATTTTTAACCACTGTGTTTATGGATGGATGTTTTTTGAATTCAGAAGATTAATGAAACTTGATGGCTCTCGTCACTGTATTGTTTTCCGTTTTCAACTCAAACAACTTGTGACGAGTTGAAAGTAATGGCCCGAAGTAACGAATGTGGTATAAACAATCATTGCGACTTGATTACTTGTTCGATAATTGTTTCAACTCATTGTGTGTTTCAACTTAGTGTGAATCGGATTGAACTAGTTTGAACTCGGAATTAGAAATACAAAACAAGATAAAAGTTTCTCTTTCTTTCAGATTTCCTTTATGTCACAAAGTCATTATTAGGTAATCAGTAAACAGAAAAGAATTATGTTGAAGAGTTTGTGCCTCCTATTCGTTTAATATGCTTTCCAACAGGTCGACGTTTTACATTACCAGTTTTTGTTACAAAATAGCGATTAGACATCTATTGATATAACACAGTAAAAATGGCAAAAAGTTACAATAATTATACAGTACTTGTTATTTATTGGGCAATTATATAGTTATATGTAATAAATTATTCTTTGGGCATTATAAATTTATGTAGAACCATGCAAGCACCATTACTCTTTTCTAAATGCTTTCCCGTTATAAATCCGGATATAACGATTTGTTTTTAGTATTTTATTTCTGGAAGTTGTTTTTCTTATTACATGTAAAAGAGTTATTGGTGTTTCTTAAATCTATCTAATATACACCTCGCTGCTTAGGTATTGTTGTGAAAGGAACTATACTTTTCATTTACGTATTTTTTATAGTCTCACAATGTTGCTTCAACTCCTTTGCCACTTTATTTTTCTTGAAAAATATAGCTGTGTCATACTTGTTTGAAATGAAATAATTTGGACTTTGCAAGAAATCTGAACCGAATAACAAAATTGACTTAATTGTCACACATTTTTTTCAATACCTTCCATTTTTTACTGTTAATCCTCAAATTATGTTTTTAAAGTGCTCAGGATTAACAACTACTCGATCCTCCCAACTGATACATCTACGTCGCAACCCTGTAGCTTGTCTCAGCACGCCTGTAAATGTTGCAGTTATCAATCCAGCCTATCTCAAGCTACATAAATCGCTGCTAAAGGCAGTAACTGTCACTGTCGGAAGTCTATTGTGCTTCCAGCACTCCGTACATCACTAGATATGGACTTATTGTTCATATGGGCGTTTTTGTTTGTTTTCCATTAAGAAGATTTAAGAAGAATAGAAGTGTTGTTATGTTTTACGATTTATATCGAGAGGAAGATGTCTACAGCATTTTTTTGCACTGTTTTTGGAAGCATGATATTGAAACATTAAACACAATTTAGAGAGTACTGTTGTTGTAAAATGTTGTACAGAGGATAAGTCACAGATATATTGCTGGTTGTTGTTACTTTTCAATAAACATTTTAACAAAGGTGATTGTCAAAATTAAAACTCTACATACTATATTTGATCTTTTAAATTGCCTAATTTTGACTTTAAAAACTCAAGGAATATTCCAAAATAATGTGTTTTCAATATAATTAATGCTATTTAACAAAATCATAAGTAACCAAGAGACCAGCAACAAATTGCAACTGGGATGGTAAATGGTCGGACCAGAAACCTTTGGATTAAAGAAAACCTCTCAGATCACTCGATAAAATATACTTTAATGCACACATTTGACCTTCAGATAAGAGAAAGAACACAAAGCTTTTCTTTGAGGTACGAAATTTAGAGCCTTGTAAAACACAGACATCAACTCTAGATGGAACCCATCATGTCCCAATACATTACAATGGTCAGGCGCATGCTTGGATATTCATCATTCATATGTGTTGTGGTCTCTAGTGTCTTGTGTATTCCGTGTGTCCTTTGACAGATACATCCTGTATTACGTGTTGTATCCTTTGGTGGTCTCTTAAGAATATTGCAGAGAACGTTGCAGTTTATAACAAATTTAAAATCAAATAGTGTTATCATTTAAAATAGGCTACTGTTTTGACATTATAGAAGCATAATTTAATTCTTAGATATACATTTTGAAAGTGAACTACAATTTAAAGTAGGATCGAAATTTAAATTATTGCACTTCATAGAATTTTTTATAGATTGAACAATCTATAATATGTATCTAAAATACATAAACAGAAAAGGTGCGATGCACCAAATATCCACATTTAAACTCTTCTTAAGTGTGATCAGTGTGTAATGTTAACAATATTATAAAAGAATGATTGTCTTTTATTTGGTAATGTTGTCACAAAAATTACAATACCATGAAGTTACCTAGATGTATTAGATATGGGAAAAAATTCGCAATGAACCAGTGCTCCATTTAATACCAAAAATGGGCTTAAAGTTATTAAACTCGCGTTTGTTGTTATTCCAGTGATATAGTACTAAATGTAAAACAATATTATAAAGATTTTATTTTGGGTATTTATCATTTTTGTAGCCACAACACAATAAAACTTAGTAAATTGCTGTTGTGTTGTTTTTAATAAGTTATCAGTAAATATTCGTATTCTTGTTCGATGATCCATGAGAGAAATGTGTTAGCCAAATAATAATTTAAAACTGTAAATGTTTGTTAAAATTCAATGTATGAGGTAATGATCTATAAAAACCTAGTAAAATTCATAAAACCTTTGTAAAGTCATGATGTTAAATATGTACCTGTATGACAAACTTTTGAAATTGGGCTTTAGTAGTTAACTTAATAGTAACTTTTGAGTCTTACAAAGTTTTTATTTTGAAAACACCTTGCAATAGTACTGTAGTAACATTGTAAAATATATTGGATTATTAATTAAACTACAGTAGTAAATTAATTAGCATAGCTAAATTATTGAAGCTATCAAAAGCAAGGCTTTGAAAGACAGGTTTTTGTGGGTCTAAGGCAATATATTGGGAACTTCGAAGCTAAATCACTTAATGTCACAAGCTGTATTGTGTTTGCTGGCAAATACAGAAAAACCTTCATTCCGTTTATGACGAAACGATCTCTAACCTTTAACATCATCCACAGAAGATTATTTGATATAGCCTTTTTATGGCCAACCCGTTTTAGAGGTTTATCGTTAGTGAGGTGATTTTTTTTACTTTGTTTATTGGTTATATTTAACCTCAAAACACTAATTATCAACTAGAAATCATATAGGCCTATTTCAATCATAACAGTTTTGGCAGTAGTAAAACTTCTTGTTAATGTATAAGGTCAATTCAGCTTATTATTGGAACCTTGATCTTTTTGGAAGGTCCTGAAAATTGTTAACTTATTTTAGAAAACGGTTAAGTGTATATATAATCAATATAATAATAATAAGTGTGTATCTATAATGATATTGTTTTATGGATCACCTAGACCTAATGGTATTAGTTCTTACTTATTTAGTATACATTTTCAATTTTATAATCCACTAGCTGTACCCGCGGGCTTCGCCCCGTTTAACTTCATAAGTATTCGCATGGCTCATTCACGTCCTGGTTGAAGTTCGTTCGCTACGCTCACTCACCTTTAGGTTGGAGCTCGTTCGCTGCGCTCACTTGCCTTCAGGTTAGCTCGTTCGCTACGCTAACTCGCCTCCAGGTTGAAGTTCGTTCGCTACGCTCACTCACTTTTTGGTTGGAAATTAGCTGTTGTCATAAATTAAAAAAAAATTAATAGTGCTGCACCCTGTTGGTAATCCTTGTAACTTTTATGTTATTGCACATCATAGAACAGAACCAATTTGTTTAATTGAAACAGCTGTTAAGATTCATTAATTCCTTTTAAATATGAAAAATCATAAGATTAACATGGGGAACTACAGAGCCACTGGGGCGGAGCCCGAAAGGGTTTTTGAGATAAGAATATGCTTTAATGTTAATCGGGAATGTGAGCTATCATCATGCCAAATTTCAGCCCAATCCATCCAGTAGTTTATGCGTGATTGAGCAACAAACACACAAACATACACACAAACACACACACAAACATACACACAAACTCACAAACTTTCAGATTTATAATATTAGTAAGATAAGATTATTTTTGTGTATAGCAGGAACTTTTTTAAAGTATAACGTATTACGTTTTTTGAACAATGAACTATACAGGGTGAATAAAAAGTCAAGACCCCCCATCTAATATTTTTCCAAGTAAATATACAGAGATATCCTTTTGGGGGTCGTGCAATCTTAGCAAGAAGTTTCATTTTATGATTTTTAAATTTTTGAATCTCCCCCCAAAAGGGGGGATTTGAGGGGAACTCAAATATTTTAAATGTAAACCCCCTTCAAGTGACACCTCATTTGGAAGTGTTTACAAAAACTTACAGAATGGTGAAAACTAGAGGTCGCTATCAATTCTCTGTCCAAAATGGTAGCCCGTCAAAGGTTGTGGAAAATCAATGGTAAAATTGGTTCGTAATTGTAATATTGGCTACCATTTTGGATAGAGAAGAGATAGCGAACTCTGGTTTTCACCATTCTTTAATTTTTTGTAAACACTTCAAAATGAGGTGTCATTTGATGGGGTTTTACATTAAAAAGTTTTTAGTTGCCCACCCAATCCCCCCTTTTGGGGGGACACTCAAAAATTTTAAACGTAAACCCCCATTTAGTGCCACCTCATTTTAAAGTGTTTACAAAAACTTAAAGAATGGTGAAAACCAGAGTTCATTATCTCTTCTCTATCCAAAATGGTAGCCAATATTACAATTACGAACCAATTTTACCATTGATTTTCTACAACATTTGACGGGCTACCATTTTGGTCAGAGAAGAGATAGTTACCTCTAATTTTCACCATTCTTTAAGTTTTTGTAAACACTTTAAAATGAGGTGTCACTTGAAGGGGGTTTACATTTAAAATATTTGAGTTACCCCTTAAATCCCCCCTTTTGGGGGGAGATTCAAAAAATTCAAAATCATAAAAAGAATCTTCCTGCTAAGATTGCACGACCCCTAAAAGGATATCTCTGTATATTTACTTGGAAAAATATTAGATGGGGGGGGTCTTGACTTTTTATTCACCCTGTATAATGTAGTATCTGGTTTCTCCACATTTTACATTAGATTAGATTACTATAGTTATAACATTAGGTTACCATTTTGGAATTTCACTATTCTTTTTTCGTCAAAGTATAAAATCTTCCATAAGGAATAACGTATCAATATTACTTAATCCATACTTTTAAGAATATTAGATAAATAATTATAAAAGCCTACTATAATCTTTAATGTTAATTGTCCACTAATCGTAGTAACGTTCTATTATTACAGTTGCCACTCTTTTACAGTATACATTCATACAGTTATGATACATCCGATTGTTAGGCATAACAATAAATTATCTATACAGACAGTAGGCATTGTGTTAAGCCATGTATAACGGTACAACCCCCTCATTGAGGCAAGCTATACTAATAGTTACATGGGGATTATGTTATACTGTATCATGGCAATTGTATGTGTCTATTATCCTCCAGGACACTAATACTCGAGGAAATAAAATAAAGCTGTGTTTACCCGTAAGAAATAAAATAAGAACTTTAATTTTATTAGTTTTTTGTTATTTATTGCTATTCCCTTTGATCAATCATTACAACTCAATACAAGTATTAATTAAAAGATTGCTTTATGGCCCACAAACCAACTTTAAAAAAAGTTTTATCATTTACTTTTGGGTGCTGAAATTTACATTCCATCTGAACAGACCAGTTGTAGCCAATCTTTCATTTAAAAAGGAAATTGTTTCCGGGGTAGGAGGTAAAAATGCATTTACAGTACACACTAAGCTGCTCAATGGCCTCTCAGTATTGCCGAACTCCCGCGGGCTCAATGTCCCCGGACTACCGGCTTAAAAAACCCTCATCTCCTAGGATACTAGCCCAGGCTAGTGTCCTGCGTTCCAGAACTGCAGATTACTTCGGGCTAGGCCTTTTAAACTATGTCACTAGGGCTTTCCTTTTTGAGCGGAGCGAGCGAAGCGAGCGAAGCGAGCGAAGCTCTTATACGTCGACTCTTATACGTCGACTCTTATGCATTTCGTAATACGCAAACTCCTCCTAGACGGCTGAATCAATCGTTTTAAAATTTTGCATGGTGATAAAGACCATATCGGTGAGTGCCAACATCTATATGGCGTTAATAAAGTCACTCAGGAATCCGCCCCACTGGGTCTCAAAGTTTCAATGTAATCCTTATGGAAGCAGTATTTGACACATAAACAAAGACATATGATCAGCTGTTGACTTTTGAATGCAGTAGAAAAGAAATAGCTGATGGCATTAATCCACAGATTAGAACAGAAACTGTATGGATCAGAAATATAACCAAATGACGACACTAGCTTGAGGTCCTTGACGTAAGAAGTGATGAAGGAAGTAGTAAAGGTGAGCATTCTGGAGTGTGAAAACTGATTATGGCGATTAGAATTAAGTATCTGCAATCCTAAAATGCTATGAAAGGGAGGGAAACAGGTCCGTGACGTAGGAAGTGGTGAATGAAGTAGTCAAGGCGAGCTGTCCGGAGTGTGGGAACTGTTTATGAAGATTAGATTAAGGTATCTGCATTCCTAATATTCTATGGGAAGGGAGGATAACGGGTCCGCGACGTAAGAAGTGGTTAAGGAAGTAGCCAAGGCGAGCTGTCCGAAATGTGGAAACTGTTTATGACGATTAGATTTAGGTATCTGCATTCCTAAAATTCTATGGGAAGGGAGGGAAACTGATCCGCGACGTAGGAAGTGGTGAAGGAAGTAGTAAAGGTTAGCTGTCCGAAATGTGGAAACTGTTTATGACGATTAGATTTAAGTATCTGCATTCCTAAAATTCTATGGGAAGGTAGGAAAACGGGTCCGTGACGTAGGAAGTGGTGAAGGAAGTAGTCAAGGCAAGCTGTCCGGAGTGTGGGAACTGTTTATGTCGATTAGATTAAGGTATTTGCAATCCTAAAATGCTATTGGAAGGGAATGAAACAGGTCCGCGACGTAGGGAGTGGTGAAGAAAGTAGTAAAGGCGAGCTGTTCGGGGTATGGGATCAGTTTTTGACCATTAGATTAAGGTATTTGCAATCCTAAAATGCTATGGGAAGGGAGGAAAACAGGTCCGTGACGTAGGAAGTGATGAAGGAAGTAGTAAAGGCGAGTTTTTTGGAGTGTGGGGTTTCTGTTTATGACGATTATATTAAGGTATCTGCAATCCTAAAATGCTATGAAAGGGAGGGAAACAGGTCCGTGACGTAGGAAGTGGTGAAGGAAGTAGTAAGGCGAGTTGTTCGGAGTGTGGGAACTGTTTATGACGATTAGATTAAGGTATATGCAATCCTAAAATGCTATGGAAAGGGATGGAAAGAGGTCCGTGACGTAGGAAGTGGGGAATAAGGTAGTAAAAGCGAGTTGTCCGGAGTGTGGGAACTGTTTATGACGATTAGATTAAGGTATATCTGCAATTCTAAAATTCTATGGAAAGGGAGAGAATCAGGTCGGTGATGTAGGAAGTGGCGAAGGAAGTAGTAAAGGCGTGTTGTTCGGAGTGTGGGATATGATTATGACCAATAGATTAAGGTATTTGCAATCCAATAATGCTAAGGGAAGGGAGGGAAACAGGTCCTATATGTTGGAAGTGGTGAAGGAAGTAGTAAAGGCGAGTTTTTCGGAGTGTGGGGTTTCTGTTTATGACGATTATATTAAGGTATCTGCAATCCTAAAATGCTATGAAAGGGAGGGAAACAGGTCCGTGACGTAGGAAGTGGTGAAGGAAGTAGTAAATGCGAGTTGTTTGGAGTGTGGGAACTGTTTATGACGATTAGATTAAGGTATATGCAATCCTAAAATGCTATGGAAAGGGATGGAAAGGGGTCCTTGACGTAGGAAGTGGGGAATAAGGTAGTAAAAGCGAGTTGTCCGGAGTGTGTGAACTGTTTATGACGATTAGATTAAGGTATATCTGCAATCCTAAAATGCTATGGAAAGGGAGAGAATCAGGTCGGTGATGTAGGAAGTGGCGAAGGAAGTAGTAAAGACGTGTTTTTCGGAGTGTGAGATATGATTATGACCAATAGATTAAGGTATTTGCAATCCAATAATGCTAAGGGAAGGGTGGGAAACGATTTTTACTCCCTAAAGAGTAAAAATGCTACTTTAGACCCGCAACGCATGCATCAAAAATGACTGTTTTTACTACAGTATGACAAAAACAATATACAGTAATATGAACCCTTGATGACTCCGCTCAATTTTGTGGATGCCACTGCGAACACCACCTAGTTATTTCCTCCGAAGACTAAAGCCAAACAAGATCGACCTTCTTAGCCTGAAGTATGGCCTCGATGAACTGTTTTACACAGTTCCAGGTTCCCTCCTCGTGGAGCATAGCTCCAACGATGTTGTCAGCAGTCTTCGACTCTGCCACGTTCTATAATTCAATTTTCTTCTTTAGTTGTTAGCAAAATGGTTGATGTGGTAAGAGATGCTGCAGCTGAAATAAGTCGTTTTATCAGTATTACTTGGTTAAGATTTATATGGTGTTTTCACCAGAGAGTGACTCACACTTTGACTCAATAAAATTTTTTGGAAAAATTTTAGAGAGTCGGTGGCTCAGTCGGTAGCGTTGCGGACTTCAGGCCCAAGGCAGTAGTGTCGTGGGTTCGGATCCTGGTCACTGCCGATTACAATTTATCAGTACAGTTCACCTTTGTACTGTACCGGCTCACTCCTTGCTTTGCTGTAAACGATCCACGCACGGGCGCTTAGTCTATGTGGACGGGCAAATGCAGGGTTAAAAGAGGCCGCCAACCTCTTTAAAAAAAAAAGAAGTTGGCGTACTCGAAATATATTTATTTTACATCATCGCACACTGCCAGTGGTCCTTCAACTAGGTCCTATTTAAATTTGTAATTGGTGACAGCTAAGGGTTGTCATCGGGATGGAATGTATAGTTATACATTCCAACTTTTTTAATAGTTGGAGGTGTTATTCAAATTCAGACTAACTAGTGTACCTGTTGCTCGAATTCGAGCAATTGCGAAGGATTACAGGCGACTCAAAGATTATGGAAATACTCACGATCTACACAACAGTTAGATATAATCAAAATCTTATGTAAATATCTTGTCTTTTTTCAAAAAGTTGATCTTGTTTTTTTAGTGTTTTTAGTGTAAAAAAAACATTATTTCTATTTATTTTACTTGGTTGCGTTCTATGACTTTTTCTATGTTTCCATTGTTTGCAAATCGGTTATTTCAATGATTGCTCAAGAAATGTAGCATATTGTTAATTCAGTTTTATTTTTAGCCTATATCAAATTGTCCAGGATTTCTCGCGTTTTTCCATTGTAATAATTTCACCAACCCAAGTTTCGTCTACAGATGCAATACGCCAAAGAATATCACCTACGTACAATCTCCAAGAAGTGGTAAAAAAAGGCAGAAACCAAGCCATACAATAGATATAAGTTAACTCATTAAGAAATAATTTTAAGAGTTACTGTGATATTAGGATTTTCCACTGATTTGGTAAAAAACATTATATTGCAAAACATGACACGATGCACAATAAAGTCGATTTTAAAATCAGAAAAACCCATTGCAAATACTGTACTTCATTTTGAAAAATTCAATAAATCACAATTTAAATATTAACAGCTGTTTCATTAAAAAGTAGTGTAGAATTAAGCATATGGTCGTAATGTAAACGAATCTGAAGAGGCAACTTTAAAGGCTTCTGGGGCAGAGCCCCAAGGGAATTTACCTCGTTCCTCTTTTGATGGCTCATCTACAGACCAAGACCTTTCTTTAGAGACCCCTACCAAGTTTCTACGCCCAGCCGTTCTCTCAAATTAGCTATGACAAAAACCCCGTTTTCCTCCATAAGAATAACATGGGATGGGAATTTAAATGCCACTGGGGCAGAGCCCCAAGGGAATTCACCATGTTTCTCTTTTGATGGCTCATCTACAGACCAAGACCTTTCTTTAGACACCCCTACCAAGTTTCTACACCCAGCCGTTCTCTCAAAATAGCTATGACAAAGAAAATCAGTTTCAAATTAATATATAGATTTTTACCTGTTTAATTATTACTCACTTATCTTATTAACTTATTACTATTAGATTTTTTAAAAAGGTAAATGAGCCAACACGTCCGACTTTCCTTATACAGTACTAAAACAACTTATGATTGATTATTGATGAAAATTGAAAAAGGCCAACCGAATTATTGATCAATAATTTGGAAAATACGTCATTTATGCCACTGAGAAGTATTTTCCGTTTTCAGCACAAACAACTAGTGACGATTTGAGAGCAATGGCCCGAGGTACCGATTGTGGTGTAAACAATCATTGTGACTTGATGACTTGATCGATGAGGTTTTAAACTCGTTAGTGTGAATCGGATGGAACCAGTTTCCGATCGAAATCAGATTTTATTGCAGACATTTCAGATTAGTCGAATAGTATATCAAATCTCGGACAAAGGCTAAATTAAGTAATAATCAACGTTTTAGTGTTGTCTTAATCGTCATTTAAATTTGTATTTCCTAAGAAAATATCGATAACCTTAATAGTATTCATATTATAACGCTATCTTATTAAACATCTAATTATATTGTTTGAACTACAACGGTCGTCTGAGAACATCTTGTATATGAACTACACCTGGGACTAGCCTGTTGTATGTAACATTCATTGTAATGAGCCTCGAAGGGACCGGTTATATCTTTATATTCTCTTTCTGTCATAATATACTGTACGTTATAGTTGATAGCATTTTATTGAGAAATTATCTACTAATAAATTGAGTCATGTCCGCAATGAATGAAAGTTTTTCAAGTTTAAAATATAATTTTCATTGGTGTTGTACAGTAGTATTTCATATAAAGTATTTCATATATATAGTATTTCAGACGAATTGTAAATGGTTCCATAATATTGGTACACTGAAAAGATCGTTTACAACTGAATTGAGGTGCTCGTACCATTTTTCTAAGAGGATTGAGATTAAATTAATGCGACCCGTAAGTATTTTAAGGTGATAATGTGTTTTGTTACTGACTATTTTCAGTTCTCTCTAGGCATGGCCATTTATTACGAGCTTAAGACAGTGCTTCTCAATTATGCATTTTAATGAACATCTAACGCATGCTCTAAGCCAACAGGTTCAGTGTAAATCTACAACAAATAATACAGGATGTATCTGTCAAAGGACTGCAGCATCCCAAACAGAATACACTAGAGGCCACACTACATATGTATGTCCAAACATGCAGCACCTGACCATTCTTATGTATTGGAAAATGTTTTGTTCTATCTACAGTTGATATCTGCATTTAACGATGTTCGATTTTTCTTACCACAGAAAATGTTATTGTGATAAGGTTACGTGTGAGTCTGACAGACTAAAATGCTCATCCTTAACTCAAACATTGCTGAACAGATCTTGAGAAGTATCGTTTTAAAACTCGCGTTGTGATATAGATGCATCAGTTGGCAGAAGAGAGAAGTTGGAACAGTGAGTAACTATCATCGAAGTATATAACACGACTCGAAGTATATAACACGAAGTATATAACTCGTTGTGTTATATACTTCGATGGTAACTACAGACACATTTATGAATTAGCTTCAAGCAACGAAGAGGGGTTAAACGATTCGGGTAATATATCTGATAGAAAAGTCAACGTGAGGTTGAGACATGTTGCGAAGCCGTGTATCAGCCAGTAAGTTATGGCATAGCAGTCTTAAAAGTTGTAGTTTCCGAAATCTAAAAATTTTTTAGACTGAAAAAGAAAAAATCCAATTTCAACTACCGGTACTAAAAGAAAATCCTATCTGGATTACTGATGGAGGTAATTCTAGGGAATATGGATTTAGATTACTGTAAACAAAATTTGTTGTAACCTATTATGGAACTATTTAATTTCAGTTTTGGTTTATGTTGAACTTTAAAAGTTGTATTTGTTATTTTATGTGATTCAATTTCTCTTTTCCCTGAATCACCGAATTCTTATTATAAAATTGTATTGTTGTATAATAATCAGATTTTGTAACCATCTAATGTTGAACGGTTTTAAGGCAGCATACTTAGTGCATTGATTGCTCAAAGTATTTTAATTTACGCATAAATCAATTTTTAAACATTTACATTACCTAATGATGACTTCGCGGTTTGTAAGATAGCTCTAAGACGATGGAAGTTTTACAGAGGTTGTTCGTTAAATTGGACTAATCGATGCGTGACCATTACACTAATTGAGTTAGTATAACAGATTGTTTGTTGGAGGCTGCTCATTATAATGGTAATTGCTTTCTGAACGATGAGATGCAAATAGTTACTCTGCGTATTCTGATAACTAATTATATTATGAGACTTGATTATGTATAGGCTTTCTATCTTAAAAAATAATCAAGTGAATTGGTTATGTCACCATCATGAGTTCGTTGCATTCTTTACTTACAAGTCTTACATGATAATAAATTCTGTCTGTATTATTATTCAGTGTGGCCCTTTGTTGGAATATATTATTGATAAAATAAAAGCATTACCTTATCCTACCACAGTTGTTGGTATGACAACTAGTTTCGTTCCTTAGAACTTCGTCAGGTCATTGTATTCAACCACAAAGTCATAATGTGTATGTGTTCAAATTCTTTACTAATAAAGTAATGGTTATTTCATTAAATAGCTGGAGGTAAATAAATAAATACATTGTGAGGTGACGCATCATAAAAGAGAACGTTTATAACATATCCACTCATTCATCTCGTTAACAATGTAATAAAACTGTTCCAAATAGCCAATCTAGATTGTGTATATTTGAATAGTGAAATGGTTATTAACTTTCAAAGCGTGTTTTAATACCTCTGGTTACCACTAGCTATCAGTAGATTTCAGGACATGAATAAAAGCAATTTCGCTTTATGAAATAATAAATTTAATAATATATTCATTATCAATTTGTAACATCTGTCAATTATATAGCTATCCTTAGTAACCAAGTTTTAGATACTCGTATCAACATGATGTATCGGGCTGAAACTTTCACTAAATGTGCCTTGGGTTAAACCTATATTTGTCGAGAGCAAATGCAGTAGTACCTCGCCCAAAGTTTGAAAGGTAGTAGTATTTGTTTCATCATTTAACATTTATTTAGGATAGTCATCAACAAAAATATCACAAATGTCACTAATGATCTCTTTGTCGTTTTCTTCTTTGTAACCTTCAACTAAAACAGGTTGGTTACATTGGCCAAAATTAGTCTTACAATTATGAGTGTTTATAAAATTTTAAATATGTTGTTGAAGTCTATGGAAACACAGATGAAATACTGTAAAAAACTAGTAAACCACGGAAAGTAAACTACGTCATGTATTATTATTAAGTTGGCTTGAATAGCCTTAAAATAATCTATTTACATATAAAGTTCTATAGTTTTAAATGAAGAAACACCTACTATGACTAATAATATTGTAAAACATAATGCAATATTATTTACTTAGTAAATTAATGAAGCCATCTGAAGCTAGTCTAAGAGAGGCAGGTTTTGTGGGCCTGAGGCAATATATTAGGAGCTTCGGAGCTAAATCATTTTATGTCACAAGCTGTATTGTGTTTGCTGCCAAATCCAGAAAATCCTTCGTTCGCTTTACAACATCACGTCATGAGCAAAAGGTTTTTACAGCAATTTTTCACAGATTCTTTTACAATTTAATATTAACTTCACATATCTTACTCTATTATCAGTTTTCTTTATCGCCAGCCTAAGGATGATTGACTGCAATTTATTTATCTCAATCGTTAGATGTTTGGCAGCAGCTCAGCTCTTCATATAAAGTCAATGTGTTGTGCCTGCCAAGATCCGGTGTTTTATATGGCACGTTCATTTTTTATTACAAAGTTATATGAGATTTATCTTAAGTATATCACACTGATTGATGTTTTTCATAAACCTCATGCATTATTAGAGGTTTTAACATTAAATTCGTTTATTAATTTGGTTTTCATTGATAAATATCGATATCCAAATGTTCGTAAAAATATATAATTTAATAGGCTACAAAATGTCAATTAAAAAATAAATGCCAAGTAGCAGTTTTATTATAAGAAATAATGTTTTCTATCATTTCTTTTATCGAAGAAAATTACACAATAACCCTTTCACAATGATACGAAAGTCACAAAATTTTAATAGCCTCTGTGATAATCACTACAATGTCAGAGTATGCTTATATATTATTGTATTTGAGATGCATACAATTGCAATTGTATAGTTAAACAATAAATTATATCTATGCCTACCTACTGACTATAACCATTGTATTAAACACTTCCTGACTGTAATTGAGGCAGGCTATAACAATAGCTGCAAAGCCATTATGATATTTCATGATTATTTATGTCTGTTCCTCTGGATTAGAAGTATAGCAGAAGGTTGTTATTTATGTACTTTTGGTATAACAATTTCACAATAATGTATGACATTCATTTAACTATGCTCAAGGCATTATGCCAACTAACAAATAACGATACTAGTATCTCATAACAATAAGAAACAGATGGTTATTATGTACTGTATCAACATTGTAAATTGGTGATCTTGCCGTTGGACTAAAAAAATAAATAAGCTTAAATGAATGTGGTTGTGTTTATTCGTTAATTGACACACTTGTTGAATGAGGGTTTTTAAGTAGGTCAAAAATCGTTAACTATTTTTACCTAAAGAGAAATCTTCATTAATTGCCATATTGAAGACTCCTTCCTTTAGTTAGTTGTTGAGCATTAAATCATTCACTTTTTCAATTAACACGTGTATGTATACCTTATAGAAGAAATATATAAATCGTATTTTAACGTTTTACTAAACACGGTATTGCGAAGAAACGTTAAGAATTAGGCATAATCCGGGTACTTCTTAACATATACCTTAACAGATGCCTTTACATCCTACAAAATTTGTGCTAGTTAGTATCTTGTTCCTGTTTTTCACATAAGGTAATGAATTGGAATAAATAAACGTATTTATTTTAATTTTGTAAGGAGTTTGTATTGCTTTTAACCTGGTTTCATTTTCGAGGACTCACAAACCGTTTTCAGAAGGTCGAACAAGTTTTTAAAAGTCAGGAAAATGTATAATTATAAAAAAAATGCTATATACTTGAAATATATAGGAAATATATTTCCTGCAGCAAAGTGTATACTTTGAACAGAATGTATAATTTATCAAGACAGCTGACTCAAATTTTATAAACATAAGCAAAAATATTCCTTCCACTTAATGTTTACTAAAATACTTAAATTAGTGTTATTTATAATAGTTTTTATCAAATCTTTAACAAAATAATGCATTCTAAATTTCATCCAAGTGATCAACTTTATCTTTAAAAGTAAAAAATAACAGAAAAGGATCAATACCATTGGCCTTAACCTCAATCAAGAACCTTAGAATGGGGACAGCAGAATATTTTTCAGTTATAAGAACAGAGAAGGATGGAAACTGCTTATTTCGTACTGTAAGTCAACACTTATTTAATAATCAAAATAGCCATTCTAAATTACGAACTCAAGCAGTTCAGTATTTAAATAAACATTGGGAAGAAGTAAAAACATTTGTAGTTGATGAAAGCAAAGCTTCTGAGAAAGATAAATATATTCAACTAATGAGGAATGATGGAACATACGGCACGTCCCTTGAATGCCTTGCTCTATCCCAAATATACCAACTTAATTTTCATATATACCTTCAATCTACAGAACCAAGAATAATGACAAGAACGATAGCTATGAGGAAGCCTCCAATAAAAATCTCTTCTGGTGATAACAAAAAAATAATAAATTTATTATTATCTAGCAATCCTGTGTCTGGACATTTTGACCTACTTATTCCAAAATCTAAAACTTGGGAAATAGATACAGACAGCAATTATAGTGTAATAGATTCAAAAACTAATCAAAACAAATGTACTGAATGTGAGATTAGTTTCAAAAGTCATGCAAGATTCCTCAATCACTTGAACAAAGATCATTCTAAAAAAATTAATGATTCATTGACAACTCTTAATCCACCCAAACACACCGAATGCAGATCTCCTGATTATCTTTCAAAATATTTCGAAGTAAATCCAATACAATCCTCTGAGGATCAAGTAACAAATCTTTAACAAAATAATGCATTCTAAATTTCATCCAAGTGATCAACTTTATCTTTAAAAGTAAAAAATAACAGAAAAGGATCAATACCATTGGCCTTAACCCAATTGGCCTTCCCCTTGTTGCTATATGGTTGCTTCGTTGGGAAAAGATCGTTACTCTTAAAAGATTGCAATATAATTTGCCAAATGGATCCATTGGAGACAAATTTGTACAATTACTAGCGGAAGAAATATTATTGCTGGCAACTGGAAAAGAAACCTCTAAAAGAGTAATATGTTTCATTGCTGTTATTTTGCAGAGAGAAAAAATGATAAAACAAACAAAAGACATCAGAAGACTAATTGATAGAAGAATTAATGAGTGGAAGGAGGAGAGGTATGATGAGCTAGTAAATGAGGCCATCCGATGCGATAGATCTTTAAAGAACAAGTGTAAAAAACTTGATGCAAATGAACAAAAACAGTTTACAGAAACTTATTTCAACAGACTTGTTCAATGTGGAAAAATAAAAGATGCATCAAGAGTAGTAAACCAAAATATGGTAGGAGGAATCCTTAATCCTAATGATTATATCGGTGACACCAACACTACAGTTTATGATTTATTAAAAGACAAACATCCAGACCAAATAATTCCAAACAAAGATTTAATAAAACTACCTGAAACCATGAGTGAAGTTCCCAAACTAGAAAACACTGAAATAACAGCAGAGCATGTTGAGAAAGTAGCAAGACAACTTCATGGAAGTGGTGGCCCAGGAGGAAGCTCCTCAGAAAATTGGACGGATTTTTTGTTAAGACATGGAAAGAAAAGTGCGCTTCTTAGATCTTCAATAGCCTCTTTAGCCATGAAATTAAATGGAGAAATAATACCTTGGCATAAAATAAGAGCCTTAATGGCAAATAGATTGATAGCCATCGACAAATGTCCCGGAGTGAGACCAATTGGAATTGGAGAATGCCTAAGACGGATCATAGCTAAATGCATGATAGTAGCATTTGGTGATGATGCAAAACATGCTTTAGGTACTAATCAACTATGTGGAGGCCTAAAATCAGGCATAGAGGGAGCAATACATTTTATGCAAACTGTTATGGATGAGAACTTTGACAATACAAATTAATGGTGCATGATATTAGTTGATGCTGATAACGCCTTCAATAAAATTAACAGAGTAAATGCATTGTGGCAAGCAAGATTACATTGGCCTAGAGCTGCCAGATTTATTTACAACACTTATCAATGCAACGCAGACTTGATAATCCCTGGAACTAGTAAAAGACTGTTCAGTAAAGAAGGTGACCCTTTATCAATGATTTTGTATGGATTGGCAACTCTTCCACTAATTCAGGAATTAAAAAGAATGCCAGATGTTTTCCAGACCTGGTATGCAGATGATTCATCTTGTCAAGGATCCCTTAATAATGTGATACAATGGTGGCAAATACTTAAAGAAATTGGTCCAAAATATGGATACTACCCTCAAGCAAAAAAAAACCAAACTAATTTGGAACCATGATTTTGAAATTCCCCAAAAAGTTATGAAACAAATGGAGGGAATTGAAGTTGTTCATGGCAGCAAGTTTTTAGGAGGCTTTATTGGCTGCGAGGAAGAAAAGAAAAAGTTTGCAACAGAAAAGATCAATGCTTGGACCCAGCGTGTTGAAAATATTGCTGGGATTGCTGAAAAACACCCTCAATAAGCCCATACTGTTGCTACAAAATCATTACAAGCAGAATGGACTTTTTTCCAGAGAGTAGTAAAAGTTGAACCAGAAATGTTCAGTCCAATCCAGCACACTATTAGAACATCACTTTTCCCCAATCTGTTTGGATTACAAGAAGGCCTATGTAAAGAAGAGCATGAATTACTTCATCTAACAGTAAAAAGTGGAGGAATAGGGATGGCTGATCCAATAGTACAATCGAAACACATATATGAAACGTCAAAAAGAGGGTGTGAAGTTCTCTTACAATCTCTTGCATTAAAAACCTCTTTTGAGTTCAGTGAGCATGAAGATGCTTTAAAAAAAGCATTAAAGTTCCATAGAGAACAAAAGAAAACTGAAGAAAACAAATTATTAAATGAAAATTTAAAATATTTTTCACTACAAAGGCAAAATGTAATTCTACGAAATGCTGACCCTAAATCAAAACATGGCAGCTGGTTATCCTGTGTACCATTGAAGAAATTAAATTTAGACATGTCACCCCAAGAATTTAGGGATTCCCTGGCACTGAGATATGGTCGGACACCGATCCATTTACCAACCAAATGTGATGGCTGTGGGAAAGAATTTAATACAGACCATGCCCTTACATGTCCTGTAGGTGGCCTAATTATCAAACGACACAATGAAATTAGAGATGCTTTAGGAAACATTATGGAACAGGCATGGGGGAATTGTATCAAAGAACCCCTTATAGCAGAGAATAGAAATGCAAACGGGCCTGCAATTAAAGCTGACTTGGCATGTAGAGGAGTATGGGAGACACAGAGGGAAGCATTATTTGATATCCGTGTCGTAGACACCGATGCTCCCTCATATGCTTCCAAACCTCATGACAATGCCATACAAAATGCAGAAGAAGAAAAGAAAAGAAAGTATATTTCAGCCTGTGAGAGCCGGAATGCCTCTTTTACTCCTTTGATAACATCAGTCTGCGGAATCCTAGGCAAAGACTTTCAAACACTAATAAGAGCACTAGCTGAGAGATTGTCAGAAAAATGGGTTAAGCCTTACAGCCTGGTAGTTAATTGGATCAGAACGAGACTGACTTGCTCAATTTTAAGGGCAACAAGTATGTGCCTGAGAAGATCTCGAAAAAAATGGAGATCTGCTCGAGAATTCGAAGATGGAGCAGGCATCCAACATATTTATTGAAAGAATCAAAATTTTTTGTAATATCTGTAAATTTAGATTTATTTGTCTTGTAACTATCTATATTAAATTTCTGTGTTTCCTCTTTTTATTTATTAATTGAATTTTAACATAAAGGATCATAAAAAAGGACACATACACGTAGACACAAACGTGAAATAACAAACAAACAGGCAACGTATCTTAGCTTTTACTCATCAAAGATAGGTCCCTTATTAGAACAACTGTTAACATTTTTTTTTGACACCTTTTAAACTCGATATTAGCTTCAAGCTCATCTTGGTGCTGTTCATTGTATTCAGTATTCTGAAAGAAACATTTACTTAGTTTATCAGTTTATTGAGAATGGGGTATGCATTGTTTATGTTGATTAGTTTCATAAGAGCAATACTGTTTACTTGTACGCGCTTTATAACTTGATTTGCCCTTAGGTTGACTTTTAAGTAATATACTGTATAATAATAAGTACTAGTGGTCGTCCAGTGGTCGAAAACTCGACCAATAACATGTAACGTACACACATTGACTATTAATTGGATACTGAAGTAGACATCCCATCTATATGGACCAGCTGTCGCCATTTTTTTACATGTAACTGTGTGAGCTATTCACCGAAAGCGTGTCTTAAATTCTATTTTCTACCTTGTTTTTTGTTGCTGACAAAGTTGATGGGTCATAACAGTTGCTATAGCTCATTCAAAAAGTTTGACTTGGTAAAAAACATCGTGTATTCAACAGATATTTAGTCAATTAGATCAGCGCAGTCTGTTGGTGGCTCACATCAACTACGAAGAATTTAATAAAACAAAACTGGTGACATCTTTAACATAGGAATGGAATGTAAAGGTTCAGGCTTCTCTATTTTCACCCCACCCTGTAAATAAAACATGTGATTGGAATTTCTTCCATTTGTTTTGATTTTCTTTTTATATTTCGTTGTTATTTCGTCACCAGCATGGCAACCCATAAAACCCATGTTAAATTTAAATATTTTCAAATTCATTTGTTGACCTTATATTTGAGCCTATTACAATTTTTAAAGGGATTCTGCACTTCTACAGGAAAATATCTTTCAACGGTATGCGTAGATTTTCCCTGCGATGCACACGAGCTGAGAAAACAGGTTTTAAAGAAACATGCTTGCCTATTAATATATAGATGGATAGATTGATAGTATCCGATTAATTCTCACTACTTTCGTGATGTTAGTACAGTAATTTGTATAATTACTCAGGGGTAACAACCGCTCTATCCTTAACACTAAAACATCTACGTCACAACCCTGTAGCTTGCCATCTCAGCACGCCTGTAAATGTTGCAGTTATCAATCCAGCCTATCTCAAGCTACATAAATCGCTGCTAAAGGCAGTAAATGTCACTGTCGGAAGTCTATTGTGCTTTTAGAACTCCGTACATCACTAGATAAGGGCTATCTTTGCTAGAAATATTTGGTTTTGATTTATGCCTCAAGCAGACCGGCCGTTTAAGGCTTATCACAGTATTCAATATTAAAAATCCTGAACAAACCCTCAGGCAAAAGTTATTTATGAACCGTCAATCACAAAATTAATACATCACCATCGATTTTACCTACTTTTAAGACCATTCAAAATACAATCAGACTTGATTGTCCCTCACTTTGTGCGTTCTCGCTGTTTCCATAACAAAAGATTAATTGTTTGTTAGACTTAAGTA
Organism: Macrosteles quadrilineatus; assembly: GCF_028750875.1. Classification (NCBI taxonomy): domain Eukaryota; kingdom Metazoa; phylum Arthropoda; class Insecta; order Hemiptera; family Cicadellidae; genus Macrosteles; species Macrosteles quadrilineatus. The sequence goes on from NW_026542602.1 coordinate 23,776,733, forward strand.
AACATTGACGATGTCTATTGTAATACTTGTGTTATCTAATGACAAATAAAGATATTGAAACTTGATAAGCTAACTAATGTAACCTAATTGGTTCTATTACTTGCATTGCTGGCTAACACTATATATTATTTTTAGGGTATAAATTAATCAAATGCAGTATGTCAGTCTGTATTGAGGAGGCAGCTTAATCACATTTCTACAAATATGCTTTTTATAGTTAATTTAAGCTAAATTAACTATGACACTAGCCAAATCACGAATCGTTTACTATAAAATGGTCGTTACAATGTTTGATGTTGGTTAACAACCAAACGTAAACATTTACTATACACAATCAATGTCTACCTTACGAGGAAAATGTCCACAACAACATGCATTAATGCATTGATTAACGGTAATTCCCACTCTCAGTATGCGGTTATTATTCTTTAACACATTTACTCCCGTGTGTCTGGAGACTCAATATTCAAAACAGTGTGACGACCATTGCTGAACCTGTTAATTAATATTACTTACCAAAAAATAATTATTTAATATTAAGACATATTTATTATCTTTACTATATGATTCGTATCTTTAAGTTGGGATGGCTCTTAACTTTATCCGTAACCAATTCCAAAGAAACACAAGAAATTTAATTTACAAGGAAAACAGACTGTTTTCTCAGAAATAACCAAGTTGTCAAGATTCTCATAACGCTAAGAAAAACTTTAACTCTAAATAAAAAGTTGTACCATAACTCACTCTCACAATTCTGCTGAAAAGGTCGAGTTTTAGGGTTTAGTTTAGTTTATACACAAGCTGGTACAGTTGTTAAGGCTAAGGGGGAACGGATAACCTTCTATATTTCAGCATTTTACGATGTAAGCAAAGCAACATAAAAGTTTCCGCTTAATCTCTTCTTAACATTTTTAGACAACAATTAAACAAATTATACATTATACATATGTGTTTCCTAATAAACAGAACTAGAAACTATAAGTTTTACAACAATATACGATCTTTTTCGTCGTCTTTTGAATTAAGTCCGCAATATACTATCAGTCTTCTACAAAGGTTTCGGATTATTTACAAAATCCATTAAAATATTACGGTTTACCATCGAGTCTAATGATTTCAAAACCACAAACAAGGTGGACATTTGACATAAACACCCTAATATTTCACGAATACTTCAAGTATATTTGTACTTAAATATAGCCTAGACTCTATAAGAAAGGGGGGTTTGTAACTCTGTCTCGTGGTGCATACATTTATCTATTACTAGCTGTTGTACCCGTGCTTTGCAACGGGAAGAGGACACAAAAAAGAAACATTTTTATCTTTACATCTGTTGCATATAATAAAGTTACACATCCACCAATGCTTTTAGAAACAAAATTCAACTTTCTTTTAAGTTGGCATATACCCTCTAAGGGGTTGTAAAGATGCCAGTTTAAGTGTATACCTCTAATATATACGCCAATCAATAGCCGTAAAAATGTATAAAGATTCAACTTACCACACCAAGATTTAAAGATGAATAGAAATGTTTCTTTGCACTCCAAACATATTGTACAAGTTTTTCGTGAATAGAGGTTCTGTTAATTTTTAAATAATTATGTCAATCACAATTTTTTTTATCTGAAATTAGTTAAATAACTTATTCTTACGTGTCCATATTGGAATTTATTATATTATAGCTAATTTCCCTATAGGGAAGTAGCAACTACCGTAGGTGGCACGGTGATACCTAGACACGGGACCAATTTACTTTTTCATTTTCATTTTCGCAGAGGCCAAAAGCATCATTCGTTCAAATTTTTATATATGTATATATAAATAACGTAAACACGATAACTTGAGTAATTTTTATCCGATTTTGGTTAAATTTGGTTTGAAGGTGTAAGGCGGGATAAACTTGAATGAGTTCGCGATCCAGCATGATCGGAAAATAGGAACGGTTTTATGGGGTGATAATAAATAAAAAAGTATATAAAATAAAATTTCCCAATTTTTTTCTAAACTTTCTTAAATAGCTTAAAAAACAAACGATTCAGTATATCAAAGTGTTTTTGTACGATTATTGGTTAGGAAGAACACAAAAAAAATTTAATTCAAAATTCCCATGTTATTCTTATGGAGAATATTGTAAAATGGTGTAGTTTGCTTGTTTATGGATATATTTTGATCAAACTTGGCAAATATATTGTTGATTTTTTACTAAGCTATAAAATTATTTTACTTAAAAACACACTTTATTAGTTTCTTTGTAGCAGCTAACCTAGGTACTCGTTAAACCTAATGTTATTTAAATAGATAAATTGAAAATCAATTCAGCCAAATGGAAATTTGCTTAGACGGCAGGTTTGCTGCGGCGGGGTATTTGATAGTTTAACTTTTAGCCAATTACGTATTTGTTCCAATGTAAAGTCCATCAATAATATAATGCACTGCACACTCACCCTATTGCATAATATACCATCGCGGAAATTCTGTTACGATCCGCAATATATTCACTTCGGATATTATATTTAGACGCCATATCATATATTATATGTTCATATTAAATTTTTCAAATACTAATCAACCAAATTCACATAGTTGTGTTCGAGCCCAGTACGTTCTTCTCATCACAAAAATCATAAATGATATTTATTTGTATTTATTTACATCATGTAATTCTTAACGATCAAGCATTATTATTTTACTATTAAATATGTATTTCAAGTAAGCTACAATGTATATTTAAATAGGGAGAAATATTGTACAAGTACATAACCTACCAAACGTTATCACTATCCCTTAGGCTTAAATCTTCCCGCATTGGCAAGAATCACGCACCCCAGTGGTATTCTTTTTATATCACTAGAATTGATTCTACAAGATATACAGTAGTCACTGCTTGTAGGCAACTAGATTTGAAAATATATATTTTTTAGTTTTTATTACTGTTTTTCACCAGTATACAAGTGTATAGCTTAAGTTAAAAGAATAATATTTAGAGGAATACTATATAAGAATGATGTGTCAAAAGGGTTAAAACAACTACCTACCTAAGATGTGTCTTACCATTTATTAAAGTCGCATATAAAAAACTTCATGTCCAGATCTAATTAAAACTGTTATTCCAAATTGTGACGTATTCGTTTATTGATCTTTAAACTATGTTTTAGCGAGTTTCCCATATAGAGAATAAATTATTACCGTAGATCTCATGGTAAGACCTGGACGAGGAACCGATTTACGTTTTCGTTTTGAGGTCCCAAATGTCCAAAATACACTCCGTTCAAATTCATATTTATATACAGGGTGAGTTTCTAGAGCGTGTTAACTTCACCAGTATGTTCTACTCACTAAAAGGAACAAAAAGTTTCTTTAAACCCATGTCCGATTTTCAAACGTTTTGCTGTAATAGGATGTTTTTGAGTTTTTTTTTTTATTTTATTAGACGTTGCCCCACAATTTATGTAATTAAAACAAAAACAAATACTTTAGAGAGTTATAGTTAAAATAATTGAAAAAAATATTAAATTTGCTACAAATCAAAGGTTTCATGCAATAAACCATTGCACCATTGGTACCATTGCATAGTACGGTTCATACCCAAAATATATTAAATTACATCAAATTAAATAATTACGTTAATTTCTATGACCCCACATTGATAAATTATGTTCAAATGCATAAAAAAACTTGGCCATTTAATAATCTTTCAAATGATATGCTATTCAATACTATTTTTGATAGAAACTAATGGGAAGTTCCTAATAAACTGCAATAAAACACGTTCTACAGATTTTGCTTTAGCAGAGATTTTACGTTATTCATTGTGAACCTTGGTTGGAATATATTATTGATAAAATAAAACAAACTGAAATACAGATGGCACTGGAGAGATGAAGACACTTCATGATGCAGTCAGTTTTGTATAGTCAGTGACAGTGATAAGACAGTGCTGGCCAGCCTTTACAGGTTTATCCAGTTTTATAACTTTTTATTCCATTTTTATAATTTGATCAACATGACTAGTTTTTACTATTGTGATTTTGACAGTGTTTTAAAGAATCTTTTGACATACCACAATGTATTAATACATTGATGATGTGGTTGCATACAATGACCTGGCGAAGTTCTAAGGAACAAAACTAGTTGTCATACCAGCAACTGTGGTTGGATAAGGTAATCCTTTTATTTTATCAAGAGATTTTACTGTTAATAATAATTACTCCATGTTGTATTTTATTGGACCATCTGAAACAATTTTTACGTTATTTAAACTTTTAAAAAATATTATAAATTCATAAAATGTATAAACTCAAGTTATTTTGCATGATCAAAGATGTAGTTTGTTTGATTCTTAGATGCTGTATAATTAGTTGTTACTTGTACTAGCTTTAAGCCAGCTGTTATTGGTTTGTCATCTATAGCTAGATAACTCAGCTGTTTGAACATACATTGTTGAGTAATTTGTTTGTTGAGTAACTTTACAGAACAGTTTACTGGACTTAGTAAAACAATAGATAAAACATTCTCCCTTGCTTAGTCTATGGTAAAACCTACACTATGAATACAGTAATATATATGCCTAGTCTACAAACTACGCATGTATTGTTACCATTTGTTGAAGAATTGTTGAAATTTGATGACTAATTAAATATATTTAATCGTCTGCTATTTTATACAATAGAATTAGCATTTTTCATTAATTGATTTACATTAGTAAAAGAACTCAACTCTTTTCTGATTTCTCTAATTTCAAATTTGATATCTCCTAGTATCAATAATAGTTCTTACTCCAAGATACCTATGTCTTTTCTGGACTAGAACAAATGTAAATAAAATACAGTACTGTAATTGCTGAACAAGTGAAAGAGTGATGACTAGAGTGATCATTTTCAAATAATAAATAGTATAATTGTTAGTTTATGCGCCAATTTTACAATGTCAATGATGTTCAATGGAAACACAGGTTTTGTCTAAGACTTCCAAAAACCCAACTCCCTATATGCTTTATAGTGACTGTAGGAAAAATATAATGTGTAACACGAGTGCAAAATGCCTTTGCTGCACTCGAAATAATTCCACACTCGCCTGCGGCTCATGCGTAAACATTGTTCTCGTGTGCAGCAAAGTGCAACTTTGCTCACTAGTTACACAAATAACTATTGTATGACGACCTAGCATCTGAGATAGAAAACTTATAAGCGTCCGTTGCATTTTGTGTGTTTTAATTTTCAAGAGTCTAATAGCCCCAGTCACCCCCTCCCTTGGAACAGCTATTTAAAATGTTTTAGTTGATTGGATTTAATTATTTTGTCAAGCTAAGTTATATTAATTGTTTTCATTTATTTTTTTTATTTTCAGTTGATTTTTACGACGATATATCGTTCCATTTGATTTCGAATGACTTAATCATTATGTCTATTGGAAACTGAAGTTGTTGTATCAATAGTCAAAGGTTATTTATTTATTTATTTGGTGTTAAACACAATTTTACATTGAACATTTCAATTTGTTTTTACAGTTGGCCAAAGGTGTAAAAAGAAAGTTCATTAAGGAAAATACCCCAGCCGCAGAAAGGTGCAGAAAACCTGCTGACTAAGCGAATTTCCATCTGCCTGATTTGATTTTATATTTAAATAACATTAGGTTTAACGAGTACCTAAGTTTGCTGCTACCAGGGATGCTAATAAAGAGTGTTTTTAGTAAATAATAATAGCTTAGTATAAAATAAATAAAGTTATTAAGTTTTATCAAAATATATCCATAAACAAGCAAACTTCAACATTTTACAATCTATCTATACTATTATATAAAAATCTAATGGTGTCTGTCTGTATGTGTATTACTAAAAGGTGCAAAAACTACTGAACCGACTGGGCTTAAATTTTACAAATATATAGCTACCATACCAAGGACCATTATAGGGGCCGTAGAACGATTGGCACACATTTTTAGCCGATTTGGAATAGCACGACTGGCACAATCATTCATTAGAGGGGATTAAGAAGGGTCAACTTGTAAGGTTCGGAAAGGCACGATTGGCACAACAGACCGGTAAGGAAGTAGCAGCCAGGTTGCCAGAATGCGGGGAAATGGATATTGTTTTGTCCCCACAAATTATTTCCTGCTGTGGTGCTTATTAAAATAAGGAAGGTGTAAGTTTGCACGACAAATCTGCAGCTACGGTCACTGCGCTAGATGGATCCAAATAAAACGACACTAACGTAACCTAACCTAACTTAACCTAACCTATCTTAACCTAACCTAACCTAACCTAACCTAACCTAACCTAACCTAACCTAACCTAACTTAACCTTTGAAAATACGCGATATTACCGACAAATGACTGTAGTAGCAGAGTTGACGGGGAATTTTAAACTTCCCGTTTTCCCTCGTTCGATGGCGTCTAACTGGTCGAGCGGTTGTGCCAATCGTGCCTTTTCCAAGCAGGCGAGTTGACCCTACTTATTCCGCTCAAATGATTGTGCCAATACTGCCATGGGCAGAAGATCCAAAAATGTGTGCCAATCGTCCCGTTCCCATTATAGGACTATTCACACTTTGATACTGACCGTGGGCGTTGCCCCTTTGGCTTTAAAAGTTCTGAGGTGAGGATTTTAAAAGTAAATATTGATTTGTCTCCTCAATGTTAACAAGAAGAACTGCTAAATTGCATATTTCACAATTTAAGAGCTGATACAAAGAAACTAAATATAATATTTTCCACAACTTTGAGGTAGGTTTATTTTTATCTAAAATTTTATCATGGATTATTTATTCTAAAACTATGTCAATGATTATAGAAAAAAACGATTCTAAAACCGTTGCTGTGTCAACTCCTGCTCTGCTTTGGATTTTTTTAAAGCGTCTTGGTTATTAAGATACGTAATGTTATTGATATGTTTTCGTGGACACAGTATGAATATTACAATGTATAGATGGTTTGTATGAATTTGGAGGCATTTTTCATAAATTCGAACTGCTTAACATGTGTTGGATAAACTTAACATAACTTGCACTTCACATTTGCTTTTTTATATTTAGGTAAATGTAGCAGGTAATTTGTGTTTTGCTACACCACTGATTAAATTAAACTAAGGAAAATATCATAAAACTTAGCTGTATACAGTGTTCTTTTGTTTCTAAAATCAATTAAATATCTGTTACTATGATTAATGGTAAGTGTGAAAATGTAATGGACTATGGAACTAAATAAAAGAACTGGTTTGTATATTATGTTATTCGTTGATATTTTTGTAGAGTAAAATCATAGATGCAATGAAACATATACCGTATTACTATTATTTTTTCGTCCTTGATGTTTTGATAATCATTAGTTTTGTCTGCCATCTTAAATGCTCAATTACATTTGTAAATTAAATAATATGTAGACTACTAAAGATATAAAACAAATGAGTTAAGGGTGTGGATGGGTTTGTTTACCTTGGGGCAGAGCTGAACAGCAAAAAATACTGCTGCGCAAGAAATCACAAACGAAATCATGGCTGGTAACAGAGCATATACTGTAATGCTAACCTTAAGATCCTCAAATTCAAGCTGATGACCCGCAAGACAAAGTTGAAGCTGCATAGGCCTACAAAACTCTCATTAGGCCTGTTGTTACGTACAGTGCAGTAACCTGGCCCCTTTCCGAATTGAACACAAAGGTCATTAGGGTTAATTTTGTTTGTAACAGCGTTGGTGGATGTGTAACTATTATATGCAACAGATGTAAAGATCAAAATGTTTCTATTTTCAGCTCCTTTTCCCGTTGCAAAGCACGGGTACAAAAGCTAGTATTCTCCATAAGAATAACATGGGAAATTTTCAAAATACAATTTTTGAATTTTCTTCGTAACCAATAACCGTACAAAAACACTTTGATATACACAATTATTTGTTTTTTTAAGGTTTTTAAAAAGGTCTAGAGAGAAGTTGGGAAATTTTCTGTTTTGAGGGTCACAAATGAGAAACCCCAATTTTTACCTAATAAAACTGCCCATAAAACCCTGTTCCCATGCTCCGATCAAGCTGGTCCTCGAACTCATTCAAGTTGATTACACCTTACATCTTTAAACCAAATTTCATCAAAATTTGATAAAAGCTATTGAGTTGACGGGCACATTATTCAAGTAAATCGGTCCTATGGGCCTATAGGTCTGACCATAGATAAAACATACTCCTCGAGGTTTTGATGAGTATGTTTTATCTATGGTGTTACCGAGCCGAGCCACCTATGGTAATAGCTATACTTCCCCAGTAAGGAAATTCTCTAAAAGGAAATATGGACCCACTGTCACCCAATTTGTAATAAAAAAATACCCCCGCCACAGCAAACCTGCAGACTAAGCGAATTTCCATCTACACAGCTGGAATTCCACTAAATTATTCCCTTAAAATTGTCAGATTTATTTCCTATTTAAACATCATTAATATTAATGAGTACTTAGGTTTTCTGCTACAGGGAAGAAAATAGGGGTGTTTTATTGAAATATTAATAGCTCAGTATGAAGTAAACAAAATTTCATTAAAATATGTCCATAGGCAAGCAAGCTACAACACTGTATTTTATTCTCCATAAGAATAACATGGTAATTTTAAATTTACATTATTTTGTGATTTTTCCGTAACTGTTAGGCATGCAACAATGCTCCAATATACTAAATTATTTGCTTTTTGAGCCCTACAAAATGGTTTAGAAAGAAATTGCAAAATTTTATGTTTTCAGGGTGAAAATTAGAAAAACCCATTTTTACCCCATATAAAACCCCCATAAACCCCTGTTCCCATGTCCGATCATGCTGGTTCGCGAACTCGTTCGAATAAATGTAGGTTTACACGTTTATACCAAATTTTATCAAAATCTGATCATTTTTGCTCGAGTTATCGCGCTAACGGACACATATATAAATATATATATATATGAATTTGAACGGATGGTGTTTATGGCCTCTGGGGACCTCAAAACAAAAAATTAAATCGGTCCCGGGTCCAGGTCTTACCATGAGACCTACGGTAATAGCTTATTCCCTATATGGGAAATTCGCTAAATCATAGTTGTGTGAGCCAGTCACAGAATGTGCTAGGGTCTAAATCTGTATTATATACATTATTTTTTATGCTGGCCAAGTTTCCGAGTCATAACAGTTACTATTCCTCATAATAGTTTCATTCCATCATTCCATCAGTTAGACTTCGTTAGAGGTTTGTGTATTTGACAAAAAATAAGTAATTTAGATCAGCACACGGTCTGTCGTCACATCAACTACCGTACGAGGATTTTGAGTTTTTAACTGGCGACTGAAAGGTCTAGTAGTATCAATAGTCAAAAGATAAATCTAAAACACATAGCTCACCGGTCAAGGTTAAATGATTACATAATTTCGTAGCTCATTATAACAAAATGTTATCATAAGTGCGATAGCAGATTTTTGGGATTATGAGCTATGATACGACACGGTAAATACAATAAATACTCCATGCCCTGTACTACTTTCCCCACAGCACAGCTGAAAAGTAGTGCAGCAGCTGATTCACTCCGCTTGTCCGCTGTCTTGCTGTCTTGCAAGTTGCAAAAATGCAAATCGTCTTGCCTTGCTTGACTTGACAAGGAGTCTATTTTGTCTGCGTTACAAGAGATATTATTGTTTGTATAGGTGTAATTAACGTCAAGACCTTGGTAGTTTCTTTTAAGTTCACAAAATTATACGTGTTTTTAGATCGTAAGGCAGTACAAAGTGCAGTTCGTCGGACAAGTAAGTAGTTAACTATTAACTTAAGAAGCTCTAATCAGTTTAGTCCTGTACAATTATAGAGTGGCATAGTCCTATCATAATGTCACAATAATTCATGATTTGCACAAATTTATCCTAGTAAAAAAACTTATTTTTAAATTGTAATATAATTCCGAGCACTAACTTAGGCCTTTATTCATCAAATGAATAGGCTTAGCAAAATATTACTAAGGCTATCAATAATTGTTTGTTTAATAGGCTAGGCCCTAGCTTGTCTAGTCATTGGGTGTTATTCAACCATTAGGCCTATATCTTTTAACGAGGTTTTACTTTATTCCATTATAAAATCTGTTGAAGCCAGCTTTTTATTATATATATATAGGTGGCTGCACTTTAATTTACGTCCTAGGCCTATCAAATAGCCTAGTCCCACGATAAGCCTTCATAAGATTGCTCAGTAGGAGGCCCTACTGGTAAGTTAGCTTAAATTATTTTAAAGTCAAATCTGGACAGAGCATCGCTGCCGCATGACCTCATCCTACGTTGGATGAAGAGTCCCCGAGCAAGCGATCTACCTAATCCATGAATGTGCTCGCCCCATCCGTAGGCCTACCCATCATCCAGCCTCACCCTAAAAGTCAGCCGTTTTTGATTGCTCAATCAGGTTCTCTCTTGAAGGGCAAATAGTTTCTTAAGTCCTATTATTTTTGGAATTCTGCTTTTGTGCTGTTTGAAAACACAAATACCGTAGTTTGTTTTCCGGGAATTTAAACTGAGTTTGTTTGCTTCAAAGAATTTGGAAAGATCTTAGATTCTTTCATTAGCCTCGCCTTTCAGAGTTTCGACATCCTCATGACCAGTGTTGTATTATCGGCAAAGAGGTCTCAGACATTGGACTCTGGAATCGCGTTGGTGATGTCGTTAATGTAGACCAAGAATAGGAGAGGTCCTAAGACGGATCCTTGCGGAACTCTGCTTGTGATTTTTGAGGAGTCGACATGACGTTTTTAATTTTGTGATTAGGTTTTCCTTTAATTTGGTAATCGGTTTGTCATGTACGACTCAATCCATTCAAAAACAATTCCTAAAATACCTGTTAATTACGTTCCAAGAGGCCTTTGATTTATTTTTTACTGTGGTTAAAATACTCTTATGAGCCCAATTTAACTTCCCTATTTGGATTTTTCTCCTATAGTTGTCTTAAATTTCTATTTACTTCTTCTAATCGTAGGCTGATTTTCTGTGCTTCCTGATAGAGTATTGTTGGAACATTTTGAATGTCTGCTGTCACTTGGACCTTTTCATATTTCCTGTTTTTATTTTATTTTTAACTAATGGACAGCTAATGTCAACAAAGTGATACTTTAATGTTTCCATAAAGCTATTAATAGGCCTACATCTTTTTGACATCCTTTGCGAAGTACCGTACACAGAGCTCCAGTCTTCATATTTAAGTCTAAATTTTAATTCTCTGAGATTTTCTGGGGTTATGCTTCTCTTTTCTATCGTGTTTTGATTTGAATGGTGTCTATTAGAATTATCCGCATTTGAATTTACATTTATTTTTATGGAAATGGCACGGTGATCGGAAATATGTGGTTCAACTGTTGTCTAGCATAAAATTAGCTAAAAATATTGTCTATGCATGTGCTCGAGGTCTCTGTAATCCTAGTAGGCTCTGTTATATTTGGTCTCAGGTTAAAAATTTCAATTTCATTAATGAATCTATGATAAGTGAATGATTCAGAGTAGGAGTCTATACAAATATCCGGGCTCGAATTAGGAATGGATAAATTATAGAGAAGAAAATAAAATATAATTTAGAGATTGATTGAGAAAAGGGAAAAGAAATTAGAAAGGGCCAGTTAAATAGTTAGAAGGGCCAGAGGGGTAAAATGTAGAGGAATGGAAATATTTAAATTGAAAATATGAGAGAGGGAAAAAATGAACTTACAGTACTTATTAATGGTTATAAGACAACAAGACACTGTTTTATTTTATTTACATTTTGAATGCATAATATGTTAACAATATACAGAGTTAGCAAAACGGGAGTGCCGATGGAAACCAGGTCAAGTCCCTTCAAATGCACGCACCCCCGCAGGTCTCCATCGGCACTCCCGTTTTGTTAACACTTACCTTACCTTACCTCCTTGGCCATTGAAACCTCAGAAGGTTTTTGTCCTCGCCAACGATGCTTCTCCACTCTTCTCTATCCACCGCTGTCTCAGGAGTAGTGCCCAATACAGCCACATCCTTCAGCACCTGACTCCTCCATCGCAGTCTCGGCCTGCCGAGTGGTCTTCTGCCTTCTGGTTTGTTCTGGTCCACAGCTTTAATTAATGCTGAGTTCTCTCTCCTCCACACATGTCCAGCCCATCTCAGTCTCCTGCTTTTTATCCTTGATACTACATCTGGATGGTGATACACATCTCTCAATTCTCTATACTTCCTAATTCTCCAGCCTTCTTCATCTTGAATTGGTCCGTATATTTTTCTCAGAATCTTGTTTTCAAAAATAATAAGTTTCTTTTCCCATTCTTTTGTTAGTGCCCATGTTTCCGATCCATATAGTAGTACTGGAAGAATGATGGAGTGATAGATTTTAATTTTGGTATTTTTGGACAGAGTTCTTGACTTAAGCATATTGACTAGGGACCAGTAGGTTGCTGAGGCTACAATTAGGCCTACTCTATTTTGGATTTCTTTTTCCTCTTTGTTATCATGTGTTATTGTTATGCCGAGGTATTTAAACTCATCCACATGCTCAAACTCCAAATCACCCACTTTAAAATTCTCTTTCCTGGCTACTCCTTCGGTTCTAGCCACATTCATATATTTAGTTTTTTGATGGTTTATTGTTAGCCCAACATGGTTGGCTTCTTTTATTAGGACTTTTGTTAAGCTCTCTAGATCCTTTCTGTTTTCTGCAAGAAGTGCCACATCGTCAGCAAACGCTAGCACATTAATTTTGGTTCCAATATTAATTCCTGCTGCTAACTGTTTAGTCTTTTTGAGGGCATCTTCAATCACTAAATTAAAAAGCAAGTAATAGTGTTATTTGTTAACACTATAACAATTAAAAATGAATTGTAACACATGTTACTGGGGAAAGAGGTGTATATTAAGTAAAACATAGAGAGTTAAATGAATGGTTAAAGTTTACTGAACAATAAGTATTGTCAGTATATATGTATTAAATATTCATTTAGTTTGTTGAAATATTCCTCTAGGTTATTCTGGTATGTAGATTTATAAATTGATGCAACATTAAAATGTTCTTTATTTATGGTAAAACTTATCTCGGAGCATTCAAAAACTGTTTTTTTTTTTTTTTTTTTTTTATAAGGTTCTTGTCTATTGTTGTTGGTTTAATATTTTCGATAATGTCACAGTGTATGTTTTTGAATATGGCAACTCCACCTAGGCCCATAGGCCTATCTGTACTCCCATATGCTGCTAGAAATTCATAATTTGCAATGTTTAGTGCGTTTAGGTTAATCTGATCTAATCCATGATCATTGATTATAAATAAATCGGTGTTTTCTGAGAGAAAAACTGTTCAATAATTTCTAACTAACTTATTGATGTTCTGCTAAGTTGACAATTGATTCTAGGCTACGGTAGCCTATCTATTGTACTACTGGCAAAAAGGTACCCAACAACAGACCTGTTTAGTACCCAAAACATAGCCATTGCAAAGTTACAAAACATTAGTCTTATAAAATTTTCTGCTCACAGTACTGTTACTTGAGGCTCCTAGTATTTTTACAAATGTTTTTTAAGTACTTGTATTCAAATCATAGTTTGTCACTTTAAATTATGTGTGAGTTGGTGACTCAGTCAGTAGCGCCACGGACTTCGAGCCCAAGGCAGCAATGTCCTTAAGATCCTGGTAACTCACACTACTTTTTATCATTATGGTTCACCCTTGTACTGTACTAGCTCACCCTTGCTTTGCTGGTTATGTTCCATGAATAAACCCAAAGCGAAAGCGTATGTTGACGTTGACGGGCAAATGCAAGGTTACAAGAGCCCGCTAACTATGTTTTTCTTCTTTTTTAATTCCAAATATTATGCCCACAGATGTAAATTTTGGTTGGATTTTGGCCCAACGGTGAATGAATGAGGATGGGAAGGCCAGATTACTTGTATTTTTAGTGCTCACTAATTAATTGCATGACGACTTTGTACAGTACAAATGGTTTAGCTCTCTTTAAAGACTTGAATTTGCCCGTTCAAGCAGACCATAAAAGCCTGTACTTCGAGTGTATCACAGAGCAAAGCAAAGTGTGAGACGGTACACAGTACAAGAATGAACTTTCGGCCTATTGATAAATTTTAAATGGCGACACTGGGACAAACCCATGACATTTAGGACTGCCATGCTAATGCTACCTTGGCTTTAGGCCTGCAGTCCTCCAATCTACATTGACTGAGTCACCTATTCAAGAAAGTTTATTAAACTAAATTTTTCTATTTGTTTGTTAAAATTAGCGTATTTATTAATTGAAATTTAAGTATATTTATTGATAGCAATGATGTTTGGATTCCTTCAATTGATAAGTTGCAGTATTTGTGCCTATTAAGAGTTATTGTATTGTATAACATGCTGACAAAACCAATAGATTGACCATTTCAACTTTTATAGTTCAAAATACATATTTTCAATCAAACCCTCTCTGGATGATTTATTTTATAAACTGAAATGAGGTTATAAAAGTGTAATGAGCAAGTTCAATATCTAGATTGAAGCCTTATAAGAACACTGCTAGATAGCACTTGGTCAAATTTATTAGCTACAGACCAAACCTATGGTCCGATTTTGATTAAATTTTGTATTTAGGTAGCCAATCCATATTATCTCCTTTTGTGATTTTTCAAATAAAAATAATAGTTACACCCACCGCTTTACTCATGATAAAGAGTTGTTGCCAACATAATGGGAGAAAGTAATGTCATATTGCTGATACCATTTATTTTGACTGATATCACTTTCATTTTGAGAAAGTTTTGTTTGATAATGTAAATTTCCTTTGACGTGGCCATACAAAACATGCTGTATGATTGTAATTTTTTTCTCTTTTTTCAGATGGTTCAGGAATATACATAACAAAATGGCGTACAATAAGTGTGATAGTGACAAACATGGTAGGCACTAACTTTAAGTGTTCTATTTTACCTCATAAACTTATACTTTATTACTGTGTTTTTTACAAATTAAATATTAATATGCTTTTATTTCACAAATAATTTATTGTAATTATGTATTAATTATATTATTTATACTAAAACAATGTTTTGTATTTTATATGGGACATTTTCAAATTACAGCCTATATGATTTAATTAAAATATTTGGTGATTTGTCATATTTGATCATTAATTAGATCTGATCTACTTACATTAGTAGATCAGATCTAATTAATTGTTTTTAATTGATTTTACAGATACCTATTTTGTTTGTGCAAAACACAAGTTAAGTTAAAACTGTCATACATTTACATATATATTCCATTACTCTTTTAGTCTTATCATAAGTAAATATGTTTTTTTCAGCTTCCTATATGGATGGCATACCAGTAAAAATTAGTGAGAAGTACAAGCCTCCCAAGAAGATTATTCTCCCTGGTTCAGTAGTTAATAAACTTAGCTCAGAAATATCACTTCCAGAGGTAAGATTTACATTTTTCGAGTCAAAGTTTATGTATTCTTGTATGCAGTGACATTCATTATGGCAATGGTCATTACCGTTTATGAGTGTATTTCTATTGATCCAAGTTGTCTTGCAGTTTTGGACAGCATGAGACAGTGGAACAGTTTCACTTGTGTTGCTGAATTGAGTCAATTACATAGGGAATTGGTCCCGCTTTCACTGATCTAGAACCATTCCTGTCTAACAAGCATGTTTTGTCAAAGTCAGACTTCGCTCTTTCAAATTTAAATCTTGAAAACAAGCTGTTTGTCTCCATATAAAGCTATATTTTTTTATTGTGTGAAATTAGGTTGACCTAGTTAATTGTTTGGTTAAAGACAGAAAGAGAAATCAGTCCCTTTTATGTATTTTTTTGTTGCAGCACAAATGAAGTCAGCAAGCCTCCATAAACTTAGTGCTGTGTTATAATAATATATTATTTGGTGGTATTCCCAAAACTAAAATCAACCTCTATTTAAAATTAAAATACCCTGAATAGTCATGTAAATCAAGTTGGTAACTATAAGCTCCCTAATCAGTCAAGATTTATATGACCAAATCAAATAATTATTTTTGTAGATTACAGTCATGGAAGTTATGAAAGTGACAGTATATTTAAATTATAACTGATTTTGAACTTATCTCAATACAGCATGCCCTCAAATACATTGTTGTTTTGCCATAAATATTGATTGATAAAGTGTTGTATTAAAATGTTTTCATCGGGACAATATTTATCCTATTAAATTGCAATAGGATATACAATACTATCATAGGCTAACTTATTAATTATTTTTCTGTTATTCTTTTTCAGTATGACTTTACGCTAGAAAAAAGTGTGTTGGAGAAAATGACTCAGTGGCGGCAACTGCGGCAGTCACAGAGAGATGCACGCAAACAACGGATCACAGCAGAACAACAAGCGAGAGCAGCGAACAAGACTGAAGAAGCCCCATCAACAGAACCTACCACCCCCGCCACCATCCTCACCCCCGTTCCCATCCATGCAAGTACCCATCCTACCACAAACCTTCACTCTAGTTTCAACATATCAGAGTTCGAACAAGATACCTCCAGTCCATTTGACAATATGGAACTGAAGACGATCAACGATTTGGAAGAGCTTGCTCATGTTTTACAGCCTGTTGTGATCGCTGAGAAACCTGTAGATAGTGATAAGAAAACCCCGCCCCCGCCAAGACTGAATGGGTTCAACCAGTATAGTTATGATAGTTGGACTCATTACAATGCCCCGCCAGGGTGTTACCCTCCTGGAAATTCTGTGCAATCATATGTGGTGCAGAGGATGGACTCAAGGAGCGTGCCTGACATCCTGCAGGAGCTGCGGACAGAGCTGAGGGACAAGAGAGAGGCTGAGCAGAGGACGGAGCCGCCGAGACCCTCTAGCACTGGCCCAGCTGAGGTAAGATTAACATTCCGTGATGGGATTAAGAGTAATAATGTTTGAAGTGTATTATCCTATTCATGGCATAAATAGTTATATCCGAGGTATGGCCACAATTGGTTTCATGGTAAAAAGCCTTTTTTTTCTTATTTTTTAAATTTCTTTAGACACATTTGTGCTTAGGCTATTCTATTCATCTTTGCTGTGATCTACTCACTGCAACAAATGTAGGTAATATTTTGACAGTAGGCCTACGTACTGCAGTTCCTTAGCCAATCACTGTTAAGACTTTTCTTCCCTATTGTAGATAAATTTTATCACTATTTAGACCTACCTTAGTTTTTAAAGACAGTAACCATTAACATTATTTTGTATTAACACTATTTAAATTTCACTGATGTAAGCAGAATAAAGAAAAACCTTTAAAATTGACGGACATTTCAAACATTTTTTTAGCAGCACTTTTCCTTCTAAACAGGCTTACTTAACTTAATGTGAATTATTTAATATTTAAAGCAAAATCTAGACAGCTCTAAGAGTGACTTTAAACAAAATTTAGCATTGTGCTTGGTCACTGTGTCGAGTTGAACCATAAATATTTTGGAAAATTTTAATAATTATTTGTCCTTAATAATTATTTGTGTTAATTTTGTCCTTTATTAATAATCTAAAAAAATAACATTGTCTCCAAAGTTCCTTTAAAACAGATACCGTCTTTGTTTCTTTTAAAATAAAACTAAATCTTTAGATGAAGAATTCCATTTAATGAACTACAAGTTAGTTTGTTAACAAAACAACAAGTTAACAACAAAACAAGTTGTTAAGTGTTAACAAGTTTGTTTACAAAAACAATATAATAATAATTAACAACCATATGACTTTATAGTCATATGTCATCTCCCTTCTTCACTTTTAAGTCAAGTCTTTTGGGAGGATTTACTCTTCGTGATGACTTGCTACTATCTACATCTTTAATTCCATTTCCAGCTTTACTTCCATTCACTTTACTTGCTCCTGCCGGTTCTTCAATGTCATAAAAACGTTTCTTCAAAAACCAAGAGTTCCTTCGATAAATATTCCCATCTGGAGTTTCTATAAGGTATGATCTTGGCTCCGGATCTTTTCTTAGGACTGTAGCTGGCTGCCAGTCTCTGTGTTCTTTTCTATACAGTATTTATTCTCCTTCTTCAAATTCTAAGTTGTTCTTTCTTGTTCTGTTACTGTATTGCCTGGATTTTTCCCGAATATTTTGCAATTCATTGTGAACATTTTGAATTATTTTAGGTTGCAGAATTTAATCTGTGCTAGGGAGCAGTGTCCTTGTTCTGCGCCCCATTAATCTTTGAGCTGGAGATCCAAGATTTTTCCGGGGTATATTTCTTTGATAAAGTAGGGCTAGAGATAAACATCCGTCTTTTCTTCTAGGCATTTCTTTACAATGAGTTTTGCCATACCGTTCGGCTAATCCATTTGATGTTGCAAACTAAGGGCTTGAAACCTTTTTATTGAATTGCCACTCTTTTTTAAAATTTTTGAACTCAAATGAATTGAACTGAGTACCTCCATCTGATAATAACGTTTCAGGAATTCCATGTACTGAAAACAACTTTTTGAGTTCAGTAATAACATTTGAAGATGTTGTAGATTTTAACTCAACAATGTCATAAAACCCAGAGTAGGAATCCGCAACAACGAGATAATCTTTACCAGATAGGTGACAAATGTCAGTTCCTATTTCGATCTACGGTTTAGTTGGTACTTCTGACGTACGATGATTAATCATTGATAAAGAAAACCCCTCAATATATTTCATATAAGTTTGCCAAAAAACTGTTTAATAATTAATATATAAACAGTCATATGTTTTTCAATTGTTTTGGTAAACAGAAAATAGTTTAGTATGTTGTTTTGTTGAATACAATAAAGAAGATACCTAGTTTTTGTTAAAATTTATTTTGTCATTTCTAATGTTTGATATTAATCGTCCGTGATATCAAAGGAATTGAATCACGTACAGTATAGTGACGATATCAATTGGCGACCGTGACAGGACTTTTAATTTAGAAATGACAAAATTAGGAGTTGAAGATTTAACAACTGAAATGCTAGAGAAAGGCCTGGAAGAAGGTGAGCAGAAGGGGACAGGAAGCAAAGCCTACGAGCTTCGATCACGGGTAGGACGGAATACCCAGTTGGCAGAACAAATACCACAACCTGACCCGGTGAGTATTCTACTGTCCAAAATTTCGGAGAAACTAGATATCCAATCTGAGAAACTTGACACACAGTCGGCAGATATTAATAGTAATATGTCATCTTTTATGGAACAAATTTCTCAAAACTATTCAAAATTAGACAATAGAATCGAATCATTGGAGTCAGATGTTGTCGTAACCATTGATAAAATTACGAAATTAGAAAGAAATTTTGTTGGTAACTCTGATAAGTTAAATGAATTGGAAACTAAAATTAATTACATTGAAACTAAATTTAACAATAAAATGCAAGCTATTGGAACACAGATATCCTCACAGGAAAAGACAATTACTTTGAATAATCCAGAATCCCAACTATCATTCATGCCTACTGTAGATCCCAAAATTATCAAAGACAGCCTACCGGAATTTCATGGGAGGTTGGAGGAATGTCCCACAGCGTTCCTAGCTACGTGCGAGTCTTTGTTAAAACGGACGTGTATACCGTCAGAAATATATCTGCAGATTGTGAGCCAACAGTTGAGGGGTTCGGCAGGTACTTGGTGGCAAAGCATTAAGGGTCTAAGTCTAGAATGGGACACATTCAAACATGAGTTTATGCAGAGATTTAATTCAGAGGCTGTCAAAGCATTAATCACTAAGAAATTCTTGACGGATGTTCAACCTAGTGGCATGAGAGCCGGGGTATTTGTTATTCAAAAGTTACAGTTGTTTAAGAGAATGAATGATGGTGGGAGTATTGACGAGAGTGTTACTTATATTATAGAACTTTTACATGATAAGATTAGGTCTCTAGTTAAGGTAGCTCAACCAAAATCATTTGACGAACTCAGGAACATAGTAGCAAAGCTAGACGAAGAGGTAAGCTTTTATTCCTCAAAAACCAGAACTTCGAACCCTGATAACTCCTTTAAATGTTATCAATGTGGGCAAACTGGGCATGTGAAGGCCCGTTGTCCGGAGAATTATCTAGACCAGAACCGTTCTAATAGGGACGAGAATGGTTCTAGAAGAGTTTCTAAGTCCCAAAACTACAAGTCAGAACGAACCTATATTGGTCAAATTTCTAGTGAGAGTGTGGGTAATCCCCGACCGGCAATTGGTTTACAGATTGGTGACAAATATTTTACTGCAATCCTTGAGACTCAAGCATCACATTCGTTTATTGACATGACGGTGGCAAAATTGTTAAAACCTGTTCGTCCAGACGGCGTAATTGTTGTCAAAGGTGCAGTACAAGATATAAATTACAAAATCGAAGGATTTACTTTTCTTGAAGCCAAATGTTCTCAAGAATCTATTCACATTCCGGTAAAAGTGATTAAGGATTTAATCCCGGAAATCATACTAGGGCATGATTTCCTTGTCAAATACGGTGTGTTGATAGATTATACAGCAAATGAAATAATTTTTGGCATTAAAAATAGAGTCAGATTGGGATGGTAAGAGGACAAACACTTTGATTTGGGAGCAGAATTGGAAAACAACATTTTGGATGAACTGAAAACGGGAATATTGGATCTCAATCAAAGAACAGACTTGAATAATTTACTCAGTATCTTTCCAGAAGTAATTACAGACAGAATTGGGTTCACTACTACGGTAAAACATAAGATCTCTTGTAAAGATGACACTCCTGTCAAACAGAAACCTTACCCTCTTAACCCCGACAAAGTAAAGGAAATGGATAATCAAGGGCTAATTGAACCGTCATCTTCAGGATGGGCTTCACCAATAGTATTACCCAAAAAGAAGAACGGAGACTACAGACTTTGTGTGGATTTACGTCAAGTCAACAATAAAACTATTGCTGATAGCTTGTCAAGAAAACCGGTAGACAGTGGTGAGATATCCAAAGAACTCATGGAGAGGGAATTTCCAGTCCCAATGAAGTTAAGACAGATTGAAGCCTGTTCTTATGGTGGCACAACGGGAAAATTGTGACATTGACTTGGAACTGATAAAGAAATGGCAGAATGAAGATGCAGCTTGTAGTAGAATGAAATCCTGGATAACCAAACGGTACAATAATTCCGAAGCTATCCCATTCCAGTTTAAGACATGCTATAAGAACCTTCGCTTGGAAGACAGTTTACTTATGTACAAATCTCATCTATCAGAATCTTCCCCTGTGATTGTAGTTCTGAAGTCTCAGAGTGTAAGTATTCTAGAGAAGTACCACGACAGCCCTGAAGCTGGCCATCCAGGACAAGATGAGACCTACACTTCGATTCGGCGTCGTTTCTTCTGGGTAAATATGCATCGGGACATCAAGAACTACGTCCAATCCTGCACTATTTGTGCCTGTACCAAGGCTAACAACCAAAAAGCTAGTACAAGCATGAGTGGACGTCGGCCACTTTTCCTTGGTCGGGAAATAAAAAGAACTGGTGATTGGAACTTCATGCATGAAAAGTCTCCTGAAACTATGAATTTGACTGCATGGCATAAAGAAAACGTAAAACAAATCAAACATATGAATCGACAAGCCGAAGAGAGTTCGAAGAGCAAGAAGCAGAAGACCATAACGATGCTTCACCTGGGTATAACTTAAGGTCTAGAAAGAGGAAGATTTGAAATATATATTGAGGGTTTTGGGGAGGATGATTGACGTACGATGATTAATCATTGATAAAGAAAACCCCTCAATATATTTCAT
The DNA here is from genome assembly GCF_028750875.1 of Macrosteles quadrilineatus. Classification (NCBI taxonomy): domain Eukaryota; kingdom Metazoa; phylum Arthropoda; class Insecta; order Hemiptera; family Cicadellidae; genus Macrosteles; species Macrosteles quadrilineatus. Next base: position 23,798,426 of record NW_026542602.1, read on the forward strand.
ATAAGTTTGCCAAAAGACTGTTTAATAATTAATATATAAACAGTCATATGTTTTTCAATTGTTTTGGCAAACAGAAAATAGTTTAGTATGTTGTTTTGTTGAATACAATAAAGAAGATACCTAGTTGTTGTTAAAATTTATTTTGTCATTTCTAATGTTTGATATTAATTGTCCGTGATATCAAAGGAATTGAATCACGTACAGTATAGTGACGATATCACTTCTTGCTGTAATAATTTTTCCTCGTTATTATCTTTTTGGAACTTTGAGCATATTTTGCAGTTCAAAACATAATTTCTGATTTCGTTCGTCATGTTAGGCTAGAACACGTATTCTCGAGCAAAATTTAGTGAGTCTTGTATTCCTCTGTGTCCTAGGTGGATCTGTTTTAGTGTAAGTGGACGAAGATGCATGGGCAGCAATATTTTTTCCCCTTTAAAAATTATATTTTCATGAACAGCTAGTTCATCCCGATAATTCGAATACTTGTGTAGCTCTTCTGGCAATTCAGATTTTTCTTCAGGCCAACCACTTAGAATGATGTGCTTAAGTTTGGAGAGTTCAGCTTCTTTTGCTGTGAGATGTTGAGCCTCCTTAAGTTTTTCTTTTGGCATGGATATTACCAAGTCTACTGCAAAAGAAAGTTCTTCTTCAGGAGTAGCCTGATTTATGCAGTCTTTACTCAGTGTGTCCGCAATATATAATTCTGTTCCTTTCTAATAACCAATTCTTGGATTGTAGGGTATTATCTCCATAACGATACGCCTAACTCTTGGAGGGGTGTCATGCAAGGGTTTTTTAAAGATCGATTCAAGAGGCTTATGGTCAGTTTCAACTACCTGACCTTGTGATCCCCATACATATTCGTGAAACTTCTTACATGCAACTGAAATTGCTAGAGCTTCTTTCTCTAACTGGCTGTAACTTTGCTGTGTTTTAGTTAGAGATTTGGAAGAGTATGCTACTGGCCGATTTTCCTGTAGGAGCACTCGAGCACTGATGCAACAGAATGTGAGCTTGCATCAACTGACAATGTTATGTATGGGAAGTTTTGGGTCAAAGTAACGGAGCAAAGTAACCTCGTCCTGGGATGTGAGAAACGGGGCAAGTTAGCCCCCAAAGGGGAGGTAACTGCTCGGTGTCGGAATCGGCATTTCAAGTAGGTCATAGTTATGGACGACTGGGCAAGCCAGCCTCTTTGGGTTTACCCAAAGTGAGAGTCCCCAGTGACATTCCCCCCATCCAGGTTGTGGGGGGTGTTCAGCTCTGCAAGAGGTGGAAGTGCGACACCAATCTATCACCTGCCTGTAGCTATGATCCTTTGGGCTTCGGCCCGCTTGTTGATGTGCGACTGGCATTCAGTGTGGCAAATCCTCGACTTTGGAAGTAGCCTTCCTGGAGGTGAAATCGGGCGAGTACCCGTCAGCTCACGGGGACACTCAAGGGGAACGTAACTTTCCGCAGTGTGAGGGCAACGGTTGGGCGCACTCCATCAGCCAATCCCTGTCTCTGAGACCGGAAGGTATGGTTATCTAGAGTGTGGGGGGTTCTCCCTGGAACCTCAATTGGGCAAAGGGTGTCGCCACCTTTGGTGGATAGGTTCATCCGGGTGGGACCCACTTCTATTCCTGCCTCCTTTTGGGAAACCCTGATGGCCTGGCAGTGATGTTGGGCTTGATGGGCAAACGAAGTAAATCGGGTGCTGGGTTCAAGCCCGTTGGGGGTGTTCAGGGATCTATCGCCTTGGTCACCTCTGGTTTCCCAGCAACTGGGTAAGGCCTCGATCGGGTAGTGGTGTAAATAGGTGGTTGGGGTTCCCCCCATCAGCTTGCTGGTGGTTCCCTTCTTCCTGGCTTTGATGGCGGGTTCTGCCTGTCAGGGATTGGATAAGTCCCGAGTGTTGCTTGCACTAAATGCGTCAGGGCATTCCACTATGGTCCTTCTGGGTTTCGCACCTGGGGATCCCAGGTGGTGTGACGCAAGTAGCCGGTATCCCTGGTTAGGATTGAGGAGTAACCCTCTCTCCGAAGTGTTGCTTCGGCAGCCGGTGAGCCTGATGACCTTAAGTCATCCTCCCATGGTGTGCCAAAGGTCGGTGCGTATGCTTCGGCCTACATCATGGGCCTTAATTTGCCAAAATCCTTTTCTGCAATCTAGGAGTGTGAAAAATTTTGAGCCATTTAACCTAGATGCTATTTCTTCTAAAGTTTGAAGTGGGTGATGGCGACGTTTAATATTTTTGTTCAAATCGGTTGGATCTAAGCAGATTCAGACTTTGTCTTTTTGGCGTACAACAACCATGGGGGATACTACAGGAGTAGGTTCAGTTACAGGTTTAATAACACCTAACTCTACCATGTAATTAAGGTCACGCTTAACATGTTCTCTTAATGCAAAAGGAATTCGCCTAGCTGGATAGATTTTAAGTGAAGGATTGTCAACTATATCAATGTCATATTCATAATTGTTCAAACACCCTATCCCATTGAATAGATTTTCATCAAGATTGCTAGCGTGTAATTCATGTACCCTTTTAACAAATCCCAACGTCTGACATGAATCTCGACCTAAAATCGCTGGATAATTTCCATCAACTACAATAAAGTTGACTTTTTTTGTCGTTGTTTGTTAATTGTTTCTACAGTTGCATTACATTCACCAAGCACCGGTAGCTGGTTATTTGTGTATGAAATCAAATGTTTAATCTTAGAACCATTAATTTCTAAACTACTATTTAATGCAACAGTTTTACTTATTACATTACATTGAGCTCCTGTATCTAATTTGAAAAATACTTCTTGGTTCTTGGGAAGTATTAGGATTTCAGTCCAATCTCCTGCTTTTTGTTTTCTTTCGTTAGATAAGGAACTAATTAATGTTACCTGGGGCCCTATTTTTGAAATGGTTGACTGTTGAGTTGAGTGTCGAGTCATTCTATTTCCAATCGATTCAAATTTTTGAAACGGTTGACGGTGGACTTATACAACCAAAACTACTCAACACCTATCGAGCTGTTGAGTGGAGGTTGACAGGTTGACTGCACTTTCTTCTTCCTCTCTTTCGGCAAAAAATTACTCTTTTTGAGACGACGCCATATTGTTTTGTTACTGCTTTAATTTACTAATTGCGATTTAGAGGTTATGTATTTGTTGTCAATGTATTAGCACCCAATTATGCGTTTGTTTTCTGTAGAATAATCGCATTTTTATTTTATTTACTGTGTCAATACTAGACTATTTAATCAAGGGTTTTATTCTTGTTGGAATGTTTGAAATAGACTAGGCATACTAATTGAACTTATTATAAGATAATTATTGTTATTAGACCTATGATTTAAGGTATTAAAGATTGTGGTAGAGAGAAACAATATCATAGTTTGTTTCAATACTATTCACCTAATAAAGGGATCAAATTAATTTAAGTTACGATATGCTTCCAGTGCAATGGCAAATAGCCGCTTTAACCTAAATAAAAAACAATTAAAATTAACATAAAACAAACCGATGAAGGAAACTAAAATAAGGTGATGTGTTCCGAAATAGAGACGAAGAAAGCAAATAATAATGTATTTAGGATGAGTGTAGGACCTAAAGTAAAGTGCAGCCTATGCCTAAACTTATAACTAGCTACACCCTAAAACAAACATCCATAGTAAATTTTATTTTTTATACTTAAGTTTATTACTTAAGTTAAGGTACTTTGCAATCACTAAGATTAAGCAAGACATAACCTCAATCTCAATCTCTCAAGAACGGAGTTGACAGTTTACCTCAGTGTCTCGAAATATGGCAGATTGAGATTAGCTGCCAGATTTTAGAGTAAGAAGAGGTTAAATCGAAGTCCGCAAGAACTCTGCTTTGTGATTGGTTCAAAATGACGTCATCTGAATTTTTGACGGTCGTATGCTCTACATTTCCACCACGAGTCTCTCAACTAGTGATTCCCAACTCGCTTCCCAACTGTTGGGTTTCAAAAATACCAAATCATGTTGTTGGTTGAGTTGAGTGCTGACGATTGACTCAACTGTCAACCATTTCAAAAATAGGGCCCCTGGTCTTAGTGTTGAATCGAATATACTTCACCATGTTCATCGGAGTCCTCAGTTTTTAATGATTTCACTCGATTATTTGGTTTTGAGCGTCATACCTTAGAGAAGTGGCCAAGGATACCACAGTTAGAGCACTTCTTTTGGTAAGCAGGACAAGCTCGAGGGCCATGGCGATATCCGCAGCGACTACAAGTGAAGGTGTTATCCTCTTGTTTTTTTCTTAGTGTTTTTTCTTCTGGCTTCTCACATAAAGTTTCTTTTCCTTTAACTGCATATACGTTGCAGCATTTCTTTTCAGACATTGTAGATATCTGAAATTCTACTTCTTCAGAAGTCTTACAGATGTTTATTGTCTTTTCAAGTGTCAAATTTTCTTCATAAAATAGTTTTTGGCGAGTGTTGTCATGATTGATTCCGCAAACCAGCCTGTCTCGTAATAAGCTATCCTTCATTGTTCCGTACGAGCATTTATTTTCTTGGTTAGAGGCTTTAGTTAAAAAATCATTAAAAGTTTCTCCTTTACCCTGATTTAGATTTTTGAAAACAAACCGTTCATATATCATCCAAGCTAGTAGATTTTTCATCAATGCCAAAAGACTCAAAGAGTTCAATTCCATCTTCTCCAAGTACTGTCATAAAAGTAGCTATCTGTTTCTCTAATGTTCTCTTCTTCAAATTGACAACAGTAGTATACTACTGAAATTGTTTCCGCCATAAATTCCACTTCTTTGTCATTTCACTACCACTGGTAACCAACAGTGGCTTTGGTGGTCTTATGTTTATTGGCAAGTCTTGATTATTCATCTTATCATTATCATAATCAATGTTGTCTGTAACCTCTCTGAATGGAGAACATTGTCTTTCTTTATTCTTATTTCTGGTTCTTTGTTACCACCATGGTTATTTTAAAATAAAACTAAATCTTTAGTTGAAGAATTCCATTTAATGAACTACAAGTTAGTTTGTTTACAAGTAAGTTTGTTTACAAAAACAATATAATAATAATTAACATTTAACAACCATATGACTTTATAGTCTTGTTGACAGAACTTGTAGATTAAAGTTGCTGGATTCAAGAAAAACATAGGCTATTTTTGTTTAGGTTTAAATAAAATGTCTAAAAACTATCAATTATTTTGGAAACTCCTCTTATAAGTTTGTTAAATAATAATCTTCAGAAAATTATTATGTTTCCCTATGTTTTGGCAAGTGTAAAACATAAGCCTACAGAGCTTACCACTTTTCTTGTTCTCCCCAGATGTCCAGCAGGAAGACTGCGGCAGAAGTTAATGCCAGCTGGGTGTCAGCTGAGCAACCTTCTACACTGCCAAACCCATATGCTCAACTGCCCTCGACGTGTCAGCGCCTGTGTGATCGACTGGCAGAGATGGGTTTCCCCCTTGCTAGGGTAGCCCGTGCCACCAAGTTGTTTGGCGATGATGAGACACGAGTATGTTTGTTGATTTTAGTGAAGTTTAGTAGAATTGAGGAAAGCCATTTCCTGATAAAAATGAATAGTATTTTTGAAATTGTAGGAAATGTTAGAATAAGTGATTTTGAACATTAGTTTGTTTTAATAAAAAATCCTGTGGGGAGCAAGCTGGCGTAGTGGTTAGAGCACGGGACTTCAGTCCCTGAGGTCCCGGGTTCGATCCCCGCCAAGTCACGAATGGATTTTATCTAAGTGATAATGCCGCAACCCCTAGGTCTAGCCTGAAGAAAAACAACCCCAGGCTCCTGCCGTGTGTGCTCGAATTGATCCGCGGTCAGAGGGTGGTTTTGGACCATTCAAACTGACCCGGGGTTCTGGTGGGTAGATAATAGGGTCGCTTGAAACTTGTGATCCGACCCGCGATTCGTTAAGGGAGGCATGGGAATTCTCCCCGTCCTCTACAGGAAAAATAAGTTGAGTAATAGACTTAGTATTTTCTTATATGCCCACTAATATGATTAAGCCTATTAGCTAATTTTAGCAATTTAATTGATTCGGCTTAATATAGCTAGCCTAGTTTGGTCTTTTATTTAGTTTATTGTGTGTATTCAATTCCGTCTAAATATTCTATAAGTTTCGATATCTACAATTGGTTTCTACAATTGGCAGAAAGTTAACATACTAATTTTGTATTATGGTTGTCAATTAATTGTTAATTAATTTACTTAATTACAATTTGGTTTGCATTCAAAAAGTAAACAGTTTTGTACAACGTATAATCTTATCACCATAAAATAAAATAAATCGTAAAATGAAATATTCATATTAAATAAATCGTATGTATTTTAGTTTGTCTGTCAGCATCTCGTAAACACATTACTAAACCATCCTTGCAATCGTAACGCACCTTTAGAGAGTAGTTGATCTCTGGCTACAAATGTTTACTTTTAAACTATTCAATTTTACTGCAAATATTTACTGAGAGTTGCTATGAAATTCTTCAAGTTTAGTGCTATGACTATGAGCGTTCAATACGGTTTTCAATACAGTACAAGTAACTCTATCAATGATTAAATTAAAATATAACACTAATACTATTATATCCTAAATCTCACTCAAGTTAACAACTTACAACAATATCAAGTTTTTTCAAACTGCATACTTAGTCTCAACCGGGTCGCGTTTTCGGAATTCTTCACCAAAATATACATCGTTACGCAAGACATTTTTACAGTGAAGATGTTAGTCAAATTCCTTATAGGCTGAGTGTGTCTGTGTATACCACCTCCCTCTTCCTATATAAAATATCCTATATCCCATGGTTTGGATACTGAAAATAAAGGTTTTGGACTAGGCAGCGTAGGCCTACAATATGCATGTACCTACATGAAAATATTAAATTTTATTCAATATTTCATGGTTTTCTAAAACAATCTGGGATATTCTAGGAGGTCTTATAACTTTATGAATTAACTATGGAAGTGCGTGATTAGTAGTTAAACTGGAATGCTCTTGAAAGAATATTCCAGATTTGTCTAGATTGTACTAAAACTATAGATTATCTTACAGTATTTTTCATCATTCAGGAGTTTTTCTTATTAAATATACACACCAAACAATTTTGTCCCATTTTTTCCCCACCGTCCTTGGACCTTAAGCTTTAAAATGAATCCTCAACCATGCTGCCATGGAGCATGGCCATGCTACCTTTTACGTAGCTTGAGATATTTAATGGGAACCGATTTGCTTACGGAATTAAATTTTGATTGATTTCATATCTTTTACATAATATGACTCAAATTAAATACTAGCATTGAATATTGGATACTGAAGTAGATCTATATGGACCAGCTGTAGCCAATTTTTTTTTTTTTCGTTAAAAAAGAACGTAGTTGTGTGAGCCAGCCACAGAATGCACTAGTGACTAAAACTGTATTTTCTACTTTATTTTTTGTTTTATTAATAGCCAAAGATATTTAAGCCTTAATACTTTAATACGTTTATAATACGTTTTCAATGAAATGGCGACCATACAAATTAGGCATTTTAAGCCAAGTATGAATGGAGATGAGTGTAGAAAGCCAATTCTATACTTTGTAGTAAACCTATTTGTTGAAATATGAATCAAGAAACATGAATTCGTACTGAATACTTGTACGTAAATGCATAACTTTCATTTTGCGCAAGGGATTTAACAGAATTCGTTTTTATTTTTTTATGATTTCAAAGTACAATACAATAACTTGTGTATTATAATTAAAAATTACAATATTATTAATCATACTACATTTTTAAATTTTAGAAAGCAACAAAAGACAACAAATGGTACCAACAATAATTTACAACAAACGATGTATTATTTTTAAGGACAGTATAAAGAACACTGTAACAAATAGAGTTACACACGAAATCTCACGTAAATGTTAGCATTCTATAGGATTAACATAGACGCTTTGAGAGCCCTGACCCTGGGTCGAAGCACTCGCCACACACTGAGCTCAGCTTAACCCTCCTGGTGTCAACCGTTGATGCATCGACGGTAAGGACACGCTCTGGGGTGTCAAGCGTCAATCAATCGACGGTGGTGCAGACTGTTACATTTCGTGTAATAACTCGCTCAATTTCGCTCCAAATCCGACTGAATTCACATCACTAATAATCAGCGGAAAAAAGGCTTTATTCTGACATCTGTCTCTAAGCTTTCTCTTTTGCCTGTCTCCAGATGTTATGAGAAAAAAAATCAATGTTTACGTTTCGTTGCCGTCGACGGTGTCACTAGTTGATGTTGTTTACAATTGGTTTGTTATCGTTTACTAGTGGTTTGTTATTTAATTTTATGTTGTGAAAATGGATAGTAGCGATATTAGAGTTTCTTTAGATGAAGATTTTAGTGATGCAGACTCTGTTGTAAGTCACATTGAAGTGCCTGATGATGTTTCATTAAACCTACTTGATTTTTCGTCTGGAAGTGGTGAAATCTAATGATTTCGCAACTGTTCTTGTATTATATTATATATTTTGTCATATAGCTAACCTAAAAATTAAGCTAAGCCTACTAAAATGCATGTTATCTTTTTTGTTATAATATTTAGAAATAAATAGCTATCTCAGATTTTTCATATGGTTAAATTTATTTCTAAAACAAGGGGCACGAACATTTAATTTTTTTTCTCAAAGCATCTTTTACTCATCAAATATGCATGAAACCCAAACATCTATGCTGCATTGTGATATAAGTGTATTTAGCTTCACAAAAATATATAACATGGTATAGTTCATCAGAAAAATATATTTTTTATAACATTTTTTAAACATAATGCTGCGTAACGCCCAAAAATCGCCTGACACTACAGAAAAAATGACAGACACCAGGAGGGTTAAATAACATACAAAGATTTAAATTTAAAGACTTTTAACTTTCCAAATTCGTTGAAAACAGGGTAAGTTATAATCACTCAACAGAACCCTATAGGTAGCAATGTCATTGATCATTGATCATTGATGTATCTCTGTTAGTTTGTACTATCAATTAGTTTTTACTAAGTGAAATATTTTAAAATATGATAGCAATATTTATGCCAAATCAACTAAATTGCTAATTAGGCTAAATCATATTAGTGGTCGTATAAGGAAATACTTATTCTGTTGCTTAACTTATTTATCCTGGAGAATTTCCCGTCCTCCCTCAACGACTCGCGGGTCAGATCACATGTTTCAAGTGACCCTATTATCTTCTACCTACCAGACCCCCAGGTCAGTTTGAATGATCCAAATCTACCCTCTGACCGCGGATCAGTCTGTATGCAGCTCTCTTGCCTAGCGTCCTAGGACAAAAAATAAATAAATAAAAATTGCTAGGGGTGTGCGAAGCAGCAAAAAATTTTCGATTCGAAGCAACGATTCGATTCAAAAGATTTTCGATTCGATTCGATGCAACTCGATTCGAAGCAATACGGTATTTTTCTATTCATAATTGTCAATTGAGTGGATTAACAATAATTAAAATTTATCACATTTGTGTAATACAAATTTTTGTTGATGTGGTATTAGGCCTATTCATACTTACATATGAATTTTAGGTGAAAAAATATTTATTTTCAATCATATGTATTAGAATAACTGCTGGAAATACCAGTGAGCTGCTTTACTTGCCTATTTCATAATTTTTACTTGGAATTGGCTCAACTGCAAGAAAGAAGAAAATATTTTTTTTATCAAGACATTCATTCTCATTTTAATAACTGTTTAAATAACTAAATAGGTACCGGTAGCTAAATTACAACAAATTTGAATGGAACTTAATATAAAAAGACCATTAAGAAATAAATTTACATATCACAAGTTTAGGGCCTGAGGACCGGCTTCAGGACTGCAAGCAAGAAGAAAATAAAAATAATATGTTTCCACCATGCAACATGTATCATTCATTCCCTGCCTCCTAACCTCCTTAGTATAATAACCTCACACTTACATTATTTGTTACATCATCATAAATGAAGAATTATTATTGGCATCAGTAGGCCTACAGCTTTACATAGGCATTATTTTTATAGGGCCTAAAATAGTAATAGGCTAGAAGCAACATGTCAAGTGGAGAACTCATTGAAGAAAAGATATTGTGTAAACTAATTTCCTATAAAACTCAAAAACAGTAAATAACATACAAACATTGTTTATGGTATAATTAATAAGGACTAAAAAATGCATATCATGTCATACAGTAGTATAGACCTACCGGTACTGCAAGATATTAAAATCCTAAAACAACTGATTTTGATAGCTAATGAATGAAAAGAATTAAAAATCCATAAAATAAAGCTAAACAATATCACAACTAATTAGGTACCCGAAAAGTAACTCTTAAATAATATATAGAAGATTAAAATAATATTAAATCAAGAGACAAGAAAGTTAAATGCTATCTTCTAGTGCCCTTGGCAACACAGGTCAATGTTTTTAAACTACCCTCAATGTTTTTGGAACAGCAGGGCCTTTTTCTCTTAAGGAAGGGTAGTAGTATGTCAACAAAAACAATGAATCAGTCTCACCAGCCAGGCCCGGGCAACGATGTGTGAATTCAAGGTCATAGACCCTCCCCCTCCCCTCTTACACCACCCGGTTGCTACCCAGTTGCTTCAATTGCTGACAAAATGCAAGTGATGAAACAAGGAAGTAGAGACAAAGAAATATATTTCTTTATTCAAAAACACAAAACTGTTAGAGATTATTTTCAAAGAAATTAATTCAATGTAATTTGTGAGTTGTAAATATTGTATTGGATCTTAGAAATATATTTTTTTAACCCTATTTAACCAAGATACAGATCTGTTCACTATATCAGATATTTCTTTTGTTTATAATTTATTATGTAAAATACTAAAATATATTTTTAATTAGGTATTGAATGAACAATAAATGATTATACTAGTATGTCTGGATAAATAGTCTTTCTATTCTTTTGACTTTGTTTTCTTTGCACTGTTAGTGTTGCGTCACGGCTTTTGTCTTGTTACTCTTATCAGTAGACGACTAGACCTGGCTCTGGCTAGTGGCAGTGCGGCAATTGCTCTGTTGTGTCTTTATTCTTAAAGGTCGTGAGCCAACTTAATTTTTAATTCTCATTTGAACATTTTAATTCCTCTGTAATAGATATAATAATATAAGAGTGTTTCTTTGGAAATAAATTATTCTTTTTTTTCTTTTGCCCCAACAAAAATTCGGGGACGGGGACCGACAGACACCTAACAAAAATACCAAATGTATCAGTCTATAACATTGATCTTACTAGTTAAGTATTAAGTAACAATTTTTCAGACTTATTTTTAAAATGATTTTGGAGTAACCTACCTTGTTTTGGCTAGGTTCACAGTAGTAAAATATTTCACACACTGCTTACATCAAGACAAAAAACAAAACCTCTAATCATTTGCAATGTCAAAACAAAAAAATATAAAACAATTAAAGCTATATTTAATGCAAAGAATGTATTAAATAAGAACGCCTTCGTAAAGGAAACGCAACAGCAACGCGCTCCTGTATTGCGGGTATTGCATTGACTTTCTGCAGGCGTTTTTCGTATATGGATACTGACTCCCTCGTGAATCGAATCGTTTTTTGACCACCACTGAATCGAATCGCGATTCGATGCATCGAATCGAATCGAATCGAAATTTCGATGCATTTTCGATGCATCGCACACCCCTAAAATTCCTGTAGTTAAAAGGTACAGTAGACTCCCTCTTATCCGGACTCCTTGGGACCGAGGCCAGTCCGGATAGTGGGTTTTCCGGTTAAACCGACGTCCCCAAAAAACTTGTAAAAAACAGACCGTTTAAATGCGTATTTGACTTAAATTTATGAGAGCATTGTTAAGACACGTGATCACTGGTTTCAAATCTTTCCCACGAGAACGGTCGTTTCAGTACCGCCCGTTTCCTGCCGATCTAGTCCGGTTTAACTGATATGCTGATAAAAATTGTCCGGTTAAAGAGATGTCATTTCTGCTGAGTGTAGTCCGGTTAAAAGGTGTCCGGATAGGAGGGAGCCTACTGTAGGTATGTCAGATAAATGTTAAGGTATATGTAGGCCTAATGTAATTGTAGTCTAGTTTTTTGTTTTTGTTGATTTTATGCAATCACTGCAACTTTATGTCTAATTCCAACAAATTTATCAACCAGTCAACCTGGATAAAATCTATTAAGTGCAGCACTTCTCTGACACAAAACTTTAATATGACCTTTTTCTAAATGATGGAGAAAACAATCATCATCTGTGTTAGCTTTAGAATGACTAATAAGAGATGAAGACAGTTTTTATTGAAATGATATGCTAATGGATTGCAACACTTGTAGGTTGTAGAGTTCCTAGTACAAGTGCAGAGGCTGGAAGAGCTCAAGTTTTCTGGTGACAGAGCCGAGCAAGCACTGGTGGCCAACGAGTACAAGGATACAGAAACTCTGGAGTATCTTCGTACGCAATCACAGCTGCTAGACCTGGGCTTCTCCGAGGACCAGGTATGGGTTGAGACAGTTGACTAGCTTTTTTTCTGTTAATGAGTTTATAAGCGAAATAGTTTAACTGTAGAATGTCAATAATCCGGATTTGTCTCTTGCAAGAAATAACAGTTTGAATGGTTACTTGTCAATCACAGGCCCAAAACAGTATACAATGCATATACACTAGAATTAGGAAATACAATTTTAAGAATGTTCATGATATTTTTTGTGAATAGTGAGGTTATGTAACATTTATTAATTTAGAGGTATCAGTTGACCATGATTGATCCACCTCCTGGTTTATTATGGCTCTACTACTGTGCTTGGGGGAGCAAGCTGGTTAGAGCGCAGGACTTCAGTCCCTGAGGTCCCAGGTTCAAATTCCGCCAAATCAGCAATGGATTTTATCTAAGTGATAATGCCGCAACCTCTGGTCTAGCCTGGAGTAAAGTGAAAAACAATCCCAGGCTCGTGCCTAGCGTCTTAGGACAAAAAAAAACTACTCTGCTTAAACACAAAAATATTTTGAATTCATCTCTCTTTTAGACCCTTTACTGTACCTGCAATAGAAAATATACAGTTTAAAGAAGTTTTTACTCAATTAGTGTGTGCTGGTCATTTTTAAAGGTAGTTTTGATAATCCGGATATTTTGATAATGCCATCAAATAGTTCTGTCATCAAAATTCTAACCCTCACATAGTAATCAATTATACTAGTGCTAAAATATATCCAGTTAATGATACTGAGGTATTTTCAAACATTTTAGTAAAATAACAGGTACAAGGTGTTTGTAGGCCCTTTTGAATCTATTTATTTGGCTCACCTGATTTTAATCCATCAGAATATTCCACATAACCTTTTAAAAGTAACAAGTTTTTCTATGACTTTTTTATCAAAGCTGGCTGAAGGAGTGTGATTCTGGTATCCCTTTGATCTCAGCAATGTTTCGTACCTACTAGTACCATATTAACCACCTAACTTCACCCCAATGTTACAGATGCATTATAGATTAAACATGGTACATTACTAACCCCTACAATTCACCCAAATTTTGCAGATTATATAGCTCAAGTTTTCCCGAGACCTAAAATTACTGTTTCATTTTCCTAACTGTTTGTTAACATACCTGTTATACAATATACTTCTATGTTGTTGCAGGTGATGAAAGCTATAAAGGAGTGTGGTACTGACCGAGACAAAGCACTTGATTGGCTGATCTCATAGCATAGGTCGGAGATCATCAACTACCATACACTGCTTAGCCTTGTACTTCATTCACCCCGTCTTTTTAGCCTAAGCATACGGAAACATTATTTAAAGTATTTATTTTTCAATTAAGTAATTTTTATTATGTGTGATTTATTTATTTTTGAAATAAACACAAGCGTTGTTAATTTGTCCTTCGTCTCAATCTCCTTACTTATTTTAGGTTTTTGTGTGATTTGTGTTTTGTTAAGTTTATGTTATTTTGTATGCAAAACATTTATAATTTTAATATAGGAGTGAGGGAAAACTCCCAGTATCATGTTCACTCCCCCCCCCCCTGAAATTCTCAAAAAATTAAGTTTTTAACAATAACTAACTGAGGCTTTTTAACCTGCTAAATAAATCTGTGTTTATTTCTGATGCCAGTCGAACGAACATTTTTCATAATGAAAAGAATCAAAAACTACTTAAGAAACAGGATGAATGACGAAAGATTAATTGATCTTGCACTCTTGTCCATTCCCTACGACAATGTCAGTGTTTCACCGAAACAAGGACTGGATGTAATGGCGAGCGTGCCCAGGAAGCTTGTTCTCTTGTAGTTGTTTATCATGAATAACAAGAAACCTTAGAATTCATAGATTACTATCACTCTCATGTGTGTTTTGTGGGACATACAAATCTATATCTATAAAAGAGGAACTATGTATGTGTGTATATACGTTATGGACTCCGAAATCACTCGACAGATTGTAATGAAACTTTCAGGCATTGTTAAAGCATCTTTCAAGGATGGTTCGAGTGAAGTTTGGTGCAGATCCGTCAAAAGGGCTCTGCCCGAGAGGGTGGGCCAATGTCAGACTTTTTGATCTACAATGTTCACAAATCTATATCTTACTTATTTAATACGCAAGCAGATTTTTTGTGACAATTACTCCACCGAAACTACTGAACCGATTGTTATGTTTTTGGTGTCATTGGAAAGAGTGTAACGTGAAGTTGTGCAGGAAACTTTCTTTTTAGGGAAATAATGAGAGAGTGAGGCACTGGAGCCCTTTAAAATTTCGTATTTCTCCATAAGAATTGGAAACAACAACTTTAATGAAACTCCAGCTGTTGTCAGAAATTAAAAGTGAGAAGAAGATCATATGTTAATTGTAAACAGTCAATAAGTTTGCTAATTTAACAGTTTGCTACAAACGTTTACTAACTTGGTTGAAATGAAATATATTTACTATTTTAATTTGGTTTGGCGTACGGTAAATATTACAATGGAACAATTGCTCGAATTCGAGCAACAGGGACACTAGTAAAGATAATTTAAAAGTAGATGTTTACTTTCACCAACTGTTTTGTAGGTTTGGATAATCACAACATTCTGTATTAGCATTAGTCATGATTTGAAATAGTGCCACAGTGTTTCTATAGAGTGCAGCACAGAAAACTATTTTACTTTTTAATAAGTCCAAATGTAGTAAACCCCAATCGCAGCACACCTGTGCACTCAACAACGTTTAAATTCTCGAATGTTAAATATTAAATAAAACCATAAAAACCTTTATCAATGTATTATAATCAATAAAAGGGATGGCAATGCCTTAATATTTTTATCTTTCGTTCTATACCCACACAATCTAACATAAATTATTAAGTGAATAATAATCGTGCGTGCTATCACGGGTATTCAAATGCCTCTAAATTTGTCACTAACCCACCACATTAATGTCATTAAAAGAAAAAACTCCAATAATACTAATGCGAAACTTTATTCCACCGAAGCTGTGCAACAATATTAAACTAACAAAATTACGTCAAAATCGATTAAAGCAAAAATTATCAGTGGTAGGTTTAAGGAAGAAATAGTCTTAATCCCAAGAATACTGATGATTTCATCCGAATTACCCTCTGATCTTAAGCAACTACAATTTCCCTAGTGTCTTGCTTTCGCAATCACCATTATAAGGCACTAGGGCAATCCCTGACTATCGTCGTTTAAATGTAGAAAAAACATGCTTTTAACACAGACAGATGTATTTTGTTAGCGCAGCAACGCGCGCCGGGTAACTGCTAGTTAATAAATAAAATAAGAACTAATTTTAATTATATTAAATAAATAAAATTGAATTAATAAACAAATAAACTATGAAAATTGTGAGTTTTATCCCTGTAGGTGTACTCCATTGTACGTCAAGCTTTCATAAATTTTTTAACTTATCTTCACATTACCACACGAATTCCTCCCAACAGAATCAGAATGTGATCTTTATCCAAGGCAATTTATTAACAAAACTTAGCAATTTAAAGGTATTTATTAACAATTTATTACCCGGTCAGGGATTTCAGTGATATTTATAAAAAATTATAAATACCCCCGCCGCAGCAAACCTGCAGCCTAAGCGAATTTCCATTAACCTGATTGGATTTACACTAAAATGCCTCCATAAAAATAGCACATTTATTTCCTATTTAAATAGAATAAGTTTAACGAGTACTTAGGTTTGCTGCAACAGGGAGGATAAAAAAGATTTTTTTTTATAAATTGATAATAGTTTAGTAAGAAATAAAAGTATTTTCCAAAATCTATCAAAATATGTTCATAAACAAGCAAACTACAACAGTTGACTTATTTTCCATAAGAATAACATGGGAATTTCAAAATTACAATTTTTTTTATTTTCTCCGTAACAAATAGGCGCATAATAACGCTTCAATATACTAAATTATTGGTTTTTTTAAGCTCTACAAAATGGTTTAAAAAGAAATTGTGAAATTTTGTGTTTTTAGGGTCAAAAATGGGAAAAACCTTTTTTTACCCCATAAAAAACCCCATAAACCCCCGTTCCCTTAGTCCGATCATGCTGGTTCGCGAACTCATTCAAGTTTATCCCGCCTTACACCTTCAAACCAAATTTTATCAAAATCGGACAAAAATTACTCAAGTTATCGTGCGGATGGACACATATATATATATATATATATATATATATAAATTTGAACGAATGGTGTTTTTGGCCTCTGGGGACATCAAAATGAAAAAGTAAATCGGTCCCGGGCTTAGGTCTTACCATGAGACCTACGGTAATAGCTACTTCCCTATAGGGAAATTCGCTAAAACATATAACCTTAAGTATTATAAAAATAATTCAATCTCAATGAGTGTGGGCAGCTTGTGTAGCTTTTTTAACTGACTTTAAAACCAGCTGTTTCATTAGAAAACCATTTATTAAAAGCCCACTAGAATTTGTTTAAACACTAGAACAGTGCTATTGTCTTTACAAAACACATAAAACCTCCCACAGCCCAGATGTGCATGGAATGACTGTCACCGTTTTGAAATATGTCAGAAGAATACCTCTGGCAAAAACTATTAATGCATGTTTACCGAGCGGAGTTTTTCCCAATTCACTGAAGGGTTCAAGAACAGTCCCATTCTTTAAGAAGGGTGATCCCGGCATCCATCAGCAGTTATTGGCCCATCTCAATAGTTCCAGTCAAGGCCGTAGCCAGGACAAACTTCGGGGGGGGGGTCATGTAGGTTTTAGGACCTTGACAAGAGGGTGGCCAACGGGGGGGTTGGGGGGGTGTGGATCACCCCCCAATAAAGCAGGGGGGTCTGGGGGTCCTCCCCCGGGAAAATTTGGAATTTTCAAAGCCATTTGGTGGCTTTCTAAAGCCATTTTTAACACCTAAAACCGTGCCCAATTGTCCATATAAACTCCCATTTCACCTGTTGTTTGTCATGAGCAAATAGACATTTAAAAAATTAAACAATGACGGTTGCATTCATGAATTTTAAAACACACTGTAGACTACGGCCATCCCTCCTAAAAGCCGTTGGGTGACTTTCTACAGCCAGTTTTAACGTCTAGTAGAACTGAAGTGCAAAACCTCCCATTTCCTCATTTACAACCTTAACCTAGACGGTGGCGCCAGCACGTGTAGGTTGGTGTCTTGCCGCCTGCACCCTGTACCTAGTGCCCCCTAGCCTATGAGTTAATATGCTATATTCTGGATCGCACCGCACGCGCACACTACAGTCACGCAGCGCACGGCAAAGACTAGGGAGTAAGGCAGTAACCTACTGCATCCATGTGATATTTATACTTGTGCATTTTTGTATCTTGTATTTTAATTAAAAAATCTAAAATATTAGTATGCATGCAATGCACAATGTTGTTATGTTGTTGGATCCTCTGTTATGATTTAAATTTTATAATTTAATTTTAATCCCAGTATTAATGTTTACTACTAAATTTCGGGATTTCGGGGGGGGGGGTTTTGACCCCATAACCCCCCCCCCCCCCTGGCTACGGCCTTGGTTCCAGTTATTCGAAGGTGTTCGAGACCGTTATGAAGAGGCAACTAGTGGACTACTTAGAGCGCAACTCTCTGTTTGCGGATTCCCAGCATGGTTTCAGGCGTGGTTGCTCGACCATCTCAGCTGTCCCCAAGCTGATAGGAGAGGTCCTAGATACATTCAAGGTAAGGGCTCTGCAGCTTTGGTCCTTGCAGATCTCAGCAAAGTGTTGTAGAACACCTAGCTTGGTCAAAGGCAATACTCGCTAAAGATAAATATCATATGAATTATCATATAAATTATAGATAAATTATCATAGAATTTACGAACAATCTGTATTGAGCTAACTTGAACTATCGACCGCAACGCGTCATCAACCTCAAGTGTTAGTGTCCGGTGTATATAAAACAGCCCGGTGGCTGATTGGCATTCAATTACCTGACTCGATCTCGACTTACTGCTCTACACACAGTCCTGACGACGGATCATCTTCAAATGGTCCAAAATCGTTTGGTCCAACGTTTATATTGCCGTTCGTTTCGTCCAACAGTTAAAAACACGTTCGTTTGGTCCAAAATCGTTTTATCCAATTTCATTTGGTCCAAAATCGTTTGGTCCAACGTTTATATTGCCGTTCGTTTTGTCCAACAGTTAAAAACACGTTCGTTTGGTCCAAAATCGTTTTATCCAATTTCATTTGGTCCAAAATCGTTTGGTCCAACGTTTATATTGCCGTTCGTTTCGTCCAACAGTTAAAAACTCGTTTGTTTGGTCCAAAATCGTTTTATCCAATTTCATTGGTCCAAAATCGTTTGGTCCAACAGTTAAAAACTCGTTTGTTTGGTCCAAAATCGTTTTATCCAATACTTTAATACGAGTTCGTTTGGTCCAACAGTATAAACTATTGCGTCCCTCACATTGAAGGCGTTCAAATATCCACCGTCGTATACAATAATAATATTAATACTGTACAATTTTTGCTTTAAACATGCCAACTTTCTGTTATATTTATTCACTTATTAATCACTATTATAATACACTGTTATAAAAATACATACCTCCTCTATAGATAGAGTTAATGGCCACAATAAGCCACAACAAATACAGGGTGGGGCAATGAAAGAGCCCCAATTTATAAGCAGTTCAAACTCAATAATATTCACCCTATGGATATAAATAGCACATCAAAACACAGCTTATCTTTTGCAATTTTAGCTTAACAAAGTCATTTTTCCATTTCTTGAGAACGAAATCCTGCAAGTGACGTCCTTGTCCTACTTGACATTAGGCACTTGAAAACTCCATCAAATACTCCTCCAGCATTTCTTCAGGAATCACTTTAGTTTTTGGACAATTCTTAGCTTCGGTTCAAGCAAATCTGTGGGGTGACTTTGAAAAACCTCAAACTTCAAGTAGCTTATTAGAACCCCCCCCCCCCCTTGCCAAAAAAAAAGGAGCCAACGTAAAGCTTTCAACAACAACAGCTTCCTGGCAAATCTCTTTGGACTTTGAGTTACTGCGACTCGCACTCTTTCAACATTTGCTGGTGTACAAAGAGTTTTGCGGCACCCACCGATTATTTTTTAAGTTTAAGCGTTTATCCTAAATAGTTTTACCCAGTTCACCATTGTTTTCCAATCTGGAACAGCGCCATGTTGACCAAGGATGGAATGTGGTCCAAACAATCTCAGGGTTTTTGCACAAGAACCACTATTTTAAAAATAGGTTTGCACATAAAAATCTCAAGTGTTAATAGCCTCGGGCATAATATTTACTAAAATGGCATAGTTTAATTGATGTTTTAAGCACAGCTGATCATTCGTTGTTGCAACAATTAACATGTGACAGCTAAAACAAATTGTGGCGTTCTCATTGCCCCACACCCTGTATAAACTCTTTTCTTTTCAATAATTAATCTTTGGTTCTCTTGGGGAGTTCACATAACATCTTGGGAAGTTTTACAAATAGGATATATCTTCACTGAGAAATTCACTTTATATATTTGTATTGTTAACTAGGCCTACATGATTGTTACAAATACCATGACAAACACACAACAAACATAGATTGAATTGAATATATAGATAAACTAGGTGGCGTTCGCAGAGGCATCCACAAAATTGAGCGGAGTCATCAAGGGTTCATATTATATTGTTATTGTCATAATATGCATGTTATCAAACGATTGCATGTATCGAAAATATGTATCGATCCGTGCTTCGTAATCATTTTAACATACAGTCTACAATCTCTTCCCGTAGCATTTTAGCATTGCAGATACATTAATCCATTCCCAAACTCAACACTGCTCACCTTTACTACTTCCTTCACCACACCCTACGTCGTGGACATGTTTCCCTCTCTTCCCATAGCATTTTAGGATTGCAGATACATTAATGTAATTGCCAAAAACAGTTCCCACACTCTGCACTGCTAGCCTTGGGTACTTCCCTCACCATTTACTATGGCATAGGCCTGTTTCCTTCCTTTCTCATAGCATTTAAGTATTACAGATTCATTTATCTAATTGCCCAAACGGTTCCCCCACTCTGCACTGCCAGCCTTTACTACATCCTTCACCACTTCCTACGTCTTGGGGCCTGTATTCATCACTTTCCATAGCGTTTTAGTATTTTAGATGCGTTAAAAGTTCACGAACCAGCATGATCAGGCCATGGGAACCCGGGGTTTTATGGGATGAAAATAGTTTTTTTCTCAATTTTAACCCCCTAAAACATAAATCTTTATCTTTAAAATATTTTAAAGAGTATGAAAAACAAATTAGTATCTTAAAATGTTTTTTACGGTTATTGGCTACAGAGACTATTCAAAAAATCGTAAATTTAAAACTCCCATGTGATTCTCATGGAGAATAAGTTAACTGTTGTAGTTTATGGATATATTTTGATGAAACTTGGCAAATTTATTTATTGAGCGGAGCGAGCGAAGCTCTTATACGTCGACTCTTATGCATTTCGTAATACGCAAACTCCTCCCAGATGGCTGAATCAATCGTTTTCAAATTTTGCAAGGTGATAAAGACCATATCGGTGAGTGCCAACATCTATATGGCGTTAAAAAAGTCTCTCAGGAATCCGCCCCACTGGGTCTCAAAGTTTCAATATAATCCTAATGGAAGCAGTATTTGGCACATAAACAAATACATATGATCAGCTGTTGACTTTTGAATGCAGTAAATGAAGAAATAGCTGATAGCATTATTCCACAGATATTAGAACAGAAACGGTATGGATCATAAAGTGGTGAAGGAAGTAGTCAAGGCGAGCTGGCCTTGGCTGTCCGGAGTGTGGGAACTGTTTATGATGATTAGATTAAGGTATTTGCAATCCTCAAATGCTAGTGGGAGGGAAGGAAACAGGTCCGCGACGTAGGAAGTAGTGAAGGAAGTAGTAAAGGCGAGTTGTTCGGGGCGTGAGATCTGTTTATGACCATTAGATTAGTATATGCAATTCTCTGAGGCTTATGGGAAGGGAGGGAAACAGGTCCATGACGTAGGAAGTGGTGAAGGAAGTAGTAAAGGCGAGCAGTCTTGAGTGTGGAAACTGTTTATGACGATTAGATTAAGGTATCTGTAATCCTAAAATGCTATGGGAAGGGAGGAAAACAGGTCCGCGACGTAGGAAGTGGGGAAGGAAGTAGTCAAGGCGAGCTGTCCAGAGTGTGGAAACTGTTTATAACGATTAGATTAGGGTATCTACAATCTTAAATGCTATGGGAAGGGAAGGAAACAGGTCCGCGACGTAGGAAGTGGTGAAGGAAGTAGTCAAGGTGAGCAGTCCGGACTGTGGGGACTGTTTGTGACGATTAGATTAAGGTATCTGCAATCCTCTGATGCTATGGGAAGGGAGGGAAACAGGTCCATGACGTAGGAAGTGGTGAAGGAAGTAGTAAAGGTGAGCAGTCCGGACTGTGGGGACTGTTTGTGACGATTAGATTAAGGTATCTGCAATCCTAAAATGCTATGGGAAGGGAGGAAAACAGGTCCGCGACGTAGGAAGTGGTGAAGGAAGTAGTCAAGGCGAGCTGTCCGGAGTATGTGGAAACTGTTTATGACGATTAGATTAAGGTATCTGCAATCCTAAAATGCTATGGGAAGAGTGGGAAACAGGTCCATGACGTAGGGGGTGGCGAAGGAAGTAGTAAAGGTGAGCAGTGTTGAGTGTGGGAATGTATAATGTATCTGCAATACTAAAATGCTATGCGAAGAGACTGTAGACTGTAGGTTAAAATGATTACGAAGCACGAATCGATACAAATTTCCGATACATGCAATCGTTTACAATCGAAATTTACAACTGAGTTGACAACAGCTGATTTTTACTCCGTAGAGGCTAAAAACGATTTTTACTCCCTTAAGAGTAAAAATGCTACTTTAGACGCATGCATTAAAACGACTGTTTTTACTGCAGTATGTCAAAAACAATATAATATGAACCCTTGATGACTCCGCTCAATTTTGTGGATGCCTCTGCGAACGCCACCTAGTTATATATAAAGCTGTTAATATTTTGGTAAAAAACACACTTTATTGCCCTCCCTGTAGTAGCATACCTACACATAGGTAGTTTTAGTTACTTGTTAAACCTAAATCTATTTAAATAAATTTAATTGAAAGTCCTATTAGGTTATTGGATATGGATATTCGCTTAGTCTGTAGGTTTTCTGTGGCGGAATTATTGATATACTGTATATATTTTCTTATATTCAAAATAATCTAGGTACTACATTTTGATGTAACTAGCACTTGTCAATGACACTGAACTGAGCTCAATCACAACACAATAAAAAGAAAACAATTATGACTGTGAGCTATTTGCAGTTTTTTATGTTTTGTTTATTATGTCTTCACTCTTTCGTAGGGGGTGAGTGGGGGGGGGTATGTATGCGGTTGCTAATTTTTTCCTAGCTAATAAAATATTTATAATTAAGGTACGGGTGCTTATAATTAAACTCTCAGTTGAAATAAATTCTATTCAGGCTCCATATTTTTATTGAAGTTAACTGTAAAAACAAAAACAAAATAATATTTTGTTAAATTACTTCCTGCAAGATTTTTTTTTTGAACAACAGAAACCTAAAAAAAAACTTTTATCAAATATACTTTGAGGGTAATGAAATTGTTCAGAATTTAATAACGAATTCCAATATAACATTCTTTTACTTAATATGTAAACAATTAACTTGCTAATGAGGTAATACCGGCATGATGTCGACTTAAAACCTGCCACCTGGCAGGACTAAAGTTGGGGACTAAACTCACTAATTTTTATGACGAAAATATATCTCTTAGTCCCGAAATTGGTCTCCCAAACCCACCGAGACTATCTCTTAGGCTGGCGCCTAAGTCTACTTGACTCCCAAACCAACAATATTTAGGCACCAGATTATCCCTGCACAAGTTAGGCGCGCGCCTAACTGATCCCGAGCTCCCAAACCCGTTTTCTAGGCGGCAGCCTAAATACCGGAAATATCCGGTTCTTAGTCGCGGACTAGCGCTAATACCGAGCTCCCAAACCGCCTCTAGATATTTTAATGCCTTGTGTCACCCAATTCAAAACTGTTGGCTTACATTTCAAATTCATATATATATATATATATGTGTGTGTGTGTGTGTGTGTGTGTGCCCGTTAGCACGATAACTCGAGCAAAAATCTTCCGATTTTGATGAAATTTGGTACAAACGTGTAAACCTACTTTTATTCGAACGAGTTCGCGAACCAGCATGATAGACAATAGACAATAGACAATTTTCTTTATTTGTCATTTCTTTAAGAAATACAATGGCTTCAGAAAAATCCAGAATGTTTAACATTTAGATTGTTTTAACAGTTTACATTTTCTTTGTGTTGAAAGTTCATAATTGGTCAAAAAATTCCTTAAGGGAGTACACCGGTCGGTGATCAACGGAGAGTTGATGATTTTGCGGCCAATATAAGAGGGTTTTCTGCTGTATTGTGTAGTGTGGTGGATCGGAAGGTTGTAGTTGGCTGCTTTTCTGCTGTGGTAGGAGTGAAAATTCTCATTTCTGGGAAGGTTCAGTTTTTTTGTGTACAGGACAACTCCATGGATGTAGAGTGCTGTCACTGTTGATTAGACTATGGGAACAGGGGTTTATGGGGGAAAAATTGGTTTTTCCCATTCTTGACCCTAAAAACTTAAAATTTTCTTTCCAAACCATTTTGTAGAGCTTAAAAACCAATAATTTTGTATATTGAAGCGTTATTATGCGCCTAATATGGTTACGGAGAAAATTCCAAAAAAACTGTAAATTTAAAATTCTCATGTTTTATTCTTATGGAGAATAAGTAAACTGTTGTAGTTTGCTTGTTTGTGAACATATTTTGATCAAATTTGGAAAATGCATTCATTTCATACTAAACTATTAACATTTTACAAAAAAACCTTTTTTACCCTTCCTGTTGCTACCTAAGTACTCGTTAAACTAATGTTACATAAATAGGTGATAAATGTGATCTTTTTAAGGAGACATTTTAGTGTAAGTCCAATCAGGCAAATGGAAATTTGCTTAGTCTGCAGGTTTGCTGTGGCAGGGGTATATTATTTTGTTCAACCAACATAGTTACTTGGCAAAGGCTAATGTTAATATGGCTCAGCTTTAAAAAAGACAACACTGTAGTGATATACTATTTTTAAATGCAGTCTGTATATTTTGATATTTTTTGCTGTGTCAGTAATGCATGTTTATTTAGGCATGGGTTTTAATGCGGACACGATGGGTTGCTGAATCACGAAGTGTTCCAAAAATGGGATGAGTTTGCTTAAAACAGTAACTATCATTTTGATGGGTTTACCTAGTTTGTTTCATTACATACGACTGTATTACATAATTTCATGGAAATTGCACATAATGTAGACATGTTTATTTTTATTTTCATTTTATTTTTTATTTTATTTCCCAACGGCATAGCCACTTTACAATGAAAAACATTCACAACTTGAAATTACAGGAAACAAAATAGTAAAAGTTGTACAAATAGTGAACAATAACAATAGTAGTAACAATATCAATAGTAACAAAAATATTAACAATACAAATATTTACAATTTTTAAATAGAAAGTTGGATGGCAACAAGAAGTGTATGAGTGAGATCAAGAAGAGTTTAAGTTATTTTACAATAAATACAAATTGACAAATTCGTTACAATAATTGTTTTACAATAAATAATTTTACATTGACAAAAAAGCAGGAACAAACATAATAATCAGTTTTACAAATTTTACATAGGGGCCTCATCACAAGATGAACAAATGCTGGTGAAAATCTGTGTCTGGAAGTAGGCCTAGTTTACGCTTGTACAGGTTCAAGGAGTGAAGATTTCCGTAGCACATCTTCTGAGATGAGAAATTGTGTCACAGAACAGGTCACAGTCCGGAGCAACACGGTTTCCAAGCCTGGCAAGACGAGCTAGTGGGCTGTGGAAGTCGAAAGACGTGTTGTAGTGTCTTCGGACGAAGAGTTCCCTAGTCCTAGTGCCAGACGGTACTTGGAAGTCAATTTTTGACAGGAGATCCGAACAAAATAGAAGACCTCTGATTATTTTCAGTAGGAGCATGAAGTCGGCCAAGTCTCGGCGCACCGCAAGAGATACAAGCTGCAGTTTATTTATTTATTAATTTTTATTTAACCTCGAACAAATTAAACCCCACGAGCGGTCCCCTGATATTTAAAAGCAGGATACTCAGAAATACATCACTTTATTGCCAGACCCTTGAGAATCTCAATCCCTGCATCTGGGTTTTAAATGACAACTTAAAATGGACCACATTTTACAAGGCACACAAAGTTAATCTGAGGAATTAAAAACAATTACAAAAACTATGGTGTTTCAAAAAATGAAACTTTAATACCAACAATAAAAAAATGATGACAATTCTAGTTAAAGTTGCATGCGCTAACACATTTATTCCGGTTTTTAAATGCAACAATACAGTACTTAAAGCAAAGATATGGTGAAAATACTCGATTCAGGAACATAACACACAACTTGGTACAATTTGGTGATGATTGGGTTGCACAGAGCCTCCAACTCCTGCTTGTGCTCATACTCTTCCTTCTCAGCCAGCTGGTTGGTGTCCAGCCAGCGGATCACTTCGTTGCACTTGTCCAGGACGGTGGTCTTGTCAGCTTCTGTGATCTTGTCCTGTGAACACGATAATTTTAAAATTCAGACCATTAAATAAATTACTTTTTATCAGTTGATCGTAAATAGTTTTTGGTATGAATTATTATTCAACGATTCATTTAAGTTAATGGCACATACAGTAGGAATCCAACCACCCAAATGAGATTATACCCTATCCGGATAATCAACAATCTGGATGATTGGATTCTTACATGACAGTGGCACTAATTAGGTGACTCATTACCCACCTAACAATACATCACTATGATTGATTCAAACACAATTAGCATATTAAATTAGCAGCTAGCACCGAGAATTAAGAAACAAATGATACGCGCAATAGTACACTTAAGTGGTTTCTAGCAACAGTTGCTGCTAGACGGGTGTCCTTGCTCGGCACAAGTACATTTCCACACCAACATCCCAGAGCTAAAAGCGCACTGTTGTCCCATAAGCTTGTATCCTCTGTATTTAACTTCTCTGTGCAGCTAGTACAATGTACTACCACATACCACAATAAGGAACTTAATTATTTTGGTTACATTTATTCATTTGTTCTCTTTGAGGTGATCTCGTATTTATTAGTGATCCACCGGATGATTTTAATTTAGAAAAGTTCTGATGTACTTTGCTGCTGTTCCTTTTGAAAAGAGAAAACTTCTATTTTGTAGGACAAAGAGTAATTAGTGAAAACCATTCATACAGGCATGTACTTGAAATGATGATAAATTGTTTCACATCTTAAAAATACCATGGTTTTCATCATGTTTAACCTTGCTACATCATTAAGATAAATATAAAAATTGTGTAAAGGAACCAGCTTGTTTCAAAACCTTCTGTGATTGTGATAAAAGATTGTAAAAAAAAAACACACAAAAACTGTCCAACCTTTAAACAATGTTATGTACACAATTAATATCAACAATTACCTTAAGTTTCTCATCTTCCATGGTACTCTTCATGTTGAAGCAGTAGGATTCAAGAGCGTTCTTTGCAGCAATCACAGACTTCTGCTTCTCATCCTCTGCCTTGTACTTCTCAGCGTCGTTCACCATCCTCTCAATCTCCTCCTTGCTGAGACGTCCCTTGTCGTTGGTGATAGTAATTTTGTTCTCCTTGCCGGTGGATTTCTCCACAGTTCAAGATACCGTTGGCATCAATGTCAAAGGTGACCTCGATCTGAGGCACACCTCTTGGTGCTGGAGGAATTCCAGTCAGTTCAAATTTTCCCAAGAGGTTGTTATCATGTGGTTGTGGTCATGGCACGCTCACCCTCATACACCTGGATCAAGACACCAGGTTGGTTGTCTGAGTAAGTGGTGAAGGTCTGGGTCTGCTTTGTAGGAATGGTGGTATTCCTCTTGATAAGAACAGTCATGAAAACTCTAGCTGTCTCAATACCAAGTGAGAGAGGAGTGACGTCCAGCAGAAACAGGTCTTGTACTTCCTCAGACTTGTCTCCGTGCAAGATAGCGGCTTGGACAGCAGCTCCGTACGCCACAGCCTCATCAGGGTTCCATC
Source organism: Macrosteles quadrilineatus (assembly GCF_028750875.1). NCBI lineage: Eukaryota > Metazoa > Arthropoda > Insecta > Hemiptera > Cicadellidae > Macrosteles > Macrosteles quadrilineatus. Next base: position 23,826,092 of record NW_026542602.1, read on the forward strand.
AGGGTTGATGGATTTGTTCAGCTCCTTTCCGTTGAAGAAGTCCTGCAGGAGTTTCTGGACCTTGGGGATCCTAGTGGAACCACCGACCAGAACAATGTCATGGATCTGGGCCTTGTCCATCTTGGCATCCCTTAAAGACTTCTCGACGGGTTCCATTGTGCTTCGGAAAAGATCAGCGTTCAACTCTTCAAAACGGGCTCGGGTGATGGAAGTGTAAAAGTCAATTCCCTCATAAAGTGACTCAATTTCGATGCTGGCCTGAGTTGAGGAAGAGAGGGTTCGCTTCGCTCTCTCACATGCTGTTCTCAACCTTCGTAGAGCTCTCTTGTTTTGTGTAAGGTCCTTCTTGTACTTCCTCTTGAACTCTCGTACAAAGTGGTTGACCATTCGGTTGTCGAAGTCCTCACCCCCCAAGTGGGTGTCTCCAGCTGTGGACTTTACTTCAAAGATACCATCTTCTATAGTTAAGATGGAGACATCGAAGGTTCCACCACCCAAATCAAAGATCAAGGCGTTACGTTCTCCTGAACCCTAAAAAAATAAAACTTTGAAAATCAACAAGCAAGCTCACATGGTGTTTAAGAAGGCCCTGGAGTAACATTATGAATTATACTGAGTTGAAGTGACACATGGTTTGATTAAAAGTGTCTAAACAAAATTGTATTGTAAAAGGAATTTTAAAATCAGCTTCCTGTTTTACTAAGCAATTAAAAGAAGCCCCACCATTTCTCGGGGAAATATCAAACTAACAGTGCTGTGTGCTTTTAAGGGTGTACGTAATTCATTAATTGGGGAAGTTATTGGTGTATCAATTCCTTCTATAAAGTGTTCGTAAGCTTCCTATGCTTTTACTCTCAAAATAAAAAAGCTGCTGTTAATAATAGCTTTCGCCGATAAAATATAGTATCCGGACTGGACACCTCCATTAAGTGAAACAAAGCTACCTAACTCAACCTTTTACACGTTTTTTGCCAATGAGTATAAGGAGCTTTATTCATCTAAACCCCAAATCAAGGTCGTCAAATTGATAATCTGAGAATCACTATTAGACTTAACTCAGTCAGAGTCACGATAATTTTTGCTGATTTAAATGACAACAATAATATACCATAAAATACAAGGTCAAGGGTGTAGCATAGAGCACAAGGGCCTAGGTTTTTAGGATTTTTTGAGAAGATAGCAGGTTTACCTGAATGGAAAAGAGTCCAAACTGGCACAGGAAACATATCACTTTACAACTATCGATATACACAAAACATTAGAATATTTCACTGTCACTGACAGCATTTTCAACAAAGGAAAGGAAGAGAGACTTTTCTACATTTTGGACATGTAGAAAACTCTTATCTTCCTTAGTTGAAAAATGATGTCAGTGACAGTGAAATATTCAAATGTTTTGTACACCTATATATTTGTAAAGTTTTGTGTTTCCTGTGCCAGTTTGGACACTTTCCCATTAAGGTAAGCCTGCTATCCTCTCAAAAAATCCTACCATAAAATACAAACAAGGATATGCATGCAAACTACTATCATAACGCTAAACTACTATCAAACGACTATTAGATACTGAAGTAGACGTCCTATCTATATGGACCAACTGTAGCCAATTTTTTGTTAAAATACCCCTGCCGCAGCAAACCTGCCGATTAAGCGAATTTCCATTTGTCTCAATTCATTTTCAACTAAACCTCTTTAAATAACATTAGGTTTAATGAGTACCTAGGTTTGCTGCAACAAGGAAACTAATAAAGTGTATTTTTTTGTAAAATATCAATAGCTTAATATAAAATAAATAAATTTGCCAAGTTTGATCAAAATATATCCATAAACAAGCAAACTACAACATCTCTTAATACGTGAGGGCTGTTTTTTGTGAACAAAACTCCTCTGTTATTTCTGGATCGATTTTAACGTTTGAGGTGTCAAATAATTTGTCTCAATTGGTAGTTTTTCATAAAGGTTTTAAAATTTAAAAACTCTTACCCTTAAGGGCACGAGACGCTCTCAAAGGTCGCACTTTCCCCATAAGAATTACATTAAAATCAAATTTAAAAACAAAAACAGCTGTATATAAAAAGAAACTCACCAGCTTTTTGGGAGTAAATATTGATGTTTGTAATATTTAGGAGGTTATAGACGAATCTAAACAGTCAATCAGTTTTGTTGGAAGAACAGACAATTTCTTGAGTTTAAAGGAGGAATATTGAAAACAGGAGGATGAGACAATTATTAGGAAATCTTATACGTATGAGAAGAGTAGAGGAGAGGCCTGGCGGGCCTGGTGTCACAGTAAGGAATCCAGGTACACAATCACTTGGGGAGATAAATCATTTTTGCCAGTTATGCGAAGCAACTTAATGGAAGTAAAAAAAACCATGAAGAAAATGGACACATCATGTTGTCACAGTTGTAAAGTAAACCTACCTAAAGTCAGATCAAATAAATACATGCAAGAAATTTTTACTGGTAATAGTTTTAAGTTGGGAAACATTTGTAGAAAACACTAAAAAATAAGGTCAAGTCCAAAGAATTCTAAAATATTTTTACAAGAAGCGCTTATTATTTCAAAGCGCTATTAAATAGAATGAGTATTTCAATTAGTTACATAGCCTAAGTATTTAGTCGGGTCTTTTAAACTCATCGAAAATTATAACCGTTATTAATGTAGTTTTAAAATAACTTCTGTATGATACCGGTACTTGAAAATTGCTCGATTTCGAGCAACAGGTACAGCTCGGCCAAAACTTCTGTGCGCGTGGACGGGTCGCTACTAGCCGAACTAAAACATTCGGGCACCGGCTATTGGCAGTGCTGGGGGTAGTGGTGAGTGAGTAGCAAGACACAAATGTTTTCACAAAAGTACCCCCGCCAACCCCCTCGCCAAGACTCAACCAGATCTGGTCGCGCGCACAGAAACTTTGGCCGACCTGTACACTAGTTTTACAATATTCTCCATAAGAATACTGTAGTATGGGAATTTTACATTTAATTTTTTTTTTATTTTCTCTGTTACCAATAACCGTACAAAAACACTTTGATATACCAAATTATTTGATTTTTTTTAGCTCTTTAAAAAGGTCTAGAGAGAAATTAGGAAATTTTGTGTTTTGAGGGAAAAAAATGAGAAAAACCATTTTTTACCCCATAAAACCCCCCGTAAAACCCCGTTCACATGGTCCGATCAAGCTGGTTCGCAAACTCATTCCAGTTTATCCCGCCTTACACCTTTAAACCAAATTTCATCAAAATCGGACAAAAATTACTCAAGTTATCGCGTTCACGGACGTATACACGTGAAAAAAGTTTATGGGATGTTATATTCGAAAATGCATATTAACCCAGATATCCGCCATTTTGTTTTTTATACAAAAATATTATTATCTATGAAATTTTATATTCGATGATTATGAAATTTTGTAAAAATGTTAACATACAAGACCTATAATAGAAAAAATAATAAAGTTGTTCCGATTGTAAATTTCAAAATGTATATATATATATATATATATATATATCTATATATATAACGATGTACGGAGGGATAATGCTACTTGATATTTAGATTCAGTGATATCACTACCGGCCGTCCCCCCTCCGCGCCACTTCCGGCGTTCGAGGCCGGGTAGCAGTATCCCTCACTCCGTATTTACTCGAGCCTTACGTCGATTCTACTCCAGTTGATACGGAATACAGGATAGTACTACCTAAAATACGTGTTGCCAACTGTTGAATTAAACCCCACTGTCATCTCACATCTTCTTTATTTACTGTTATTTTATTCTTTAAATTTTTGTATTACCTAAATTACAGACTTACGTTTTGTGAAGTTTTATGTTCATTTATACAATTTCCATTATGTACGGACTTTGTCTCGTTATTATATCTCTCATATGATCTTTGACTATTAATACAATAGTTCTTCTGTATCCCATAGTGAATGATATAACATACGATTTCCCAAAACTTATTATTATTATTAACCAATTGTTTCAATTGTTATAATTTAAAATTCTCATATTGCAACTGGTTAAATGAAATATAAAATTCCAAAGTGCAAATGATAAAAGCCACGTAATTTACCAAATAAAACTAATCTTAGTTTTACATTGCCGTTATTAACTCCGTTTAGTGATTAATTTCGAATGAATGTAGGATAAGTAAATACCCCCGCTGCAGCTAACCTACTGTCTAAGCGAATTTCCATTTGGCTGAATTGCTTTTCAATTGATCTATTTAAATAAAATTAGGTTTAACAAGTACCTAGGTTTGCTGCTACAAGGAAACTAATAAAGTGTGTGTTTTAAGTAAAATAATTATTGCTTAGTATAAAATGAATATATTTGCCAAGTTTGATCAAAAGATATCCATGGGAGATATTAACATGGGATTTTAAATTTAAATTTTTTTTAGTTTTCTCCGTAACCAATAACCGTACAAAAACACTTTGATATACTGAATTGTTTGTTTTTTTAAGCTCCTAAGGAAGGTTTAGAGAAAAATTGGGAAATTTGTGTTTTGAGGGTCAAAAGTGAGAAAAACCAATTTTTACCAGTTTCATCGTAGGTGAACGCATTGCTTAGAATCTGTTTTAAATTACACAAGAAGTGACAATATGTATACATGTACTAGTGGATGATCTGCTAACATTTCGACTGGTTACGTAACACGGTAACACTAAACATTAACGTCAAGTTATTTATAGGCCTACTGTGGATATTTATTCTGTGATTTAACTTTCGGTTTTTGGACGACTTTTTACTCGATGTACAAAAAGTATATGTAACATAGTTACTACTCGGTGTAACATATTATGTTTTCTGAGGTAAATATATTCTTCAATAATTTTATTTAAATGACAAAGTATCCACTATCTCACCAGAACAAGGCAAACAAGATGACATAAACTTGTCAAAAAAGATATTTCACCCGGAGAGTTTGGGAAACTTGAGCGACGGGTCAGTAAGAGGCGTTTCTTGAAGTTTGCTCATATTAATATGCGCTCATTGGGAACTGGTTTTGATGAGATGTGCTCTGTAGTAAAAGACTTTGATTTCGATCTTATAGGTATTTCAGAAACATGGCTATGCCCTCACACTCCCTCAAATACTTACAACATTCCTGGTTATACTTTCCTGAGATCTGACAGAAAAAGTAGTAACTATGCTAAAATAAAAACTGGCGGGGGAGTTGCTATTTATATAAAAGAGAATATAAAATATGTGGTCAATAGTTTGAATAACGTTGATCAGCAACTAGAGCATATCTCTGTCACAGTTCATACCAAAACAAAAAAAACTTGGAATTTGCTTTATGTATAGACCTCCTGATGCAAACTACACCACTATAGAAACATTATTAAATGCTGCATTTATTGACCTTGCAGTTGGGGTCGATAACGTCATCGTGTTAGGAGATACAAACATCGACCTACTCTCCGATCACAGTGATGCAAAATACATGAAACGTCTCTTGCAAAGTACAAATACAGTCCAACTGATAAACGAGCCTACCAGGGTCACTGCCGAGTCATCCACTCTCATAGACCACGTCATCGTCGAAAACACCACAACATTAATTAGGTGTGGAGTAATTGATACCTCAAACATAAGAGACCATAGGGGAGTTAAAATAACTGACCACAAAATGATTCATGGATGTATTGAGTTTGAATTTGATGAAAATAATGCAAATAAAATGGTATCATACTTTTCGAAATTTGATATTGCAAGTGCAGTGAGAGATATGGCGGCAGTGGACTGGGGATGTGCTAAGCAAATTTTAAATGTAAATGCAATAGAAAAATTCATTACCTCAAATATAAAGGCCATTTTTGACAAACACGCTCCTATAGTGCGCAGGCGTGTTACAAAGAAAAAAGCGCCATGGAGAACTACTGACATTAACAAATTATCAAAAATTAAAAATAAGTTAAGACGTAAATATTGGCAAACTAAAGATGGCCGAGAATGGGAACAGTACAAAACTATTAGGAATGAGTTGAATATTTTAGTACACAAAGCAAAAAGGTCTTACTACATGAAAACCCTGAGTAATTCAAAGAAACCTAGTGAATTCTGGTCAGTCATGCGAAGTTGCAATGTAGGTGATGATAGTAGCCCAAACGATTATTCATTTGCAAGTATTAATGAAATTAACAAGCATTTCGTTGACATGGGATCTAACTCAAGCCCGGATCAAAACTTAATTGAATATTACATGACCAATAAATTACACGGCATCAAAGCATTTCAATTTGCTTACGTAACAGAACTAGAGGTCCAAAAAGCAATAAATGAAATAAGCTAAAAAGCAAAGGGAAATGATGGTATAAATATTTTTATGATTAAATCAATGAGTCCGTACTGTCTTTCAGCAATTACTCATTTGATCAACCAGTCACTAGCTACATGATACTTCCCAGATGCCTGGAAAGAAAGTATTGTGAGCCCACTGCTTATAACTAAGCATCCGACGAATGTTAAAGATCTAAGACCTATATCAGTACTGCCAACATTATCAAAGGTTCTAGAGAAAATTGTAGTCAAACAGATTTCAGATTTTATCGAAAAAGAAAGCATTTTACCAAAACAACAATCAGGTTTCAGGAAACAATACAGCACTTGCACTTCGCTTCTAAATTTGTATAGTGATCTCTTAGAAACAAAAGATAATAGTAAATGTAGCTCTTTAATCATGTTAGATTACTCTCAAGCGTTTGATTCATTATCTCATACATTGTTGTTAGCCAAACTACACTATTTCGGATTTAATGACACAGCATTAAAATGGGTCGAATCTTACCTAAAAACAGAACTCAGGTAACAAAAATCATCGGTAAAGTATCATCTCCCCTGTCAAAAGAAAGAGGAATTCCCCAAGGAACATGCTTAGGTCCAATATTCTACAATATATACACTGCTGACATCACAAAAATTGTAAAAACGTGCAATTTACATTTGTATGCTGATGATTGCCAGATAAACCTGTCCTATGGTAAAACATGTTACGCTAAAGCCTTTGATGTCATTAATAATGAGCTGAATGCTATATCTGTCTGGTCAAAGAGCCATGGATTGAAACTGAACAACGATAAATGTTCAGTTCTCCATATTGCACCGCAAGACGTTTTAAACGAAATTAGGCAAGACATGGTCAGTAAAATTAAAATAAATAGGACAGCCAACAATATATGCGAGAAACTAAAAACGCTAGGAGTAATTCTTGACGAAGACCTGACGCTAACTGACCATGTAAACCTCATGTGTCAGTGAGCCCTTGGCCGGCTGCGGGGTCTATATAGATTGAAAGGAATTTTACCTGAGAACGCCAAAATAAAACTAGTAAGGGCCTTGGTATTGTCAGTTTTTGATTATTGTCTTCCAGCATACGGAAATAGCATTACGAAAGGCGACCTAAATAAAATACAACGAATACAAAATGCATCACTTAGATTTATTTATAATTGCACGAGAAGAGATCACATAACCCCTTACAGAAACGCTGCAAACATTATGCAAATTAAAGATAATTGTATATACCTAACCTGCAGCCTGATACGTAAAGCTATAGAGCACGGCCAGCCTGAGTACCTGTGTGAGAAACTTCTCTCTCGCCGGGATGACTCTGTCCGCAGCACGAGACAGGACAAGTTGTTGCACTTTCCTAGAGTCAGGCATGAAGTGGGGAGGCGCGCCTTCTCATACTTCGGCCCTACCATGTATAATGCTCTCCCCGACCAAGTAATAAGAGCCAACTCTTTGAACACTTTTAAAAAAATGTTAAAGGAATATTTGTTTGCTAAAAGTAATTGTCTAAAGTAAATGTATGTTTTTATTGTTAATTGGTCTAGTCCTAGCATTGCAGATTCTGGTTATTTTAAGTAATGTTTGTTATAGATTTTTTTAATATTTTAAGATTGTTTAATAGATTGTTGGTATGGATTGTTTTACATTGTTTTCATAGATTTTTTATATACTGTTTTATAGTTAGTTTTTATGAATAGTTTATTAGTATTAAGGACAAGAGTTGTTTTGAAAAGCAGAAATATTGTATCTGAAAAACGCTTGCTAAATAAAGACATTATTATTATTATTATTATTATTATTTGCTACAGATAAACTTTCATTAAATGTAATAATTTAGCCTAGGGTTTTACGGTTTCATTCAACTTTTTATACTGCTATGACATTTTTTAAGAATCGCTAAGATAATACGGAGTTAGCTCATTTTTTTAATATTCAACAGAAATAGTTAAAAAAATAACACACAAAACATAAAATACACAAACAAATAAAAATCATAAAAATGCATTTTAGATAAATATTTTAGGGGATTAGGTTGAAGCAGCGACTACAAAACTTTAAGAATGTTCCGATATTTGGACTGTTTATAATTTTTCACCACACTATGATTTTTTGGCTTTATTACATACGTTAATTGGTGGCTGAAAATTACGTTTTGCTGGCCATGCCAGCTGTCATCGTAATGTGGGGACCAACCAGGGTTTTACAGCCTGGGGCCGCAAAATCAGCTGTCCGCTTCCTTAGTTAAAACATGAATGCATTTTAAATACACAATCAAAATCCATAGCATTGCTATAGAATTGTATTATTGTCACCGTTGCCTAGCAACTATTTATTTTTATTTTTGCTGATTCCTCAAATTATTTCTTCACATAACCTTAACGTTGTAGTTGTGTTGACTATCAGTGTGCATTATTATAGTGGTGAATAGTGGTAATAGGGTATAGTGGGGTGAAAAATAGCGTTCGTACCACAGACAGAAATGGTTTTGCAGCTCTCGATCGATTTAAGTTTAAAAACCATCTCGAGCCGGCAAAACCTTATTTTCGGCCCTAGGTAAGAAATATACTATTAAAATCCCCTTGTTCGTGACTATATGGATACGTGTGTCTATGTGTTATTACAGTCAAAGTCTATTAATTGTTAATTTAAAAAAATCCCGGGGGAGCCCTCCAGTAGCCCTATTGACGAAGGTCTATCTACGACACTCCTTTACAGTACTAATATAGTACTTTAATGGTATTTTTCAAACAATACCAATGTAGTAAATAGGCAAAAGTATCGATGACTACATTTTTATATTTGTATGATATCCATTTAATAGTATCATATAGTTATGCTTGCTACAGCCTTGAGCTTTATTCTATTCATTTTTGCTTTAAAGCATGCACAAACGATGAGAAATGAAAATTATTGATAAATCACGAGCTCTATTATCTCTCTTGTTTGTAAAAACCCACTAGTATTGTACTTTACAATAGTTTTAGACTATATGTCTGCGAAAGCTTTATTTAAACTACTATCTAAACGAAACTCAAACTACTACCACTATTTTGTTTAATAATTAAAAACAAATGCACAGTGAGGTCTGGATTCAATTCGAGCATGCCAGTAAAATCGGTAGTAAATATTTAAATTTGTTTATTTATTCTTTTTTTTTAATATGACATTCTCAACTAAAACCCCTAAATATGCCGATTCATAATGTTTATTACAACTATGACCAAAAATTTAGACATAAGGTCAACTAAGAAGATAAGCCATTAAGAAGATAGCTCAAGTTAATGGATTTCGAACCAAGACAATAGAGGACATCGCAAGAAAGACGAAAATAAAACTCATTAGACAGAATACACTACACAGCAGAACAACTTTAGAAGAGATAAAAGAGGAAAACACCAGATATGTCACATTTAGCTACACGGGGACTACAACACAAAGGACTGCTATCAGATTCAAGAAATACGGAGTTTCGATAGCCTACAGGACTAAGAACACCATGAGTAAAATACTGCACCCAAAAATAGAAGATTGTAACAGATTCGACGCATCTGGCATCTATAAAATCAATTGTAACGATTGTGATAGCTTCTACATTGGACAGACTGTAAACTTCGTCAAGCACTTCAAAAACCACATATCTGCATGGAGGAACAACAAACCAGAAAGATCAAACGTCGCACAACACCTGTTACAAAATGGACACTCAATAGGAAAAATGGAGGATAATCTATGTATTTTAAAGAATTGTAAGAAGGGATATGTGATGAATGCTTGGGAAGAATTGTATATTTATAAGGAAAAATGTAAAAATTGAAGTACGTTGATTAATGAACAAGTAAATTTCGATTCCAGTTGTACTTATAAAAATGTATTGGCCGGTGTTTCCGGTAGCCAATAGGGTATAAATAGGGACGCCATTCTAGATTCTTGTCATTCGCCTATTGGGTCTGATGATGATTGGAGTGTCCAATCGAAATCGATCACCACTTACCATCTTTTGTATATTTATCGTCTTGTGAGTAACAGTATAAGCGTAAATAAAAAAGCGTGTAAAAGACGTATATTTATTTAATTTCCATAAGGTCAACACAAAGTATTATAATTCACGGGACAATTTTGACAATATACAGGTTTTACTAAAGAACGGATTGTAAAAAAATATTGATCCGTATGTCGAAATGTATGTTTTAGTAGGAGAGGAATCCGATTTTAACATTTTCAAACTTTCGAAAATGTACCGTTTAGGCTGTAGAGTTGAAAACTCGGAGAAACCTAATTATTAATTTTAAAAATCTTTTTGTGGTGAAATATAAATATAATAGTCTCAAACCCTAAACCAAATAATGCTGATTCATAATGGTTATTACAACTATGGTCGATAATGTAGCCATAAGGTCAATAAAAAATATTATGTTGAGCGCGACTATTATGACAATATACAGTTTGTTATTATGTCGAACCCTATTGATCTGTATGTCAAAATGTATGTTTTAGTAAGTGAGGAATCCGATTTTGATATTTTCAAACTTTCGAAAATGTACCGTTTAGGCTGTAGAGTTGAAAACTCGGAGAAACTTAATTATTAATTTTTAAAATCTTTTTATGGTGAAATATAAATAATAGTCTCAAACCCTAAAGCAAATAATGCTGATTCATAATGGTTATTACAACTATGGTCGATAATGTAGCCATAAGGTCAATAAAAAATATTATGTTGAGCGCGACTATTATGACAATATACAGTTTGTTATTATGTCGAACCCTATTGATCTGTATGTCAAAATGTATGTTTTAGTAGGTGAGGAATCCGATTTTAATATTTTTAAACTTTCGAAAATGTACCGTTTAGGCTGTAGAGTTGAAAACTCGGAGAAACTTAATTATTAATATTTAAAAATCTTTTTATGGTGAAATATGAATATAATAGTCTCAAACCCTAAAGCAAATAATGCTGATTCATAATGGTTATTACAACTATGATCGATAATGTAGCCATAAGGTCAATAAAAAATATTATGTTGAGCGCGACTATTATGACAATATACAGTTTGTTATTATGTCGAACCCTATTGATCTGTATGTCAAAATGTATGTTTTAGTATGTGAGGAATCCGATTTTGATATTTTCAAACTCTCGAAAATGTACCGTTTAGGCTGTAGAGTTGAAAACTCGGAGAAACTTAATTATTAATTTTTAAAATCTTTTTGTGGTGAAATATAAATATAATAGTCTCAAACCCTAAAGCAAATAATGCTGATTCATAATGGTTATTACAACTATGATCGATAATGTAGCCATAAGGTCAATAAAAAATATTATGTTGAGCGCGACTATTATGACAATATACAGTTTGTTATTATGTCGAACCCTATTGATCTGTATGTCAAAATGTATGTTTTAGTATGTGAGGAATCCGATTTTGATATTTTCAAACTCTCGAAAATGTACCGTTTAGGCTGTAGAGTTGAAAACTCGGAGAAACTTAATTATTAATTTTTAAAATCTTTTTGTGGTGAAATATAAATATAATAGTCTCAAACCCTAAAGCAAATAATGCTGATTCATAATGGTTATTACAACTATGATCGATAATGTAGCCATAAGGTCAATAAAAAATATTATGTTGAGCGCGACTATTATGACAATATACAGTTTGTTATTATGTCGAACCCTATTGATCTGTATGTCAAAATGTATGTTTTAGTATGTGAGGAATCCGATTTTGATATTTTCAAACTCTCGAAAATGTACCGTTTAGGCTGTAGAGTTGAAAACTCGGAGAAACTTAATTATTAATTTTTAAAATCTTTTTGTGGTGAAATATAAATATAATAGTCTCAAACCCTAAAGCAAATAATGCTGATTCATAATGGTTATTACAACTATGATCGATAATGTAGCCATAAGGTCAATAAAAAATATTATGTTGAGCGCGACTATTATGACAATATACAGTTTGTTATTATGTCGAACCCTATTGATCTGTATGTCAAAATGTATGTTTTAGTATGTGAGGAATCCGATTTTGATATTTTCAAACTCTCGAAAATGTACCGTTTAGGCTGTAGAGTTGAAAACTCGGAGAAACTTAATTATTAATTTTTAAAATCTTTTTGTGGTGAAATATAAATATAATAGTCTCAAACCCTAAAGCAAATAATGCTGATTCATAATGGTTATTACAACTATGATCGATAATGTAGCCATAAGGTCAATAAAAAATATTATGTTGAGCGCGACTATTATGACAATATACAGTTTGTTATTATGTCGAACCCTATTGATCTGTATGTCAAAATGTATGTTTTAGTATGTGAGGAATCCGATTTTGATATTTTCAAACTCTCGAAAATGTACCGTTTAGGCTGTAGAGTTGAAAACTCGGAGAAACTTAATTATTAATTTTTAAAATCTTTTTGTGGTGAAATATAAATATAATAGTCTCAAACCCTAAACCAAATATTATGTATATTATGACAATATACAGTTTGTTATTATGTCGAACCCTATTGATCTGTATGTCAAAATGTCTCGAGTGCATCGCAGGGAAAATCTACGCATACTGTTGCAAAGATATTTTCCTTTAGATATGCCTTAATAAATTAAAATAGGCTCAAAAAAGCACAGAAAATGAATTTAAAATGTTGAAAAACGTACACGTTTCTTATGGGTTGACATGCTGGTGACGATATAACAACGAAATATAAACAGAAAATGAAAACAAATGGAAGAAACTCCAATAACATGTTTTATTCACAGTGTGGTGTGAAAATAGAGATGTCTGTACATTGCATATTTTTGGTCGAGTTTCGACCACTGGACACCCCTAGTAATGATTAAAAAGATTTAAAAAAAACTGCTGATTCAGAACGGTTATTAGTAAAATACAATGCCGCAAATTTGAGCTTACAATAAAAATGGTAGCCGTTCAAAGATTCAAAAAGGCAGATTAAGGACGTTTTTGAATGGCTGCCATTTTTGACTTGGTTGTCCGTTTGAGTTCGGGCTTGCGACATGGCGCTTTATTAAATAATACCTATAATTTTATACCAAACTTGATCCATGCTTCAATTTGAGGATTTTGACTTACTCCTCATGGGCCGCCCTCCTTAAGATGGAAAAATGAAATAATAGCTTGAAAAAGGTAGACATTTATAGTTATAATTGATTTACAAAGTGTCATTCCTTTATTTATAAAGGTCAACAAAATATATTACCTCGTCCTGGGACTTTTCAATCACACTGTGTACATAGATTTACCGTAGGATGTTAAGTGGACAGCATTCAAATACAGTGCTGATAAGAGAACAATTGCCGTTCTTTTATTAATAAGAGGGAAGTTTTCTTAACACCCTTGTATATAGGTAAAACTTTTAGTTGTCCTTTTAAGAGTCTTGTGTTTTACAAAATAGGCATTCTAACACACTTGGAGAATAAATTTCCAAAATAAATCCAATACATTCAAGGGGACTGTCCCCTCAACAGACTTGTGTAATTCTGTGTCCTCACAACATCTTTGTGCAATAGAGTTTCTCCTCTGTAGTTCTTATTCCGTTGCTTATTTAGTACAATCAGCTCGTCATTGGCCCTATCACAACCGGAGCCATCTAGCCTTGATTATAGTATAGCCTCCTTCTTTAGTATAATATCTATACATGTTAATAAGCATATCAATGCACTGGCATAAAGCTTTTCTAAACGTTACAGTCATATAATGTTCTTTGTGATTAGATTGCTTTAAACGCCGTACATAATATTTTGCTGCGGCTCGTTCATCTTGGTTTGTCAGGCCATTTAATGATACTTTCTGTTCAATTAATTTTCCTTATTTCTCTGCTTATTGAGTCGAATCAGCTCATCGATATATTTGTCTTTTGTCGGCTACAGTGTTCGTAACCGACTATGATTTTTCGCTTCTGTTGCCTATACCCCAATGAACATACATAATATAGTCCCGCAAACATGCCCCTGATTTATCGCCTGTCACTCAGGTCGTATGAGTCCTGCAGTTTTCCACTAAATGCCTTTATTAACTTATATTACCTTTTAGCGAATTCCCCATATAGGGAATAAGCAATTACCGTAGGTCTCATGGTAACAACTAAACCAGGGACCGATGTGCTTTTTCGTTTTGAGGTCCCAAGAGGGCAAAAACAACATCCCTTCAAATTCATATAGCGCGATAACTCGAGTAAAAATTATCCAATTATAACGAAATTTGGTACAAACGTTTAAAACTACGTTTATTCAAACGAGATCACGAAGCATCATAATCAGACCATGGAAATGGGGGGTTAGGGGGCGTTTTTGGGGGTAAAAATGAGTTTTCCCCATTGTTGACCCTAAAAACAAATCTTTTAGCAATTTATTTCTAAACCATTTGGTAGAGATTAAAAAATAAATAGTTTAGTATATTGAACCGCTTTTGAACCGGTATGGATCATAAACATAAACAAATTGACGTTGTTGGCCCGAATCCTATACTAATAGCATTGAACATATGATTTGGCAGTTCCATTTAAGCAATGTTAAATAATGTTTACTATCGGGCCGAAAACGTCATTTGTTTATGTTTATGATCCATACTGGTATTTTTCTAGTAATCGTGGTACCTGCATTTGTCTCTCATATTCGTTCCTTAAACTTATGGAATTGTTATTGTAGTTCATGCTGTATATATATTATTTCATTTTGTCAAATTAATCCTAATAAAAAATAATTTAAAGAGGAAAATGTTGTACAGTATACGTATATACAGGGTGAGTTTCTAATGAGTCCCCCCACTTTTTCTACATTTATTAAGAAGTCAACTTCGGGCGACGTGAGATCATTTTAGAGTAGTAAGTACTTCATTTTGACTAGGTGTAAATCTTGGACCGCCATCTTTGACCGCCATCTTGGATCCGCCATATTGGATACACAGTTTTTTTTTATGTAAAGCTAGAGCTGTGACCCATCGTTTCAAACGAGATTGTTACGCTGAATATGGTGCTGCAATCTGTTTTTAAAATTTCTTATAAATTTATTTTTTGCCCATTTTAACATTGTGCATTTACAAACTAAGACCATAATATAAAAATAGTGCTAGATAACGATAAGTATACACCATCAGTCATTGTCTATGAAAGATTTATTTTTATCGGCCGCCATTTTGAAATGACAAAGTTTTTTAAATATGAAGGTGGTGCCGTGACATTTTGAATAACTTTTTATGCTGAACTCAATTGCCTACCTCAATCCGTTTTTACTATTCATATTTTGTTTTTTAATATTGACATTTTAAATAAAATAATTGTAATATTTCATTAAGAAAGCTTGATAACAAAAAACTGATAGCGGCATTGAGTTTAGCATAAAAAAGTTATTCAAAATGGTGGGTCACAACAACGCGTTCATATTTTAAATATTTTTTCTCATTTCAAAATGGCGGATCCAAGCTGATTTAGATATACAATTTAGATATACAAAAATTTAGATATAACGTAAAATGTTCTTCATAAGAATAGCATTGGAAGCCATACACAGCTGATTTCCAGACCAGTATTCAATACACGCAGTTGGTCTACTTCTTAGCCAGTAAACTCTAAAAATACACTGTATACTGTATTAAAACCTGGGGTAACATTATATCATTATCTATAGATAGCCAATTGAGCAATATTGGCTTCGACAACTGGGAAATGGAACCCTAAAACCATAAAATTATACTTAATGTGGCTAATACAACTGTTAATTTTTTATAGTACAGTACTTATTTACTTCCCTTAAGTTTCATCACGTTCGGATGGTCGTTTTGTAACGCATATTCGCATATATAACAAACATTGAATTTCACATATATAGATAACAACAACAAAGGCAAACAGAGCGACTTTTAGACAAAAAGATCCATCTTGGCAAATAAATAATTCGATTCTCAGTTTGCTTGAATATTAAAATAAGCTGTTTTACATTTCAAGCTTTTTAGGGACTTATGTCCCTACATGCTCCTAGTCCATATATTAATTACGTCAGCTGATTCTTTGCGTCAAAATTGTGGGTGACTGGGAAGTCGTAAAATGACGGGAGAAGGCTCAAATTAGAGGTCTCGATCCCGTGACGGCGGGGAAAATAGTAACATTCCAAAAATGTTTACACAAAATTATATACAGTATAGCATAAAATGTTCTCCATAAGAATAGCATTAGAAGTCGCTGATTTATGTTTACCTCAATATACTGCAATTTACAGTATAAAAACTATTGATAACGTTATCTATCTATATAAATAAAATTACAGTTTTGTCTGTACATTGCTTAGAATCATGCGGTATTTATGTTTGTCTGTCCATTCTGTGACTTCGCTTTTCCAATGTGTCACTTTTGGTTTCTACTTACTTACATTTCGACAACGATATCGGTACTACCCCTACTTAGGAAATAAAACTAGAAACGTACAAAACCCCAGATTTGTGCGTTTTTGTCACATTTCCTCCGAATGTTTGCTAGATATATGTACCGATTATCGTTTAGAGATTACGTAATCTTTTAAATAAGAAATGTTTGTTTGGATAAAGGTGGTTTCTTCAAACTGTCATTAATATGTTAACATTAAAAGCTGCTTACAAATAATACTATTAATGGAAAATAGCTTTGATTTTGGAAAACTTAACAAATCCAAAACCAAGGGAGATTAATAACTTCGGTACTGATACCACATCAAGTGAACGATTTTTGAGCAAACCATCATGAATTTTGAAAGCTTTAGGTTGTTAACGTTTCATTGGTTTTTGGCCTGTGTATTTAGGCCTATATATTTGCCAATGGATTAACACCTATTAACACCATTAACACGGATTAACGCCAGTTCGATTACAAGGACAGTTTGAATTGGTCGTAAGTACTATAGTTATTTTCTTAACTGTACACGTTGGTTTTTGGTACTGATAATTTTCCTTAGAACCGGTGATAGAAGCAAGAATCATTTTTACGTACACACACATCACTAAAGTGTAGTTATCGTTAGTGCTGCAACTTATTTCTTATTAAATTTAATTGATGTCTTACAGTATGATATTTGCGTTTTCTGTCTGGTATCCAGAATATTAGTCAATGCTGTGAAAATGATAAAACATCAGTGAACGATTTTTTTTAGCAAACCATCATGAATTTTTAAAGCTTTGCGTTGTTAACGTATCAATGTTTTGTGGACTGAGTATTTATTTACTTATTTATATATTTGCTAACGGATTTATACAAATTTTACTGATTGATCAGGCCTTAATAAGATTATCATAAAATTTGATGACTCTATCAAAACTTTCAAATAATTATTTTGTTTGTAATTTGCTTTGGTTAAATCGTAGCAAATCCCCAAATTCAATTATGTATTTGTGTGTGTATGTATATTGCATTAATGTCCTTATTTCTAAGTGTCTCGTGGAAAAGACAAGAGCAACTTTGTTAATGAAAATTTCAACCCGAATAAAGTGTGCAGTAGTGAGGTTGAGGTAGTATTTTAACTACTTTTAACCAGTGTTGGGCTATGCCTTATATGAAATATGGACTACAAGATTGGGTGACATTTAATTTCGAAACATTCATTTTGGCTCGAAACTGTCAGATATTGTATTTGCAAAGGTTTATATGTCTTCCCATACAGTAATACTTTTGCCAGCATATCTGAAAAAATGCACTCGGCCTGGCGTACACGGTAGATTTTTGATCGGCCGATTAAAAAATCGGCCAAAAATAAATCGCCATTGATTTATGTCTAGGCGCACACGTGGCAATTTTTTAGTCCAGAAATGGATTTTTTGAGTGCGTTGTTTAAGCTATCCTAAAATGGACTTTGTTGAATTAACCTGTGTTTGTACTCTTCTAATTAGAAAAAAAGACAACTTAAATATCGGGTTCATCCGATAGTAAGTCAGAGACTTTTAAATCGACAGTTTTATAAACTACACACTTCACGTGATGACAGTAAAAACTTCTTTACTATAAAATGTCTATTTAATGTTTCAGTTTGTATTATAACAGCTGCGGTTTTTTTAGCAAAGAAAACAACACAACTCACACTGAAGTTCACTGACTCCTGTGGAGAACAACAAGCGACTGGCCGATTTTTTAGTCGACCGTGAGCGCGGACTGATAACAAGAACCTGTACGTTACAGATTTTCGGGCGACAATCGCCTTGCCTACGAATCTGTCGCAAAACCCAGATTTTAAAATCGGCGTAATTCTCGATCGCCTGTGTGCGCGCTTCCATTCAAATACGAGTACATGATGCACAGATCGGCCGATGAAATAGTCGCCTCAAAAGAATCGCTCGTGTGCGCCTAGCCTTATGCAAACAAACTCCTATTCTGAATATAAGAAGGTTCAAACCTACTACAAGATTCCCGTACGTAGGACGGGCACACAGCTAGTTGAAAATAATATCAAAAAAAGCAAACAAAGACGAACAACAAACTGTTTTTTTTTTTACACAAAAGATATGTTCTACTGCACTGAGATATCTACCCTGACACATAGATAATTTAAATTTGATTCCGAGTTTGTTGAAATATTACAATTATTTGTTTTAATTTTGAGCGTTTTAGGGGCTTATGTCGAAGCCATATGTCATTTCATATTAGTTCCACTACATTACGTCATAATTTACGACCTGCTTATGAAGTACACACATCCTTTAATTTTATGAGAATGTTGTATTGAGGCTTTTGACAAGGTAAAAGGCCCTGAACACTCCTACTTAGGCTCTTTAAGACAACAGTTTACCTTTCAAATTGTCCGTAGACGCTAGCTCAGTAGGCCTGGGACCCGTGTTGTCTTACCAGATGGTGTAGAGAACCTGATAGCGTATCAGTCACGCACATTCTCAACAGCTGAGAGAAGCTATTCACAAATTATAGAAAAGGAAGCTTACTCATTGTTGTGGCTTGCCCCTGAACTGGTCAGACAAATATAAGTACGAAGGTAAAGGTAACTAAACCACTATTATTTTAAAAAAGGAAGCTCTTGCTTTAGCATTTGCAGTTTAAAAAATTCAATAACGTTTTTGTAGGGTAAAGCTTATTTTGGCTCTGATTGCAAACTACTTCGTAGTATTTTTGACTAAAAAGGCCGAGCCCGAGTGCAAAGATATGCGTTGTTCTTATAAGGTTATGAATTTAAAATCTATGTTTTTGCCCCTGAGCTGTGATGATAATTAAAAATAAATATTTACTTCTGTCTACAGCTCAAACTGTTGTAACTTGGGTTACGGCCGTTTCGGCATTATAACTCGGATTGAAACGACGTAAATTCAAGTTATGGCCGTAACTCAAGTTACAACAGTTTGACCTGTAGACAAAGGTAAATACCTATTTTTTATTAAGAATTTAACATTGAAATAATGTCTTGTACCTTATTGAACATAACAGACCAGGCCGTATCAAAAATAAAGTGGGTTCCAACAGAAAAATCTAAAAAAGTTTTCTCTATTTTGGCTTGTAAATCTGAAGTAGCTTTTGAGAAATCTTTCGGACCTTGTATTTGTGCAACCATGAAAAAATGATCTGTTAGAGCACGTTTTATATTAGCAGATTTAATGAAGTTATTATTTTTACAGTCGGTGAAAAAATGATCCAGATAGCCTTCTGTATCTTCTGTAACTCTGGTTGGCACATCGATACCACTAATAAAACCCACAAAACCTGAACCATATAAAACATTCACGTAGTGGTGTGAGATATTGTTAGCTTTTTTTGGCAAAATGCAGCAATTAATGTCGCCGACCAGACGTTCGACCAGCCAGTGTTTCCTATACCCTATTAACCTAAGTAGGCTTCAAGGTCGTCGATAAATGGAAATACTGTAGATCACTAGACGGACTCCTGTACACCGATAAGAGGGAAAGCCGCGCACCGCCAAATGTTACCTCTACTTTAACCATAACAAAAATAATTAAATATAGACTGTCAACCTTGCTGTAATTACCATGGTTACCATAGGTTCTGGCGCACACCGCTTGGAGCGCCGCGTAGTTACGTAGCGCGTACATACATGGTGCTCCCAGTGTTGTGTCTATGGTAACCGCAGCACAGCTGACGGTCTTTATTTAGCCCTTTTTGTCTATGCTTTAACACATGTTGCTCAAAACATTTACCAACCTTAATACCAAACAAAACATAATACCAACCTCCTCCATGCACGCAGAAAAATACTTTTTCACAAACAATCACACCATCATTACGATTTCTACTTTCTTTGTTCATAAACACGTTATAACCATCCATACTCACATTCCCACTTGATTCATCCACCCAAGACTCAGTTAAAGCAATTATATCAAATTGATATACATAACTATCTAAAATAATAATCAGCTCGTCTATATTTTTAGTATAACTTCAAATAATTAGACTAAGAACCGTTTAACTATTTTTAAAATCTTCATTAAACTCGACTGAAAAAATTAAATGTTGATATGTCTTCAAATTATTTGTAAATAGCCTGGCAAATAGTCGAAAAAATAATAAAAACTGTAGGTAACAAAAGGTCATATATTTAATGGACATAATTCAAATTATTGATTGATTAATTCAAAATATGTTACGTTGACCATATAATACTTAGGCGAAAGACGCGCCGACCTTATATCACACAAGTTTTGTCGTACCTGTCACGTAATACACAGATTTCTATATAACTAATTATAATAAAGACATACAATAATAACAATATAGATGTATAACCTTTACTCGTGTATTCAGAATGGTATATGGCTACGGAAAAAGAGCCGTTACCGTTCACAATTTTAACTTTTGCTAAGATTTTCTAGTTTTATAAATTTACAGTTTATTTCAATGTTTTTTTTTTATTTTAATTAAAAGTACTAGGTGAGACCCGTCAAAATTGACGTTAAATATTCAATTAAAATAGTTTAACTATCAATCAATGATAAATAGCTTTTTTTGTTGGTCATGCTTCTGCAGCGTGCTTTAGATACATTCGATCACAATAGTCAACCACTAAAATGAAAGCTGGTATTTAACTAAACGTTTTTGATAAAAAAAATATAGTATAACGTGATTAGAATTGAGCAAATATGTCTAAAATTAAACTCCATATTCGAGAACTAAATAATTTTATGTTTTGTAATTCAGTACCGGTAATTCAACATCTTTACTGTTTAGGATAAATTTGTCACTTAAAAATTGCCGTTTTATCATAATCAATAAGTTAGACAAAACAAAGCATATTAGCGTCTAAAAGATTTTAGGAGTTGGTATCACTGGGTAGTGTTAAGCCTGCAAGTAGTGATATGGTGAAAAACAATAAAATTGGAGTGAGGTAGTGATATACTGCAATCTGAGTGCTAGGTAGTGTTATCCCGGCTTCCAAGTGTTTGAAATGCAGGCATAACGCTACCAAACTTTGCTACCTCGCGGGGAGTAATATCCTGCAATCCAATGCGGTAGGTAGTGTTATCCTGCAGTCTATAAAGATATATATATATATATATATATATATACATAGATAACAAATTTTAACGAATGGTGTTTTTGGCCTCTGGGGACATCAAAATTAAAAAGTAAATCGGTCCCGGGCCTAGGTCTTACCGTGCCACCTACGGTAATAGCTACTTCCCTATAGAGAAATTCGCTAAAAGAATGTGTGGTTGTGTGAGTTAGTTACAATATGCGCTAGTGACTAAAACACTATTTTCAACTTTATTTTTTTTTTTTTGCTGGCTAAATTGATGAGTCGTAACAGTTGCTATAGCTCACAAGTCATTCCACTAGTTTTAATTGGTAAAAAAGATTGTGTATTCGACAGAAATCAGTATTTTAGATCAGCACAATCTGCCAGTACCTCACATCAACTATGACAATTTTGGTTAAAAAAACAGGCGACATCTTTAACATGGGTATGGAACGTTTAGTTGTATTAATAGTCAAAACTACTAACTAGAAAGAAAATGAATGTTCAAGGGTCCTTACAGATACCTTCTTGTCGAGCCCGTAGGCGATGGCTGCCGCAGTGGGCTCGTTGATGATCCTGAGCACGTTGAGCCCAGCGATTGCCCCCGAGTCCTTGGTGGCCTGACGCTAAGAGTCGTTGAAGTAGGCAGGAACTGTGATGACAGCGTTGGTCACTGTCTTGCCCAGGTAGGCTTCAGCTGTCTCCTTCATCTTGGTGAGCACCATAGATGACAACTGGAAACACGATCAGCAGGGATGAGTAACACTAGCATGGCAGTTATTTGTACCAAATATGAGTCTATAAGCTAACTGTGCAAGTTAACTATACGTTAGGTTAGAATCTCCAATAAAACTACATTACTAGATTCCTAAGTGTATAATGAAGATTAACTTTTCATCGCTAAATTCTGATTCTTTGATAAGCAAATTTCTAATTAAAAAGGCAATTGAATTGTTGGCAAGACCACCACAACAAGACTTAAGACCAGAATTCCATCTAGGATCCCCCTGAATTTGATCAATGATTCAATCCAATTCAATTTGCTATTAGGCCTACATGAAAGTCACCCATATAATTTTTGTTCAAATTCACATAATTTATGTCCGATATCTGCATAAATAACTATAGTTCCTGAATTAAAAACAGCCTATTTAACTTTAAATCTCAAAAAGCCGAATACCATTCATCATTTCCAGCCTTTGAATGTTTTAACCCCATCTTTCAATTTACCTATTCTATTCATTGCATGGAATGACAGTGTATATCTTCCAAGGACACTTCTCCCTATTTTAGTATTAATTCTTTAACAAATCTGCAAACTCATTTCAGTTAGGGTTCCATGGTTTTAATTCTTCACAAATATTGGAGTAGACATAGGATTACTATTTACCTCCATGTTATATATTTTTAGTAAAAAATATTTGGAACAAGTTATTAAGTTGAATCCCTACGGTTTTATTATGGAATTTAATTTATCCTGTAACAGTTTGTTTTAAATTGAAAAAGTGAATTACAAACCTCTTCAGGGTAGAAAGTCTTGTCCTCTCCCTTGTAAGAAACTTTGATCTTGGGCTTGGTGTTGTCATTGATGACTTCGAATGGCCAGTGCTTCATGTCGGACTGGACTGTGTGGTCATCAAACTTGCAACCGATTAACCTCTTGGCATCTGTAAAACATCACATTTGTCATGTATTAAGAAATATGAAATCAAATACAAGTTACCTTCTATTTCATGGAATCATTGTGAATCAGCCAACATTCTTTGTATAGAAATAATTGTCAAAATACTGAGTTGAAATTAGATTGAGTGCCTGTTGGTTATTTAGAGAAAATGCTGGAAAATTGCAAGAAAAAATTACAACTAACGACTCTAGCATAAAAAAAAAATTAAATAGAGTTCATTACTTTGTCAGACTACCTAAATGGACCAAAATTTGAATTGAATTGAATTTATTACATTCTATCGATGACTATTCCCATCTCTTACACATCGATTCCCCAATAGAATGGTTGTAAGACTACTAGTTATAACTTATCTTTTCACAAACTTTCATTCATCTAAAGTTTTTTTTATTTTTAATTCTGGAACTAAATTATATACTTACCTAACTCTTGGTCGCAAGGGGATTCCATGCCCAGGGAATTTGATAGGTATGCAAAATATTTCCATATAGTCCGCAATGATTAAATTTATTGAATTTTGAATTTATTGAATTTTGAATTTATTGAATTTTGAATTTAGTCTCTGCGATGGACCTCCCCCTGGTAGGATGGAGTAAACATAATTGACCTAACAGTCAATTATGTTTACTCCATGCTCCCAAGGGAGGGGCCACGGCAGCTCGCGTGCCTCTTTAGGCGAGTAGATCGGGGGGGGAATCAAAGTTAAAGTGAAGTTATCTGAAGTAAGTAGAAAATAAAGATCGACAAAGTCGGACGCGGTACCTATCAAATTCCCTGTGTCACGGAAGTAACGTTTGATAGCAGAGAAAAACATCTTTATCATGGGGCAAGATGAAATGAAGTGATAATTATTTCTATGGTTACTGTTAAATTGTTCAATTTAATACGAAATTACTTTTTAAATCACCTAGGTAAATATACTTTGCAATAACAAAAGGTAAAGACAAAACTCAATTGGAAGTATTTTCTTGTTCAAAACATGAGTTTCTGGTTAAACAATAATGGCCATAACTTAAATCTGCCCAAGACTAAAATATTATAATTTTCCGCTTCATCAAATTATTGATCTAAAGAATTCAGTTCCTGACACCTTCATTGCCCTTCCTGTCTAAAACTGTAGATTTTTTCGGGACTTAAACATTTGAGATAATTTAAATGGAATGACAACTGTGACCATTTATATAATAAATTGAAAGTTATAATTTTAATCTCTGAATTATTATACAACTTGCGATGAAAAAATAGAGATATTATAGCCCAGTCAAATTAAACAAAAAATTGCC
Source organism: Macrosteles quadrilineatus (assembly GCF_028750875.1). NCBI lineage: Eukaryota > Metazoa > Arthropoda > Insecta > Hemiptera > Cicadellidae > Macrosteles > Macrosteles quadrilineatus. The sequence goes on from NW_026542602.1 coordinate 23,850,812, forward strand.
ATTAGGGTGAAAAAATTCCCGGAGAGTTGGAAGTTTCATTAAACGTTCCTTTTGTTTATTAGATTGAATAAAATAAAAAGTCCTGATGAGTGGGGGTCGAGCTTGGCTAAGGGAAGGGCTCTGAATGTGACTTTTTTTTAGTTTTTCGCTTATATATTGGAAACTGTAAGTAATATTGAAAAGTGTTAAATACAAAAGTTAAAGCTGACAAAATTGCCTACAAAAAAGACTTTATGCATTTTTTCGTAGGACTTGACCGTTTAAAGCTAAAGGATAAAGAAAATAACAGTATATTAAAATCGTGTTTTATTTGCATTTAAAAGTTATGTATATACGTTTTTAAAGTTAACGTCACTTAAAATAATGTTAATGATTACAATCACGGATAATATCACTTAAACTAGGGGATCCAGGGTTTCTTCAGGGTCATCCTCATTCACGGAATCGTCGTCTACTGGAGGGCCATTGGTGCACGCTCCCTCGCAGTTTCCGCACAATGTTGAGCAGTGGATACCCGCTTTACGGCACCCACAACGTGTTCCACAACCTTTTGTACAATTGCAAAAAATTGTTTTGAGGATAGCGGCTGGAGCAGCAGGATCTAGGGTAGTAAGGGGTTGTAGCTGTCCTTCAGTGCCCGTTGTCCAACCCCAATCAGTTGGTGGTAGTTTATTTCCCAGCCATTCTTGCACTTGTAAATATACTCTATAGGAGTGTTGCTGGGCAGAGCCTTTCGTTGGTGGCAGAGACGGGAGGTCTGCCTTCAGCCTAGTGGTGGATTTGATGAAAGCGATGTATCGGTGTCTGTCCAGATCTTTTTCTCGGGATTTGTACATCGCTAGGATCATCCGCTCGCCGGCTGTCGAGACTTCCTTTTGCGTCGAAGTCGGGCTGTAAAATATGTTGGAGATGGTATCAAGACTATTATCCCTACTAAACAATTTCACAATTGATGATTTGCCTTTTCTGAAAAACGACGAGGTGGTATCACACCCACTAAACCCATGAATGAACAATATGCTTCTGGCAAAGTCACATTTCTGTAATTCAACGGAGGAATAACATCTGCTTTCTACTTTACCTTTTCCTGGTTTGAAGAAGATAATTCCTTGCTCGAGTGGAGCTAGTCCAATCAGCAGGACCAGCAAATCTACATCCTCTCCAACGATAGCAACATGATCACTGAATGCTCTTTTTTCTACTGCACATCGTACAATTGTTGTATCAGCATCAGCCTCAGCCTGTCTGACTTCAATACCCTCTGAGGTCATTTTCTGGGAAAGCATCTTAATAAACCTGGTCTTATTTTTTTCATTACAAAGAAAGTTTTCTTGCTCTACTGTCACTGTCATGTCTTCAGTGAAATCGATGTCGACTGATACGGTCTTGGTGGTGGCTCGTCGTTGTTGTTCGGCATGTTTTGTGCTGTTGACAGTATCCGAGTAACCATCAAACACAACAGTACAGAATTCGCCATAGTGTTTCTTTATGTACGTCACATATTGGTTTATTACAACTGAGAAAGTTGAGCCTATGCCCCACTTAACGCGATGTAACAAGAATCCACCATCAATCACATTAATGTAGAGCTTAAGGTCTGGAATTACCTGGTGAACATGGAAAAAGTCATACAAAGAGGACTTATTTGTCTTTCTCATCCCTCTTTCATCGAACAGAGCTAAGGGGAAAGGTGCCAGCTCGTAGCGCAGAAGGTCCTCTAGATCCTCGTCGTTTTTCTTCGAAACTGCAACTCGTTGGAATATGAGAAGTGGATCCACCACATGCACTACGTTATTGATTTTGATAGTGCTACTCATTGAGGCCAATGATAAGACTTTGTCTTTTCGAGCCTGTTTCAATTCACCAAAATTTTGTCCTATCATCTTCTTCATAGTGTTTTTGCCTACTTCAAGTGCTTTGTGGCAGTTAACATCGCCGCTTGCAACTACACCTGTTGTCAAAGATACTAGTGCTGATGATTCTGGGAAGGGTGGGTGCTGCAAAAACCACTGAAAGAGCTTCTTTCTATCCTCCTCATCTCTTGCTTTTCGAGACATTCGATGGTCCACATGTTGCTCCCCTGTCGAAAAATGTAAGCCAGCAAAGTCTTCTAGTGCAGAGCAAATTGAAGTTGACGTTGCTGCACCACCAACCCACTTTGCTAATACGGCATCAGTTATCCCTCGGCCACTTGTCAGTCCTCCATGGGTTTTCATGCTGCGCATTAAAGTGAGCTCTATTGTCATATCAGTCCAATTACCAGATCCAGGTGAATCTGATCTGCTCACTGCAAAGCTTCTGGTAAAATCTTGGAAGTTGTGGGGGTGAGTATTGGAAAGAGTACGCATATCCTGAAGATATAAATGAGCACATTTCGCATACTGCAGGTGGCCACTTGCATGAAAGAATGGTATGATTTGCTGAACTGAGCACAGATGCAAATCCCAGTTGCCTGAACGTTCTGCTTCAATGAACTGCTTCATTAGGGATACCATGTGAAAATACTGAACCCATAGGGCAGCAGTGGGTCCGCAATCTTCAAAAGATGACAGTGCATTCTTCATTTTTGCTTGTAGGAGGCTCAATTGAACATTTTGCTTAATCACATCTTGTGTGAGTGTATCTTCTTTGAGTTTTGCCAACAGTTTAGTAATTTCAATCTTCTGTTCATCTGAGACTTCCAGACTGTTCAGAATAACTTCGGCCAAGACAGTCTGTACCAGCAGGTGTCCTCGTACTGCTCTGCTAAAGGCATGGCCAGTTAGCATTTTATCGACTGAAGTTGCTGCAAAAACAGTACACAACGCTTCTTTGAGACCACTTCCAGCCATGATATGGCCAATGCATCCCAAGTATGACATTAAAAGGTGGAATCCACCCAATCTTACAACAACTGATTTCATGTGAGGGTCTTCTTGGCAGGATGACACAATTTCACGGGCCTTAACATATAGTGGTTGGTCAAAAGTGACATAGCAAGTCTTTATTCCCTGTTGTTGGCATTGTTTTGCAGCATATTTTAGTGCTGTGTAAATTGTGTTCTTGTCACTAGGTTGTGCATTTATAAATGGTAGTGGCAGTACAGCACTCTTCTCTGGATGTTCTGAATCATATAGTCCACGCATATAACCCTTCCACTCGGGAATTTCCTCAGTTCTGAGCCACTTACCACAAAACCATAACACATCTGATAGTTCAGGAAAAGGAAAGTCTGGAACAGGGTAGCAATCGCTCATATCCTCAACAACAATAGCATTCAGTCCAGTTTTACCAATGTTTTCATATATCTCCAGTGGGATGACTCCTAATGTTCCAGTGGCTTGAGCTGAGGGGGATTTTTTCATCTTCTCTATCATCAGTGCAGGAGGAAGTTTATGTGCTGGGGTGAGGCAACTGATGCCACCCATGCTGTGAAATGTTTTCAGTCCATCCAGTGTGGCAACGTTGTAATCTGCATTATCAAACACATACTGGAGAAATACACCAGGTGGTATGTCTTGTTGGGGAGAGTGAGTGGCAGATATTTCCAACGTTTGAGCATCATTATAAGAGGCACTGAACCCTAAATTTGCTAGCAAGTTAACTAAGCTCTTAGACCCATATTTCCGATGTATAAAAAAGGCTATACCATGCATGATAGGGGATATAAAAGAACGAGGGCGAACTGCACTTATAATTGCATGGGAAAGAGATACTACTTTCCTCTTACTTTTAGTTTTATCTTGGGTCTTTGAACATAGAAGTACTTCCAAGAATGTTAAAAGAGTTAGAGGGACAATCTCATCAACCTGACGAAGAAAACCATCACTTGGGGGGTAATGACTGGTGTCGTACGCTTGGCTCTGTATGTCTTCCTTTATAATTGCAGCTGCTGCTCGAACTACTCTACAGCGTTCCTCTTCTGCATTTCTTCCCCTTGAACTGCTATCATACCACGACGTGTTCAAAATTTTGTCACCAACTTCCTTAAAGCACAGAACAGTCTTGCGGGATGGTAACTGGCTTATAATCAAACGTTCTCCATACCTCTCCTTCAATTTATCTTTTACTGTTTTCACTGACGGCTTTTCCCCAGTAATTGTGTCCATTACTTCAGTTAAAGAATACTGACAGTCATTTCCCATATCAAGAAGACTGTAGATCTCTTCCATAGCAGTTGTCACATAGTCATCTGAAGGACGTCCTCTTTTTTTACCAGTTGAACGTTTTTTTGAAAAAAATGTTTTGCAGCATTTGTCATGGTAAATCGCATGAGCTGCAACCAAATCGTTGACAGTCCCAATTCGTCTTGATACTTGTTCTCCCCATTCATCCCCCCTTTCATTAGCAGCCTTAGATATGTTTTCCTTTATCTCTAAACTGCGCACATCAAAAACCTTCTCACGTTTTTCTACAGGTTTTTTTGTCTGTTTCCGATAATACTCTTCATCAATTACTTCACAACAAAAAACACACTTCTGTTTGAAATTGAATTTTGGTTCACTTGAACGCCGGGAGCTTCCTTGTGAGGTCGTTGGCTTGTTTCTTAAATCAGCAGCAATAGTGTCTGGTCTGGTGTAATTTTTTCTACAAGAATTGTGAACAACTCCGTCGGATTCATTTTTGAATATCTGGCTCTTTCCATCCTGCCTAGAAAAACTGGCTTTTAAGAGTCCTAACATTCCTCTCTTAAGAACCACACTCCTATCACACTCAATAGTTTCATCACAAATCAAACACCTCTCAGCCATTATGAGGTGAGGGTGGAATCACAGTACACTAGAGAAAATAGTCATGAATGCAAAATTTAAGTTGCTAAATAAAAGGAAAATATTTTAACAACTAATTAACATCAATTTTGTCAACAAACTAATTAACAGCTGTTAATAAAATAGCAAAACTGTTCTGAGTTAGGGAAACCATTGCTGCCAACAACGTTTCACAAAATGTATCTATGAATATTATAAAATAATATTATAAATAATATCAATATGTATATAAATAATTCCACATTTTACCTCCTTATTTGTTAAGCTTTAGATTATAATACTATACACATATATTTAATTATTACATGCATATAATTTACAAATGGTTTTGAAAGCATTTAGAACGCTGTTGCATGCAATTTAAGTCAAATTTAAGTTTTCACAACTTATGAAGCTTATTGATCGGATATGGTTGCTCCTAGGAAAAAAGTGCATAAAACCTTTTTTGTAGGGAATTTTGTCAGCTTTAACTTTTGTATTTAACATTTTTCAATATTACTTACCGTTTCCAATATATAAGCGAAAAACTAAAAAAAGTCACATTCAGAGCCCTTCCCTTAGCCAAGCTCGACCCCCACTCATCAGGACTTTTTATTTTATTCAATCTAATAAACAAAAGGAACGTTTAAACCAATTTCCAACTCTCCGGGAATTATTTCACCCAAATAGTCTAATTTAACTGGGCTATTAGAACACAATTTTTATTCCTTATAAATAATGTCCTAGTTTCTTGAGCTGGGCCACACTCTGTATGTGGCTCACTAAACTATGTTCTTTTGGAGAAAAAATTGGCTATAGACCAGGGCATAAAATAACATGTTAACTGGGCGAAGCATGTGTCGCCCAGTGCTGAGATTTTGTCGCCCAGTCGCTATGGGTGGTGCCGGCATATTTTTTTTAATGATGCACATTTTAAATGTATTGGAATTTAAAAAGTCTTCTAGAGCAAAAATTGCACATTGACGATTGAGGAAACACGTTAAAAATCATATTCTGTCATAATTATATCTACAGATAATTACAGATTTTTTAACTCATATACTTATATATAAATTTGTAATTATCATTAAAAATCTTTTATGGTTATGATTTTTACCCGTATGAAAATAAAAAGTGGAAATTTACATTTTAGGTTTTACGTAGATATTTTAAACATGTTTGTGTTCACAAATTGTTTAATGTTTGTAGTACATTAGTACACTTTAGAAATTGGTATGATTTTAGCCCAAGAGGTTGTGAAAGAAGCCTTGGGCTGTTCAAGAATACGCAATTAAGTGAGATTATGGACTATTTACAAGCAAATACAATCGGAAAATTCATGAAAAGGTGCGTACCCCCCCCCCCCCCCAGCAATCGGTAAGTTCGACGCCACTGTCGCCCAGTGGAAATCCCTTAAAATATGCTCTGCTATAGACATCATATCTATATGCTAAATTGGCTGTCGCCAATTTTTTACTAAAAAAGAATGTAGTTATGTGAGCCAGTCACAGAATGCGCTAGTGTCTAAAATTCTATTCTATACCTTATTTTTTGTTGCTGACCAAGTTGATGGGTCATAACAGTTGCTATAGCTCACCATAAATCATTCCCTAAGTTTGGCTTGGTAAAAAGGTTTGTGTACTCCACACTCCACAGAATTTAGTAATATAGATCAGTGCAATCTGTAGGTGGCTCATATCAACTACAAGAATTTTGATGAAAAGCCGGCTACAAATTTAACATGGTGAAGGGTTAGCTACACCTGATCCATATAAATATTACAGTAGCTATCCAAGTCAATGGTTGCAAATAGAGTTGCTTCATGGATACATATAATACATAGATATTTAAAAGTATATTTTACAAAATTTAAGTAACCTGTGGAGAGGACTCCAGCAAAAACCCAGCATTGGCTGTACTTAACAGGTTTCTTGGAGCTGTAAAACTTCTGCAGGATCCGGACACTGCCCACCCACTTGGTGGGAGGAGTTCCTCCGTCAAACTGTGTCCAGTTGCCCATCAAGGCTCCGTTGTCATCGGGTGAGTTGACCTGAGTGTAAATTGGTAACATGAGACCTCTCTAACACCATGTCTCCCATCACACCATTTGATGTCCGCAATAAACCTTTGAACTACATTTGTACACGTCACATATTTCAAATCCTACTTCAAACACGTCATACGTTTAATTCCTTAAATCAAGAAAGTCACTATCTCCTACAGGCTATAGTACCTTTCTTTGACTATTGAAAAAAAATCAATGCTAGTAGTAAAAATTAAAAGTGTGACAATTCAAATAATTTCTACTTTTGAACCGTTAAAAGAAAGCATTGTATTTACAGCTGACTTCATTTAACATTCTGTTATCTACAATCTTTCAAAAATGTTAACATTGTGAAACTATGGAAAACCATGGGGCGTAACTCAAAGGATTAATGTGTTAAACGAAATAAGTATACGTGTTAACCAGGCACAGGCACAGAGCTATCTTAAGTTGATTGGTTTTTACAAAAGGATTTAAACATTCAAGGAACATTATTTGAAGTAACCTCACATCACTGAGTCTTCATTCTTTATTGTAAAATTCACTTTGTTTGTGGCTATATAAAATAAAATAGAGAAGTAAGATTTCATGTACAACGAGCTCAGGAAGCCCGAGAACCAGCAATAATAAGTTGGAAATAACCGGCCGTGCCTTCAACTAGATTTTTCATTCTTATGGAACAGCTAAAGCCAATTTTATTGTTAGTTTTGTCCGGTATTATGTAGATGTCATGTTTCGTTTACAATTTGTTTCTTGTTATTTCAGTAATTTAAAACCTCGTTTAACCAAATAATACCCCCGCTGCAGCAAACCTGCAGACTAAGCGAATTTCTATTTCCCTGAATGGATTTACACTAAAATGTCTCCTTAAAAATATCACATTTATTCCATATTTAAATAGAATCAGTTTAAAACATACTTAGGTTTGCTGCAACAGGGAGGGTAAAAGTGTTTTTTATGTAAAATGTTAATAGTTAGTAAGAAATAAAAACATTTTCCAAATTTGGGCAAAATATGTTTATAAACAAGCAAACTACAACAGTTTACTTATTCTCCATAAGAATAACATGGGAATTTTAAATTTACAATTTTTTGGAATTTTCTCCGTAACCATTAGGCGCATTATAACGCTTCAATATACTAAATTATTTGTTTTTTTAAGCTCTACAAAATAGTTTCAAAAGAAATTGCAAAATGTTATGTTTTTTGGGTAAAAAATGGGAAAAACCCATTTTTACCCCATAAAAGCCCCCATAAACCCCCGTTCCCATGGTCCGATCATGCTGGTTCGCGAACTCGTTCAAATAAACGTAGGTTTACACGTTTGTACCAAATTTCATTAAAATCGGATCATTTTTGCTCGAGTTATCGCGCTAACGGACACACACATATATATATATCTCTAATATATAAAATTCTCGTGTCACAGTGTTTGTCTGCAAACTCCTCCGGAACGACTTCACCGATCGTTATGAAATTTGGTGTGTAAATTCTGTAGGTATGCGAATCGGACATAAACTATTTCCCGTTTCGAAATTCTTAAAAGGGCTCCGCCCCAGTGGCTCTGGAGTTTCCCATGTTAACCTTATGAGAAATGGAATTAATGAATCTTAACAGCTGTTTCAATTAAACAAGTTGGTTCTGTTCTATGATGTTCAATAGCATTAAAGTTACAAGGATTACCAACAGGGTGCAGCACTATTATTTCTTTTACATTTATGACAACAGCTAATTTGCAACCAAAAGGTGAGTGAGCGTAGGGAACGAACTTCAACCTGGAGGCGAGTTAGCGTAGCGAACGAGCTAACCTGAAGGCAAGTGAGCGCAGCGAACGAGCTCCAACCTAAAGGTGAGTGAGCGTAGCGAACGAGCTCCAACCCAAAGGTGAGTGAGCGTAGCGAACGAACTTCAACCTGGAGGCGAGTTAGCGTAGCGAACGAGCTAACCTGAAGGCAAGTGAGCGCAACGAACGAGCTCCAACCTAAAGGTGAGTGAGCGTAGCGAACGAGCTCCAACCCAAAGGTGAGTGAGCGTAGCGAACGAACTTCAACCAGGACGTGATTGAGCGATGCGAACGAGATCATCTTGAAAATTAAACGTAACGGTACTTTCTTTCCATCGGTCTGTCTTAGGGGAAACCTATAACTTAGGCGATACGAAGTTCGCCGGATCAGCTAGTATATATATATATATGAATTTGAACGGATGGTGTTTTTGATCTCTAGGGACCTCAAAACAAAACAAAAATCGGTCCCGGGTCCAGGTCTTACCGTGAGTACTACGGTAATAGCTTATTCCCTATATGGGAAATTCGCTAAAAACTATCTAATCATAAACAATAACTCGTCCACTGGCTATACATAACCAAACAGTGAGACACAAATAATGAGAAACTAACCCTAAAATAATAGAAACAAATTGTAAACAAAACATGACATCAACAGAAAACCGGACAGAACTAACAATAAAATTGGCTTCAGCTGTTCCATAAGGATGGGAAATCTACTAAGGGACTATGTTTTATCTATTATTATTATTATTATTATTATTATTATTTATTTGTCATGAGAGCCGAAGCCCCCTGACTGCATACCCGGTACCTATCCGTTAGGACATACCCGGGCCCCATGATGTAGGCCGAAGCTTACGCATCAACCTTTAGCACATCATGGGCGGATGACTTAAGGTCATCAGGCTCGCCGGCTGCCGAAGCAGACCCTTCGGAAGGAGGGTTGCCCCTCAATCCTAACCAGGGATTCCGGCTGCTTGTTTAAGCGTCACTCCACCTGGGTTCCACTAGGTCAGGACCTAGAGGTCCATGGTAGAGCGCCCCGACGCATTTAGTGCAAGCAACACTCGGGACCTATCTAATCCCTGACAGGCAGAACCCGCCATCAATAGCCAGGAGGAAGGGGACCGTCAGCACGCTGACGGGGGGAACCCCAACCTCCCATTTACACCACTACCCGATCGAGGCCTTACCCATTGCTGGGAAACCAGAGATAACCAGAGCGATAGATCCCCAGATACCCCTGGCGGGCTCGGACCCAGCACCCGATCTACTTCGTTTGCCCGTCAGACCCAACATCACTGCCAGGCCATCAGGGTTTCCCGAAAGGAGGCAGGTATAGAAGTGGGACCCACCCGGATGAACCTATCCACCAGAGGTGGCGACACCCTTGACTCAATTGAGGTTCCGGGAAGAACCCCCCACACTCAAGATAACCATACCGTCCGTGCTCAGAGACAGGGATTGGTTTGCATAAGTGCCTACAAACCGTTGCCCTCACACTGCGGATGTTTTATCTATGCTTCAACCATCCGGCTCGCTAGTCGCTACCCCAGATCGGTCGGTAGCCCATCAATGGAACCCGTTAGGCTCGCCCCTGCCTCTCGCCGAACCCTGCAAAAGAGACAAGAATTTTGCCTTGTCCCACCCGCCCTTCCATCGCTGAATAGACACGGGAAAACTATTTCTGTGCTACGGCCCGCGCAACACCGGATACCGGTATCGTATTAGTTGGCCCTTTTGACTTTGACAACAGTTTTGAAGCGCTGGAGTCTACTAAAACTTTATCTTTTGACGAGGAAGACTCTTAAATGAAAATATTAATAACGGATACATATCTACATACCTACCTGATTTGTTAGTTTCGTTTTAATTTCATGTGTTTATATATTTTTTTCTGTTTTGAATTTCCATTTAGATTTTCAGGAACATGTTATATTATGGCTATGTATTGAACTTAACTCTAATGAATGATTTTTGTATTCTGTGTTAGTTATAGTACTGTTTATGTTTTTATTTCGTATTTTTTTCAAATGGTTTAAAGCTTTAAATTATACCTGCAGTTCTGTCTGGTGATCCATGGATAGTGCAAACGACAAGAGTAGTAGCCTTGGTTGAAAGCTTTTTAATAGCTGTGGAATTTGTGTTTTAGCTAGCATAGCATAGAACATCTGTTCTAGCTTCTAGCTTCTGCTAAGTCTTAAACGTGTCGACATTTTAGATGAGTACGGTAACGCCAAATCCTGAACATATAAATCAACAAATCCTAAATTGACACAAAGACCTATTCAAGTCTTAAATTTAAATTGAAGATTCCACAGCATTTTAGAGTTCCAAGATTTGTCTAGCCCTTCTAAAATGTTAACATTAAAAATTTGGAAATTTGGACGGGAAATAACCAGAGGTGACTAGGCCTACGTGTTACTGTAATTGGGTTATTAGAAATTATAGATAAAACATAGTCTCTTAGCTATTAACCTACAAAATCAGAGCCATATTGCTTCGGTAGTTTAGGTGTGGTTGAAAGAACTGGGCGCTGGGAGGCAAAACGCGATAATTCCTCGGACGATTCGGTAACGGGGATATTCCCCATGAGCCCGGTAGATGCAGGGAGACGTCCGCTCAATTACCCACCCGAACCAGTTTTGTCCGCCTCACCCACGTCCGGGGGAAACACGGCACACCAGGGCCGTATTCCAGGATAAACGTTCGGGATTTTGCTGCGATAGTGAAAGACGATATTAATGTTACCTCGTGGTCATGCGAGATATTTAAGATTTTGGCATGATTGTGCGGAAAAAGATGATGTTTCCGTTACCATCATTAGGGAGATATTCTAAACATCACGAATATACGTACCACGGGAGATATTAGGGGTTTGGTTGCAATCATGGTAGACGATGACAATGTTTCCGTGACTGCGTGAAATATTCACGATTTCGCCTAGGTCACGGAAGACGATGAGGACTCCTCGGAAGATGCCATACCAAGCCCAAAGTGTAAACTTGAGTAGTGGAAATAGGCCTACCTATTTTAATGATTATTGGGAGAGCGGGCACTGGTGAACAAACTTTTGGGGGGCCGCAAGTTCATATCGTGATATATACTACTTATTTTATAATCTAAGTATTTTGACGATTGGAATGCATGTTATATGATGTTAAAAGCAATAAAGACATTTCATTTCATTCATTTCATTTCATATCGCTGCCACTACATAGTTGTGGTTCTCTGATTATTTTCCAGAATGTGGGTCAAAAGGTCCATAATGTAAAATATTCGGATATAGGACAATTCTTATACTTTACTTCTAGTACTGGTGAATTGATATGAATTAAACCATTGACTATGTAAAAAAACACTAATAGTCAATTATTAAATTTCTTTCTATTAGTTTCACGATTCAGTGGCATTGGTACTACTGAATAGTAAACATAATCAATGTCAATAGTGCTACAGTATTTTAATTTTGGCTTCATGGCACTACAATTCGCGCTAGCCAACTAAGAAAAAATGTAATAATGCCATCTGTTCGAGCCAGCCAGCCAGCTCCAGCTGAGCTGCAGCTGATTCAATTCCATATTCCATAACACAAGTCCTATCACATGTCACTATGTCAGGAGGAGATATTGTTTTGGTTTTACTGTTTACAACATTTCTCACGTTAGGTTATATCTAACTCCATGAAAATATTATAACTAACAATTGCTTGAAAACAAAGTAAGTAAAACGGATTTCTTTGCTAATATAATGAGTTACTTTAATGGCAACGGCAACACAAACATAACCTCTTGTGTGAAAACCCTGTCTTTAATTTACAATTTAATATTCATACAGTACGTTCAATTAATCACAATTTACTAATATGTTAGCAATAATTGTGATTAGATTTAGTCTTAAGTTAAATCCGATTTTTTAAGTCAATATTAATTCATTATTATGTAAAACTTGTCTCAGGTTAGGTTATGTTTGAGTAAACCTGTAAAGCTAAACAACATATTTGCTATTTTTTTTTGCTATAAACAACGTCAATATTAACTACTGCAGTCGTAGATTAGTCACAATAGCAATAATGAATACACACCTTGTAAGACTTAAATTTGTTTAATCTTATGAGTTGATACACCAGGAAAATAATTTGATATTTAACATTGACAATAGAATATCAATGTGAAAGGTATAGCGAGAGCTGTAACTTGAGTCATCCATAATTTAAAATGCATCTTTAAGGTTACGTTATAGGTGCAACTGAGCTTCCTCTACTAATACAATGCTGCGGCAAGACACAAGTGGCAACAGCGCTGTCCCGTCAAGTCAAACCGAAAAAGGTGTTGCACTAATTTATAATGGAGCGTATGGGCAATGTTTATGTTTACATTTGTGTTATTTCTGCTATTATCATGGCAATAAATATGCCGTTGCGACATTGTCACACGTCAACCTTGTATTAGAGGAGACTATGGTGCAACTCCCTACTATCTCTTCTCCCCAGCATTGCAACGTTCTCTGGTATATTCTAGCTTGCATATATTTTTCTCAACTGTAACTTATCTAATGTAGCAATTAAGTTATACCGGTACCGTTATACATAATCTGTTAAATGAATAGTTATCTTATATTAAAACGTAAAGGATTATTGTGAAAGTTGTCATTGTTTTGCAACGCTTTAATGTAGGCCTACAAGGTCAAACTGTCAAACAAAATAACTGTAGCCTATCATCGTTTGAGTGTTTTATACTAAGTCAATTGTTGCAGTTATCCACCATGAGATTAGTTAATATTGAGAAGCTCGGCGAGCTTCAAAACAAACCTTCAAACATCAGGAACATCTGCATCATGGCACATGTTGACCATGGAAAAACAACATTGGCTGATTCCCTGGTGGCAAGCAACGGTATTATTTCCCAGAGAATGGCTGGAAAATTGAGGTAGGTTTAATATTTTGACTTTCAATTAAAATCTTTAGCTTTAATGTTGATGAAATTTTTATGAATGACTTACAAAACACACCAAGTTCTGGCAATACATATAATATTGTAAGGAAGTTTTTCTGAATTACCAGTATAATATTTTTATTTTTTATTTTATTGACAAGTTCTCCATGATAAAATAGTTTACCCAATGCTTGAACCCTTTAAGACTACACTTCAAGTGTTGATAAATTAGAGGCTAATATGCGGACAAATTTCAAGTGCCCGAAGTTTTTCAGAGATAATGCCTTTTTGAGACTTAAAACAATTTAAATAGGCCTAAACTATATTTTCAAAAGGTTTAGTTAAATATTTTTTGGTTTGTTATCCTTAGTGTGGTTCTTCTGTAAGTTTGATTACCTCTTTATGTTTTTAACTCAGGTATCTGGACAGCCGAAAAGACGAACAAGAACGAGGTATCACCATGAAAAGCAGCTCAATAGCACTGTATTATAAAAGTGGTAAGTCAATAAAATCCTCCAGTACCTAGACTATCGACTGTATTAGTTACTTGTAAGAGTTACATAAAAGACCAAAATTGGTGGATGGTTTTAACTGTGGAAGCAAAGTTTAGTAAGACGGTATTGAAAATATTTGAAACAGAATTCTTTTAGGGTCTCTGCTTAAAACTTTGCACACAACCTCTTGCTTTGTAGCTTATTTTATTTCCATCAAGACACAAATTAAGTTCTTTTGTAAAAGTTAAAAATAGGCCTATCCTGCCACCTTTCAGCCACAAAATAACTTAATTAAATAGGTTTTACAACATGTCACTTAAACAATTTTTTAAGTTCTAGAAATATATCTGTAGTCAAATCAAAACATACTTTATTTCCAAAAATATTGCAGAATATAAATTATAAACATAACTTCCAGTTAAACAGACACCTTACTTGCTATTGCATAGATAAAAATAATTAAATATAAAAATACATGTAAACTGAATAATAACAACAAAGGATTGTATGGTCTCAGAGAAGCTATGTTAAACATATACATTAAGGAAATAAGCCTACATGGGCTGGAAGCCCATACGCTTGCTTGAACATACGCACTATATGTGCGTAGGCTCAGTCGCTATCAGTGACTTTCGTATTTCTTGGAAAACAATAATATTCATAATTCAGAAAATCTTAAAAACAAATAATTTAATATAATTGTAAAACTATTCTGAGGCTAAATTAGTGAAATGAGCAATTTGAGGAATGAGGCAAGGCGGAGGACACAGACATAAATATAGTTAAGAATGTTCGATGTTAGTAATTCAGTTATTCAGTAAAGATTACGAGAGAATAAAGTAGTTTAATTGAGTTTTCAATTGTTTGTATTTTGGATGTACTACAGAGAAGTAAGGTACAGGGGATACACACTTATGGGACAACCGTGCGCTTTCAGCTATATTATTTTGGGGTGGAGATGTATTTGTGACGATCAAGAAAGAGCCAAAAGGCTGTAAAGAAATTCCTATCGCACAGGGCACAGGGTCTTCCTCCACCATGAATGTTGTAGTACATGAGGGTGAGGGGGCAGTGCGGGACTTTGCCCTAGACACCAGCGACTAGTGCTAGACACCTCTTAGGTGTACCGTTGAATGTTTCCTGTGTACCTTACTTCTCTGTGGCTATACCTACTTTGGTAAATAATTATATAAAACCTGGGATATTTATCTCTTCAAGAGTAGGCCTATTTAAAATTTAATAGTAGGGCCTATTACAATATAGTCAGACCTTAACCTGATTTCCAGGAAGAGAGATTAAAGGTTCTGAAATAAAAAATGTAGGAGTAACATAGAAAGTAGACTTTTCATATGTGCCGTTATGTTTATAGAATTGTTAACAGCTACAGTATTAAAACCTTATGAGAAACCAATATATTAGTGAATAAAAGGTATTTTGCCTTAAATGTTACTATCTTATGATACCTCACAATAAACCCTACCAACCCTGACGTTAGAATGTCTCAAGCACTAGGGGGTTTAAGGACTACCATCGAGATAACATACTTAAATAAATGGGAAATATCTTGGCACAAAAAACCCAAAATACAAGAAAATTTTATAAAACATGAGAATAATAATGTTTTCCAAAACCTCCATTTAAAATTCTGTGGGCGATAGTGAAATATAAAATCAACTGTGTACCGTATTAAGTAAATTTATGTGTTTTTTTAGTGATTTAGTGACACAGGTAAGCTTCCTATCTCAATTCTCAACTAAATTAATTAGCTTTCTCTCTGTGCCATAAACATAAAATCTGTAATTATTACTTTCTCACTTTTACAATTCAAGTCTCGTACATTAACCGTCAGTTGAGAAACCATGTTACTGTCCATGTAGAGACAAAGAACGAAGAGTACTTGGTCAATCTGATAGACTCGCCTGGTCATGTAGACTTCTCCTCGGAAGTTTCCACTGCTGTCAGACTCTGTGACGGAGCCATCATTGTAGTAGATGTCGTCGAAGGCGTTTGCCCCCAGACACAGGTGAGGAAAATTGCCTTTCAAATATCAGTTTGAAGGGGTTACTGGTGTTATACAAACGATTATAAAAGGATGTTGGTTATATTACTATTATGTTGATCGATAACTCAACGTTTTCACAACATATCCATACTGTTTGAATTTTATTGATAACGGTGGTTAAGTTATTGTTTTTAACCCTACATCTGGCAGTTACAAATCTTTACTGGCAGGCAATTTTTTTACTGTATGTACATATGTAAGGCTACTTTAGAACTGTATAAATTATGTTCTACCTTACAAAAGTATGTACTATTATATATTTTATTTTTATGGACATTACAAGGTCAAACTTAAACCATGAACAGATCCCAAAAAGATTTTTTAGAACTGTTTACTTGTAAGAACAAAAAAAAACAACTAGTGACTAGTTGTTTGCCAGTGGAGAAAATAGCGACTAGTCAATAGTCGTTTGCAAGATGCAGGAAAAGATTACTGTGGACATTTTCCATCATTGAATAGTACATCACATGGTTTACAACTTTTTAGGATCTGATATCTAACCTGTTCAAGGAAGGAATCTAAAATACAAAGAACACCAACTTGTAGTAATATTGTTCACAAGATAGAAGGCTACCACCAGACATTTTCAGAACACAAAGGTTTGGAGCAGTCACACAAACATAAAATAATTTAAATACCCCCGCCGCAGCAAACCTGCAGACTAAGCGAATTTCCATTTCCCTGAATGGATTTACACTAAAATGTCTCCTTAAAATTATCACATTTATTCCCTATTTAAATAGAATCAGTTTAAAACATACTTAGGTTTGCTGCAACAGGGAGGGTAAAAGTGTTTTTTATGTAAAATGTTAATAGTTAGTAAGAAATAAAAACATTTTCCAAATTTGGGCAAAATATGTTTATAAACAAGCAAACTACAACAGTTTACTTATTCTCCATAAGAATAACATGGGAATTTTAAATTTACAATTTTTTGGAATTTTCTCCGTAACCATTAGGCGCATTATAACGCTTCAATATACTAAATTATTTGTTTTTTTAAGCTCTACAAAATAGTTTCAAAAGAAATTGCAAAATTTTATGTTTTTTTGGGTCAAAAATGGGAAAAACCCATTTTTTCCCCATAAAAGCCCCCATAAACCCCCGTTCCCATGGTCCGATCATGCTGGTTCGCAAACTCGTTCGTATAAACGTAGGTTTACACGTTTGTACCAAATTTCATCAAAATCGGATCATTTTTGCTCGAGTTATCGTGCTAACGGACACATATATATATATGAATTTGAACGGATGGTGTTTTTGACCTCTAGGGACCTCAAAACGAAAAAAAAAATCGGTCCCGGGTCCAGGTCTTACCGTGAGTACTACGGTAATAGCTTATTCCCTATATGGGAAATTCGCTAAAAGGGGAGAAATCATTAGTTGTAATATTTTATTAACACCTTCCTCAAAGTAGCTAAAGGTAGGATTGCCCTCCCCCCACAAAAATTACTTTTCTCTAATTACTTTATCTTATTTACTGAAGGTATACCCGTACTTCTGTTGCAGGTTGCCCTGAAGCAAGCTTGGCTTGAAAACATTCAACCTGTGTTAGTGCTGAACAAACTAGACAGACTTATCTTAGAGGTCAAACTATCTCCTTTAGACGCTTACGTTCACCTTACACAGGTTCTTGAACAGGTTAGTATAGTAAATAAGGAAATAGAATAGAGCATAGCATTTTTTAGTATTCTATTGTTTCCATTTGTTTATTGAATTAAAATTCAGCCATGATCTTTGTAAGTCCGTGGCAAAATATAACTTTTTGCCTAAGTGACAATGTTGTTCAATGCTCTGGATACCAACTCTAGGAATCACCTACTCATGTCATGTTTGTTGTTCTTTCCTCTAGGTGAATGCAGTGACAGCCTCTCTGTTCACTACTGAGGTTATGAATCGCTCAGAATCAGTTCCCAGTTCAGGAGACCAACTCCAGGATTGGTCAGATGGGCTGGAGACTGCAGACGACTCTCAGTTGTACTTCTGTCCTGATCAGGGCAATGTGGTGTTTGCCAGTGCGGCGGACGGTTGGGGATTTTGGTATGTCATAGGAAATCTCTTCCTTTTTTCCTATCAGAAGAATATTAATCCATTACAGATAGAAAGGTAATAAGCCTAGCCTATTGCTTTTGCTGAAACAGGACTTTGATTTTCTCCAACTTAGTTTTTGGAAACAAAGGTGCAGTGTGTGTATGGCTGAAGATTTGTATTAATATTGTGAGTTAGTGCTGATTAGATATCAATCCATTTTTTTTTTTTTTTTAGAGGTTTGTGACCTCTTTCAACTTTCAACCTTGCATTTGCCAACATCGACCTAAAATCGTTTGCATTGATATCAATTATAACATAGATGAGCTGGTACAATACAAGAGTGAACTAGCCTATACCTTCTAATAAATCTTTAAGTGCCCACGACATCACTGTCTGAAGCCAATGGTTAAAATAGCCTATGCTAAAATATTGTTAAATGGTTAACTCAGTCATTGGTTCATCAGAAATTGATTTAAGCATGAGTTTGCATTGCCACTGGTTATCCTAGAACTGATAGAAATCTTTTGAGTCATCCACCAACACCAATATATTGGTTGTTATAGCGTACGAGACTTTGCGGCTGTGTACGCTGCTAAGCTGGGTGTCAAACAGGCTGTGTTGGAGCGTACTCTATGGGGAGACTTCTACCTCAACACCAAGACCAAGAGAATAGCCAAGGGAGCACAAGAGAAGGCCAAGAAACCTCTGTTTGTCCAGCTGGTACTAGAGAACATCTGGGCTGTGTATGAGAACATTGTTGTGCGCAAGGTAAGGAACTGACTCAGAAACCATGTCTGTGATGGCACGATCAGATTTGTCTGTGTGGTATGAAATACCCCTCTTCCTGTTGCAGGAGAAATTCAGAGGTTCCCCTAGACATTTATTCTAATTAGTTGCATTTTACCTTCTATTTTTGGCCTTGAAGGAGAGGAAGTTGAGCATTGGGATTTTGACTCTTTTTCACATCTTTGAGGCTGTAAAAACAAAAAATAAACAAAGACAAATCATTAGAGTATTTTTTTTTTCAGAAAAGAACGTTCACTATATACATTTCTTTCAGTATTATTTAGTATTATTTATGTTATTTTTTACGTTTCACAGGACAAAGACAAGTTGGTTAAGATGGCTGAAAGTTTGAATGTGAAAATGACAGCAAGAGACTTGAGGCACACAGACTCTAAAGTTCAACTACAGGCCTTCTGTAGTCAATGGCTGCCCCTGGCGCATGCAGTATTGGGTATGTCTAGCAGCTGGTTACAACTTTTGACTTACAAACCTACATTTAATTTGCTTTGATGAAGTTAGTTAGATACCAGATAATTAGTGAATTATTGAGAAGGGAATTTAGTGAATAGGAGGGGCTTAATTGGATTCTTCTGGTTTGCACACCAGGCATGCTTCTACCTTCTACTACTTGTGCTATCTTTACAGGGTGTTCAAAAAGGGTTGGGAAATAATTTACGTAGTCATTCCATGGATAAAAAATAAAGTGAAATTTACGAATAAAATCTTTTTTCAAAATCGCTTTGTCAACAAGATATTCACCATTTTGTAATTTGTATATAAACATTTTTATTTTTGAATTGTCTAACCAATCTTTATGAAAAATGGTATGCAAATGATGTTAATATAGAAGAGACCCATGTTAGAAACGAAGTTAGCCTACCTTGATCCAATTTAAAATTTCAAAATGCGGCCATATTGATAATTAATTTTTAAAACTTAAATTACAAAAACTGTCAAGAACACTTTTATATTAGTCAATTGTTATTTGATATTTTTGAACTTTGAGACCAAGTTTCCAGCTTGTGTCAAAATGTTGGTTATATTGTTTTGTTAGCCTAGCAATTAGTTTAGTCTTTAGTGCGATAGGGAGATACTAATCAATTTTATTTTGATTGGAAGAGGGTATTGTTTATGTGATTGTATTGAATGAAATTTAAAGGTTTGTTAGTCCTGGTATACAGTCAATTGAATTGAACCTCTAGGGAGGGAGAGTGATTTCGTTGCACACCTAACTGATTTTGAGAGTTTTGGACTTTTGCATTTTAACTTTGTATAAAAGGCCTTAATTGGCAGACCCCTAGGAAAAAAAAATTATCAAGTCTTTATTATTTTCACAGAAATGGTGAGTTCCAAGTTGCCTTCTCCTTGTGAGATAACACATGAGAAGGTGGAGAGGTTGATGTGTGGTCAAGGCCAATCCCTGGAGAGTCTTCCCCCCGAGTCACAAGCCCTCAAGCAGGCCTTCCTGCAATGTAGTAGCAAGCCTGACGCCCCTGTCATTGTGTTCATCTCTAAAATGTTCCCGGTAGGTTCACACCTTGTACTTCATGCTTAACTTGCTTAGAATCCCCCTAAAAGTAACAAGTAGGCCTACTGACCTATACCTTGTTATTAGAAAACCTCAAGGGATGGATAGTGTATGCAAATGAAAAAGCTGGATTATCTTTGATATGATGTAGGCTTTTATAAGGGAACCATCTAAGTTACTCCATTCTTTCTTTAAAAAAGATTATTCTTCAACTGTAGTTTCATCTCTCGTGACTGTAATCTTGGTGATTGTTAAACGTTAGAAGGAATTAGGAGGCCCTTCATCAAAGTTGGGCCCACATTAATAATGCAGTTCCTCCTTTACAAATTGTACAGAAATTTCAAAAAGTTAGTCGTAAGGTTAAGAAGAGTAGGAAGAGCAGCCTGCTAAGCCATCAAGAGAAACATTTAGAAACTTAGGCCTACAGATTAGTTAGAGGTATTGTTTATATACTCCCAAAAAACAAAACACAATCCAACTTACAGCTCTGTATAACTTATATTTCTCAATAATATTTTTGTTTGTGAGATATTAACAAATTATTTAACAGATTTAAAAGGTTTATTATGTTGTAACAATAAATTATTTCTGTGTATACATATTTTAAATATTTTTGAAATGTTATTTAGTATTGGTTTCTTTGTGATTGTGGTAACACTAACCCACTTCTGTGTTTGTAGCTGGAGAGAAAGCTGTTACCACAGAATCGACCCAAGCCACTTACACCTGAGGAGATAGCCAAGAGGAGAGAACAAGCCAGACTGCGATTGGCCAACCAGAACTCGACACCTGGTGAGTCCCAAGTCCTCAGTACTTGACTACAGCAAAATGTATTTCACAGGGTGTTTTCACATCTAAAATTTGTGTGCAGCAATTTATAAAGAAGAGCAATTTTGAAGTTTGTTTTTGAATTTTTGGAAGATTGTAGCAGGATGGGTGGAAGATAACATCTCAACACAGCGGGATCAGAAAATTAACAGTTTCGCGTTGTGCTTGTTACTGGGGGAAAATTCACAACTTCCTATTTGCAGTTAGAATGAACATTCAGAAAAGTCTATAGTATCTTACCTTGTTTAGATTGTAATTTTCCTTTGTGTATTTTTGTCGTCATAGAATATGTACAAAAAAATGTTAACTCAACCATAAAAATGACATTATAAGAATGTCTAATTAGGATAGGGGTTTAGCCAATGAAAGAAAAACATTAACCAGCAATATATTAAAAGCCTATAGAAAAAGACAGGGACAGGTGTTTAGATAAGGGCAAGTCTAATTAAGGGTTAACATTCTTGATAGACAATAGCCTCGAAGAACATTGCAAAAATATAGAATCAAAATTATCATCTTCGCTGTGTATGAAAATAATCTTTATAGCAACCCTTTAACTAAAAACCATGAGCAAAGTTTCTAAGGGTTATCTGTCTCAGGAGATGGTCAGCCGCTGCCTGATGTTCCGCCAGATGGAGGGGGAGGGATAGAAGGAGACCAGGACACACTACCCCCACCCCCTGCGGAAGAAGATGATGTATTTATTGCGTTTGCCCGAGTGTTCAGTGGCTGTCTGAGAAGAGAAAGTACTGTGTATGTACTGGGCCCTAAACATGACCCCGCTGTGGC
Source organism: Macrosteles quadrilineatus (assembly GCF_028750875.1). NCBI lineage: Eukaryota > Metazoa > Arthropoda > Insecta > Hemiptera > Cicadellidae > Macrosteles > Macrosteles quadrilineatus. Next base: position 23,872,824 of record NW_026542602.1, read on the forward strand.
TCTTCAAAAGGTACTGGCTATGGCTTTACAATGTGCTTTATCACATTTTAATTAGTTTAGTCAATTTCAAAATCTCCTATGTTGTTTCCCATAGATATTCTGCTAGGAAGAGAAATAAAGTTGCAAGACCGAAAAGAGTAATGAAAAAAAATTATGTACTTATGGCAGTGCAGTGTATACAATAACAGCATAATGTTGTCATTTTTAGTCATAACAGAAGTCACAGGGTGTCGATGTTGTGAAAAATAACATTTTATACTGGGAATTTTCTGGGCATATTTACATTTCAACTCCAGATGTGTCAATCCTACTTTACAATGAAGATCAATTATCAATCATCGAGATGGGGACGCCACTTATTAGCGTATTAACCCAAATATGAGTGAAGTATGAGTGTAGAATGTTGTGCCATAATCTGTGTAGCTTTTTTACTGGCTAAGATCAGCTGTTTCATTAGTCAGGATCATTTTAAAGCCCTATGATCAGGAACAGCTGGGTCCAGTTTTCCTTTTGAACCATCAAAAAGCTACTGACTTTGCTCAGGATTGTTAGGTGAGCACTGTAACCACTCAGCTACCCAGCAATTAAATTGTAGGAATTATTTTTATGTTTCGTTCATAGCTTGAATTTGGTAGTTTAGATTTGATGCATTAAAAAGTTTTGTTCTGGTTACGCTTAGTTCCAATGTTATCTGATCCTCAGCAAAGACAAGGAGAGGAGATTGTTGCTGGGGTGACACTGAAGGATCTCAAGTCAGGTCAGCATGTGACCAGAGTGACCTTGAGTGACCTTTACCTCATGATGGGTCGAGAGTTGGAGACATTGGAGTGTGTGCCAGCTGGAAATGTGCTTGGTAATATATTGTTGTCTCTATAAAGTCAGATATTTAAGAGTATAGAAGTTTGTCGTAATGTTCTGGCAATAATTCCTTTGTGACTCAATGAATAATGTGGTATAAGAAACTGGGCAAGGTGTAGTAGAGGTAGAGAGAATATTCTCTTAGGATACAACAGGTTACATACCTTAAAATATTTTGTTTATTTTGTATTTTTTATTAGTAGTGTAAGAGCTAGTAACTAGTGTAGCGGCGTGTTTGACCTGACCCTTGTACTGTGCTGTCCCTCCCCACCAACCCCCCAGCCTCGTGCACAGCTCCTGGCCGACACAACTGTATGGACAACGGTAATTTGCTCCCATAGAAATTATCTATCACTCATTTAATGTCAATTGCATTTCATTCATCCTCAAGAAAAATTCAAAAAAAATCTTTTAAGTTTTTTATTCAATCTCCGTTTAAATTCCCAATCAACAAATTTAGGTCATTAAAAGACTATATGCAACCTAGCAGACATACAGGCAGAGTTTGTCTATGTCTGCTGATTCCATTAGACCAATTAATTATAACTAGCTACAAAATTATAAGTTTATTATGTTCATTTTGCTAGTTTTTTTTTTATAATTCAACATAAGTTCACAACTTTGTTATTTTTTTCCTGTTCTTGATTATTTAATGTTATAAACTTAATATTATAGTAAAAACTGTAAACATTGTACTTTGTAGCAAATTTAACGTAATAAATCATTCATTCATTCAGCTTCATAATAAATATAATAATTTCTGTGATACCAATAGTAGCACAGTTGTTAAGTGATGCACCATGTACACACATCTATTATCTTGTGTTTATCTTTATATTCAGGTTATTGTCCTCAATGACAATTTTTTTTTATCACAATAATCCTTGAATTCCATTACTCACCTTTTTGTGAGCAATACTCATAGTTGTCTTGTGTCACTGCAGGTATCGGAGGTTTGGAGGACCATGTGTTGAAGACTGCCACACTGTCGTCGAATCTCGCATGTCCAGCCTTCAGAGAGCTGCAACTAATGGCTGTGCCTATACTGCGAGTAGCTGTGGAGACCAAACGACCGTCAGATCTGCCAGCACTCGTACGTGGTCTGCGTCTGCTCAATCAGGCCGATGCTTGCGTTCAGGTGTGTCAGAATCTTAAGTGCCCTTCACGATTATCCTACTGGTCTGTGCTGTGACCTGAACACATTAGAGTACAAATACAAGTACCAGTCAAATGAAAAAGCGTTATAATGTGAAGTTCTAGTAATACTCCTTTTAAATACTCGCTTAACTCTCTGAAATACCCTTATATATATACACATATATATATATAAGGTTTAATTCCTGATTGAGAATACATTCAAATAAACTTGCTTAAAAACATTCTTCCTTAAAAGTTCTTGACAATGTTTGTTCCAAGGACAGTTATCAAAATCAATTTTTCTGTAAACCAGTTGTACTGATTGCAGGTTATAGTTCAGGAGACAGGGGAACATGTAATAGTCACTGCAGGAGAAGTTCACCTGGAGAGATGTATAGAGGATTTACAACAAAGGTAACATTCTGGCCTTTAACTCTATAAACTACAATATAATCAATCGTTTATCGTTATTGCTTTCATCTTTGATTTAAATTCCTAATATATCTTGCTTATAAATACCTAACTAACATCATCTTGATCTGTTGAGTCCAATGCAGATTGGTTGATCACATAATTCTTAAATACTGAAATCTTTTTGGTTGAAATTTTTTATAATCTGAAAAAGATGGAAGACTCAAAATATGACTGTTCAAACATTATTACTTGTTTATCATTCAACAAAATATGTGCAGCTGAGGCAGTTGTTTGTAGAGAAATAAACAACAGTTGGATGTAACATTATTTTTCTGGGGTATTAACTCAGCTTTACAGGCTAACTTTATTTTAGTCAAGCATTTTGCTGTCTCTAATCTGTTTTCCCATTCCTTCAGTTTTACAGTTCTTAATTCCTTTGAATATTTGGCTTGAATAACATGGTTGGGGTATTGATAGTTCCCCACTAAATTGAAAACTATTTAACAATTGGTAATTTTTAACTGGGCATTTAATATAATGGAAAAGTTCTGTTACAGATATGCCAAGGTGGCAATCAATGTTTCTGAACCAATTGTCCCCTTCCGAGAGACGGTTGTTCCCCCTCCAACTGTAGATATGGTAAATGAAGCCATTCAAGACCAACAAGTCGTAGGAAAAAAGGTCAGTTGTATGGGTAAACCTAAATGTATAGTTCGGCCGCTTAGAAAACGACCTCCTCTAGCATTGGTTTAGCATCAGCGCGCAGGTCGTTTTCTAAGCGGCCGAACTATAGTTTGATTTTTCAAATTAAAATAATGTTTTTCTCACTCATAGACTTTTTATTTCAGGTAAATTAATTTAGAGTCAGTTGTTTGACTAGAACTACCCAAGCATAATTGTTCAGGGGGTGCTAACTCGATTGTAGAAGGCAAATCTATGTTAATCTAAAAATTTTAATTACTCTAATGAGTAATGACTTTTTTCAATCCTGTACTTCTATACAATACAAAATAGTTTGGTGATTGTTTGGAGTCCATTGAAGAACATAGTTAAAACTAACGTTTTGTCAATTCTCGATATTCATTCTTGATACCACCGATTTGCGGGAGACAATGATGATGTCTACACGACCCAGGCAGGTGTTCAGAATTTTTCTGTGACTACGGAAGATTATGATAATGTCAACTAGAACTGTAGGAGATGTTCATGATTTTGTCACTATTGAGAAAGTCCATGATGATGTTTACAAAACTGCGAGTGGTATTCAAGATTTGGCCATGCTCATGGAAGGTGATGTTAATGTTTCTGTGCCTGCTAGAGATGTTCAATATTTTGCTACTAACCTACAACACAACTCTGATGATTTCGTCACTGCTGAGAGGTATTCAGGATTTTTATACGATTTATGGGATACGATGATAATGTCTACACAACTTCAAGAAATTATCAAAATTTTGCCTTGATAGCTGAAGACTAATATTTTATCCACACAGCCATAGGAGATTTTCTGGATTATGCCATTATCGCTTGAGACAATGGTGATGTTTCCGTTACCACGAAAAATGTTTAATATTTTGCTCACATTGTGTGAGAGGTTGATGATGTTTCTGTTACCGCTAAGATATTTCCAAGGCTAGCCGCTATCCTGGAAGACTGTTATTGGTTTGAATTTAAGTGAGCTGGTTAAAATGTCATTGACTGCCAAATTTTTTTTTTTTTTTTACTTAAAAACATCTCTATATCCCTAAATCACTTTGTGTATTGACATAAAGTCAGGGTTGGTGTAGTAAAACCAATATATGAAGTTTTGTAAAATAAAATACCCCCGCCGCAGCAAACCTGCAGACTAAGCAAATTTCCATTTAGGCCTACCTGATTTGACCTGTAATAGACAAAATGATCAAATCCCTCACTAAACAGCTGCTTACTTACATTAGCAGTAGGGATGGACGGGTCCCGAAATTTCGGGAATTTTTCGGGAAAAAAATATTCCCGATTATCGGGACGGGATTACATTTGACTCGGGAATTTTTCGGGACGGGATTTGGTCCGATCGTCGGCGATTTTTCCGCTACGCGAGTGCCGATAACGCCGTTATTGCGAGCGATAGGTCCGCGAACGCAGGAGACGAAGTCATTTCGACGATTACGACGTGACCGCGGAGTCATAACGACGATCGCGCCGTGGCCGCGATTATTGGACCGACGATCGCACCGTGACTGCGAGTCATAACGACGATCGGGCTGTGACCGCGGAGTCATACCGACGATCACGCCGTGACCGCGAGTCATACCGACGATCATGCCGTGATGGCGAGTCATACCGACGATCACGACGTGACCGCGGAGTCCTACCGACGATCGCGCCGTGACCGCGGAGTTCTACCGACGATCGCGCCGTGACCGCGGAGTTCTACCGACGTTCGCGCCGTTACCGCGGAGTCATACCGACGATCGGGCCGTGACCGTGGAGTCCTACCGACGATCGCGCCGTGACGGCGGAGTTCTACCGACGTTCGCGCCGTTACCGCGGAGTCATACCGACGATCGCGCCGTGACCGTGGAGTCATGCTGACGATCGAGCCGTGATCGCGAGTCATACCGACGATCATGCCGTGACCGCGAGTCATACCGACGATAACCCCGTGACCGCTGAGTCATACCGACGATCGCGCCGTGACCGCGATTCCTACCGACGATGTCGCCGTGACCGCGAGTCATGACGACGATGTCGCCGTGACCGCGAGTCATGACGACGATCGTGCCGTGACCGCGGAGTCATTCTGACGATCGAGCCGTGATCGCGCGTCATACCGACGATCATGCCGTGACCGCGAGTCCTACCGACGATAACCCCGTGACCGCGGAGTCATACCGACGATCGCGCCGTGACCGCGGAGTCATTCTGACGAATCGATCATGCCGTGACCGCGAGTCATACCGACGATAACCCCGTGACCGTGGAGTCATACCGACGATCGCGCCGTGACTGCGAGTCATACCGACGATCGCGCCGTGACCGCGATTCCTACCGACGATGTCGCCGTGACCGCGAGTCATGACGACGATGTCGCCGTGACCGCGAGTCATGACGACGATCGTGCCGTGACCGCGGAGTCATTCTGACGATCGAGCCGTGATCGCGCGTCATACCGACGATCATGCCGTGACCGCGAGTCCTACCGACGATAACCCCGTGACCGCGGAGTCATACCGACGATCGCGCCGTGACCGCGGAGTCATTCTGACGAATCGATCATGCCGTGACCGCGAGTCATACCGACGATAACCCCGTGACCGTGGAGTCATACCGACGATCGCGCCGTGACTGCGAGTCATACCGACGATCGCGCCGTGACCGTTAGTCATCCCATGATGTGCTAAAGGTTGATGCGTAAGCTTCGGCCTACATCATGGGGCCCGGGTATGTCCAGAAGGATAGGTACCGGGTATGCAGTCAGGGGGCTTCGGCTCTCATGACAACAAATGTAAATGTAATAAATGACCGTTAGTCATGACGACGATCGCGCCGTGACCGTGAGTCATACAGACGATCACCCCGTGACCCGCGAGTCACAAGTCTCTATAGGTACCTGTAAATTGTTACCCATTTTTTGGTTTTTATAGATCATTGCCACAAATGGTAAAAATTGATTTCGTATGTCTTTTTTGGTAACTGCAATACAGTACTTTCTTTCTATGCACAGAAAAAAATCCCGTCCCGTCCCGTCCCGAAAATCGGGAAGGAAATAAAAATCCCGTCCCGTCCCGTCCCGAACTAAAAATTCAATCCCGTCCATCCCTAATTAGCAGGATTGGAAATAAGCTGGAATTTGTTTTGAGAGCTTATCTTTACATGAAAAGCATTTTCCCTTTTTTTTATCTTAGTTTTTTAGCTACATTAATTTTCATAGGTTAAGTTAATGATAAATTATCTTTTTTCAGGAATCGACAGATGAATCGGTAGGCGAAGGTGGACTAGTGACAATAGTGACCCCCAACAAACAGTCTGTAGTGAGACTGAGGGCAGCTCCTCTACCCCAGGACATCACAGATCTGCTAGAGAACAACCTGGAGCTGCTGAGGACACTGGACAGGTACTCAGCAGTGATGTCTCTTATTGGCTAGTTACTGATGTGTTTGAGGGTAGGTGAAGGAGGACTGTACACTCCCAACAAACAGTCTGTAGTGAGACTGAGGGCAGCTCCTCTACCCCAGGACATCACAGATCTGCTAGAGAACAATCTGGAGCTGCTCAGGACACTGGACAGGTACTCAGCAGTGATGTCTCTTATTGGCTAGTTACTGATGTGTTTGAGGGTAGGTGAAGGAGGGCTGTACACTCCCAACAAACAGTCTGTAGTGAGACTGAGGGCAGCTCCTCTACCTCAGGACATCACAGATCTGCTAGAGAACAATCTGGAGCTGCTCAGGACACTGGACAGGTACTAAGCAGTGATGGGTCTTATTGGCTAGTTAGTGATGTGTTTGAGGGTAGGTGAAGGAGGGCTGTACACTCCCAACAAACAGTCTGTAGTGAGACTGAGGGCAGCACCTCTACCTCAGGACATCACAGATCTGCTAGAGAACAATCTGGAGCTGCTCAGGACACTGGACAGGTACTCAGCAGTGATGTCTCTTATTGGCTAGTTAGTGATGTGTTTGAGGGTAGGTGAAGGAGGACTGTACACTCCCAACAAACAGTCTGTAGTGAGACTGAGGGCAGCTCCTCTACCTCAGGACATCACAGATCTGCTAGAGAACAATCTGGAGCTGCTCAGGACACTGGGCAGGTACTAAGCAGTGATGGGTCTTATTGGCTAGTTAGTGATGTGTTTGAGGGTAGGTGAAGGAGGGCTGTACACTCCCAACAAACAGTCTGTAGTGAGACTGAGGGCAGCTCCTCTACCTCAGGACATCACAGATCTGCTAGAGAACAATCTGGAGCTGCTCAGGACACTGGACAGGTACTCAGCAGTGATGTCTCTTATTGGCTAGTTAGTGATGTGTTTGAGGGTAGGTGAAGGAGGGCTGTACACTCCCAACAAACAGTCTGTAGTGAGACTGAGGGCAGCACCTCTACCTCAGTACATCACAGATCTGCTAGAGAACAATCTGGAGCTGCTCAGGACACTGGACAGGTACTAAGCAGTGATGGGTCTTATTGGCTAGTTAGTGATGTGTTTGAGGGTAGATGAGGGAGGGCTGTACACTCCCAACAAACAGTCTGTAGTGAGACTGAGGGCAGCTCCTCTACCTCAGGACATCACAGATCTGCTAGAGAACAACCTGGAGCTGCTGAGGACACTGGACAGGTACTCAGCAGTGATGTCTCTTATTGGCTAGTTAGTGATGTGGTTGAGGGTAGGTGAAGGAGGGCTGTACACTCCCAACAAACAGTCTGTAGTGAGACTGAGGGCAGCTCCTCTACCTCAGGACATCGCAGATCTGCTAGAGAACAATCTGGAGCTGCTCAGGACACTGGACAGGTACTCAGCAGTGATGTCTCTTATTGGCTACTCAGTGATGTGTTTGAGGGTAGATGAGGAAGGGCAGTACACTCCCAACAAACAGTCTGTAGTGAGACTGAGGGCAGCACCTCTACCTCAGGACATCACAGATCTGCTAGAGAACAATCTGGAGCTGCTCAGGACACTGGACAGGTACTAAGCAGTGATGGGTCTTATTGGCTAGTTAGTGATGTGTTTGAGGGTAGGTGAAGGAGGGCTGTACACTCCCAACAAACAGTCTGTAGTGAGACTGAGGGCAGCTCCTCTACCTCAGGACATCACAGATCTGCTAGAGAACAATCTGGAGCTGCTCAGGACACTGGACAGGTACTCAGCAGTGATGTCTCTTATTGGCTACTCAGTGATGTGTTTGAGGGTAGATGAGGAAGGGCAGTACACTCCCAACAAACAGTCTGTAGTGAGACTGAGGGCAGCACCTCTACCTCAGGACATCACAGATCTGCTAGAGAACAATCTGGAGCTACTCAGGACACTGGACAGGTACTCAGCAGTGATGTCTCTTATTGGCTACTCAGTGATGTGTTTGAGGGTAGATGAGGAAGGGCAGTACACTCCCAACAAACAGTCTGTAGTGAGACTGAGGGCAGCTCCTCTACCTCAGGACATCACAGATCTGCTAGAGAACAACCTGGAGCTACTCAGGACACTGGACAGGTACTCAGCAGTGATGTCTCTTATTGGCTACTCAGTGATGTGTTTGAGGGTAGATGAGGAAGGGCAGTACACTCCCAACAAACAGTCTGTAGTGAGACTGAGGGCAGCACCTCTACCTCAGGACATCACAGATCTGCTAGAGAACAATCTGGAGCTGCTCAGGACACTGGACAGGTACTCAGCAGTGATGTCTCTTATTGGCTAGTTAGTGATGTGTTTGAGGGTAGATGAGGAAGGGCAGTACACTCCCAACAAACAGTCAGTAGTGAGACTGAGTTGTGCTGAGCTGTGACACTGACATGTCCACACGCTCCACTCAATGTCACGTCTCAGTGTTTTTGTTATAGTGCAAATGTTGGTTTTACGCCCGGAATATGTTTGGTTTGTGTTTTGCAGCACACCTGCAAATCCGGATCGAATCTCCGCTCTGAAACATGTGTTCGTCATAAGGACTGTCATCCGTACCTGTCAAGACTTTGTGTTTGTTATTTTGGTTTGGATGTAGCTTTCACATTCGTGTTGTGTATTAGTTTTTCTCATATTTTTGTCTTTGCAGTCCTTCCACAGTCTTATAGATTTTAGGTAGGGATGTGGGACGACCACTCGCACTGTCACTATGTGGGGGCATGCTGTTGCAGTTGCTTGTCTGGGGACGGTGCGAGGAGCCGGCTCAGTGATATCGGACACACACACATAATAGACATGAATTTGAACGTATAGTGTCTTTGACCTTTGTGCTTCAAAACAAAAAAGTAAATCACTCCCAGGTCTAGGTCTTACCATGAGACCTATGTTGATAGCTTATCCCCTATATGAGAAATTGGCTTAAATGCATAATTAATCTACATAATTCTCTTATTCACATAATTTTAAAAACTGAAAAGTAGTTCTTTGTCTGAAATTCTAGTCGTGAGCTTCTATTTCAGTTTAAGCTGCCTGCAATATAGAATATATAAAAACATTGATGCACTTATATTAATAATGTATTATTTTCCTAGAGCACATAATGTACGTGCAGAGATGGCTGAAGGAATCAACAAACTCTCTTTGGATTCTTCAACAGCACTAGACGAAAAGACTAAAAAGGTATTTTACACTTTCATTGTCAAAATTACTTCATTCTTTCAAGCAGTTAATTCTTCCACTACAATGTCTCCTCATAGTTTTATTTATTTCTGCCAACAATTTTGATCATACTGTTTATTACAAAAAAATGTCCCACTTCTAAAACTATCGATAAAGTGTTTTGCAACATGTTTTCTTCAGAATTGTTTTTCTATCTAATAAACAATTCTGGTTTTTTCAGGCTGTGGAGGCATTCAAGAATAATATTGCAGAAATGTTTGAAAAGCACGGTGGTGAATGGAGTAAAAAAACTGTAGAAGAGATTTGGAGTTTTGGACCAAGAAGGTGCGGCCCTAATATACTCATCAACAGGATACCTGGTGAGATAAATATTTTAGACCGTCCCACCTTAAATAAACTGTGTCGGGCTTTGGTGGAAGGGGATGGCATCAGTGAGCTTAATAGGGATTACAAACAGCACCTGTTTTGCTTCTCTTTATACTTGCATAGAGGAGAAGGACACAGATTTTTTCTTTTTTTTTTTCTTTTAATTTGGTAAAATGGACATACTCTTGGTGAAGTGTTTTCAAATATATAGAAATATATGTATAAATCCTGTGTCAATCGGTTAATCTTAACGAGAGAAGAATATCTGAACCACTTTCAATATCTGTTCAGATTATCCTCTCGCTGAAGTTTCTATTTTAACACTCTTAGAAGTTGTTTAGCTAACTATTTTTTTTTAATTAAAAAGTCCTCACTTTTTACCTTTTACATTTTTCAATAGAGCACAGTGGCCGGAATGTATGGAGTGGGGAGAGTAAGCAAGGTTGCCAACCCTCACTGCTTGAGTATGATAGCAGTTTTGTCAATGGTTTCCAGTTGGCAACACTGGCCGGTCCAATGTGTGAAGAGCCGATGATGGGGGTGGCTTTTGTAGTGGAGGACTGGACAATAGACTCAAGTGCAGAGTCGAACACAAGGTATGTGAATATATTTTCTAAAGTATTTTATATAATTTTTAAACTACTCTCAGAAATTGGTTGCAGGCAGGAATAGGCTACATTAATCAATAAAAAATGTGATTCGGTTGGACAACAATTTTTCTAGTTTTAATTCTTTTTTATTTTTATTTTTTAAAAGGTTGTTGGCCTCTTTCAACCTTGCATTTGCCCGTCCACATAGACTCTGAGCCTGTACCTCGCTGCCTTGGGCCCAAAGTCTGTGACGCTACTGACTGAGCCTCCAAAAATACAAATTTTGTATTTTTTATAAAAAGATAGGGCATTTGCCAGGAATTATTAAGGAAAGTGGTTGAAAAAATGGTCAGTGACCACGAAAATTTCTACTTTTAATTTTGTGATGTTTTATGTGTCTCTATGGACTTATTTAAAGGTAAGCCTGCTTTCCTGTCAATTTCCTAAATTTTGTATTTTGAAATCCATGAAAAATTTTAAATCTTTCTTGTTGTTACAGTGGAGTGTTTGGGCCTCTGTCTGGACAGATAGTGTCGGTTGTCAAGGATGGTTGTAGGAAGGCATTTCAAGCTCAACCTCAGCGACTCATGGCTGCCATGTACAGCTGTCATATACAGGCCAATGCAGAAATTCTAGGTGAGTAACTTTAATGTTTCATTAGCATATTATTTTTACCTATATTTACTATTTAGCAATGTGGCCTGTGTCTGTTGTACAAAATGAAGAAAACTAGGCTAGGTTAAGAATCTCATTAAAGACGTCTGCCCAAGAAAAACCGAACTCTTTCCATTTAAGAAATACATATTTAGTATTTACATTTACTAAACAGCTGTGCTGCCGTGATAAGCTCGACATTTTGCACATACTCATCATAGACAAAAATACTGTGTTCACAGTCCAACACTCAATGGCTAATAAAATGGCGTATACAGGAATGAATTACACCTTTCCCTACTCACAACAATAACCATCACATAAAAAACTTCCAGTTCCTGTTGGTCACCCTATAGGTTTTAGTCCTTGTGGCAGACCTGCATGAAAACTCTCTCCTCTTGCTCAATTGTAAATCAAGAGCAAATGTTTTTGACGTTGCCCAGGTTGTATTGGGCAAATTATCTACATTAAAAGATGCTGGAACATGAGGTGATTTGCTATTGGAATGTTTTCCTGCAGTGTAAGTCTGGGGACAGAATTTTTCTATATTCTCTTTATAGTGACTATTAAATATTAACCTCAGGAAGAGAAATATGACTCAAAGGGAAACGAGGGCTTAAAAAGAGGAGTGTGTAACTTATTAACGTATGTAAGTTATTGCTGTAGATAAAATAAATGATACATTTTAAGAGGCAGTATCCGTACATGAACCCACAACGATGCTTCCTTAATTTCACTGTCAGTCACACTACAGATTTTCCCCCAAAGTGATTCTTCAACACTAGATTTGTGCATGGGTGAACTCTGTGCTAACCAGGCTTTTGTTACAAGTTGGCAAAGCGATTTTGTCAGCACAAATGGAACTGAACTTAAGTTAATGAACTTCATCTGTGGGAATTAAATTTCTATACAGAAAAAAATTAAATAACTGCAGAGCGAGAACTGTCCCATTGTGCATAATATAACAGGAATAGAATTTTATATTTTACAACAAATGGCCACAAGAGGTTAAAAAAATCAGCGTAACAACTGAAGCAAAATTTATTTCACATTTGTTTACAAATCCCACTAAGCTTAAGATAATAAACCCTAAGATCAGAGGAGATGTAAACTGAAAATCCTCAGCAATAAATAATATATTTACCACAAATATTTATAACTACCTTATAGTACAGATTTTTTCTTGAAAGATTTTTTGAAAAAAAAAAAACATAGACTATTATTCCCATTTTTGGCCATTTAGATGCGTAAGTATTAAGAATGTTAAATGTAACTTAAATTTAAATGTCTGATATGTTTGTGTGTTAAATGTGTGATGTAACAAATCTGTTGTGATGAATAAGATTAAAACTTTGATTGAACATAGTTATTACAATCAAGTTGTTGTAAAGCTGAAATTATAAACTAAGTTATATTAATAGGACATTGAAATTGTATCTTTATATTTAAGTTTACACAATAATTGTACAGCAAAAGTTTTGTACTTTTTAGTGAAATATGAATGTTTTTATGAACAGCAAATCTTCATTGAGATAATGCTTTGATAATACACTTTTTGATTTAATTCTATTTTTACCATCCAAATAAATTTATTAAATTTAATTATCCGAGAGCTAATAAAAAAGGAAACTTGAATTTCATTTCATATAAAGTCACCGGTGGGTACTTAGCACATGATTAAAGATTTATTTTTCATCGCTATTAAAACATTTATATAAACTTATTCTTTTGAACTATTTCTATTCCTAATATTAAGAAAGTTTTATACAAATTAACTTAATTCCATACTAATAAATATATATACAACTATAACTAGGTTCTAGGATATAGAATTGTATCTTTAAATAATCTATGACTATGTATATTAAGGATCATATTTATTCAAATTGTTTCATGGAAACATTAAAATCTTTATCCCATTATCTAAGTCAAATGTTTATATAAACAAATTTCTTGGAAATATGTTTATAAATTGAAAAAAATTACCTGGGAACTATAATTCCTTTATAAACATACCTAAAATACAATAAATTTTATTTAACTAACCTAAATGTTATCGATTTTAATCCTAAATAATAAATAGTATAATTTGTTGAAAAACACAGGGATTTTAAAGCTACTCAATACACATTCTTAGTTTCTCACAAGTTACCCGTGTTTTATTTGGTACTTTTTGTAGTAGCCTATACAACCTTTATGCAACCTGTTGATTTGCCAGAAATAAATTAAAATTTTTCTTAAGACGGTGACACACTATCGATCTTTTCCCCGATCAAGACCCCGAACCGAGCAGGGAGAAGGGAGATAAATATACGCAAAATTTCACTCCGAACATTTCCCCGAACAAGACCAAGACCAGACGAATTGTACCGAGCGCGGCAAAAGGGAGTTTAGAGAGAGATGGAGAGTGTGTGCGAGTGAGAGCGCGTTAAAAGTCGCTTTTTGAAAACTTGTCTCAAAAATAAAATATTCTAGAAAGTATGCTTATATGTATTGATGTGTATTGATATGTGTGGACTGATATGTATTGAGTTATATGTATTGACTTTTATTGGTTTTATTCATTGGATCATTTTTTTATAATATTAATGTTTGTATTAATTTTGAAAGAATTTAAAACAACATCAATTACTTAATTCACTTTAATATTATTGATATAATTAATTTAACGGTTTCTACATTTTCAACCTTGACCAAACAAACCACAACATTACATCTTAAATGATCATAATATATAACGGCAACATATTACCCAACATTTATTTATTTTACCAATTAAAGGGTCTAATTGCCATATTAAATTATAACTCAACGCTAGCACAGGCGGCCGCTCGGTGCGGCGCTCGTGACGGCGTACGGGGCAAAAATGTACCGTGACACACTATCGTACATCACTCCGTACATCGGACCGATCTTTTCTTTGATCTTTCGCCAAAAAACTGCCTCCAGAGCGCTCGTCTCCGTGCTCGGCCTGATGTCTGGTTCGCCGTCTGGATCGGTGTATGGACCTGTGACACACTATCAAACATGCTCCCTTTGACCTCCCCTCTCCCTTCTCCCTGCTCGGTTCGGGGTCTTGTTCGGGGAAAAGATCGATAGTGTGTCACCGTCTTTACATGTGCTACAAAGTTTTGAGTTGTTCAAAGAACTTAACAGAACTTGAACAGAACATTTTTTGTTGGCAATATAACAAGACAACTTAGAGTACGGTAGCTAAAGGAAAAGTTTTGTTGAGTTTTTAATTATTGTAATTATATAACCTCACTAACATTAAGGGCAGCTTTTACAAAATGTGATCAATACATTTTCTACAACATATTATAGCCTAATGAAGCTTTTCTTCTGATACATATAATACTTGTTTTAATGGAAAACTGGCAGTTAAATTCATGCACTTTATTAAAGTGACAATCAAACTATTGTCTGTCCCGTTGTTATCACACAAGGTGTTTAGGCTCTGCAGTCCTTATCACATGGAAGGCTCAGTCTAAGGGTAGTGTCTTCATCATTTCAGACACCTTATCCCAAGGAAATGGTGGTTTTGGACCTGTCAAACAAAAAAAAAACCTCATATTAGGCTACTCAAGTCAAAAAAAAAAAATAATATATATTTTTTCCACAACAGTTTTACAAACAAAATGACAAGTTTTAATTTATGCTACATAATTATTTTATTTACTTTAATAAACATATTAAAGTAATTAACAAAAACTGGAAAACTTTAATACTAATTTAAAAGATGTACCTTCCGATGAAAATCAAGTGTTATGGAAAATTCTACAGTGGTCTGTGCATAGATTTGAGTTTTTAAGAATGAATTTATTTTTTTTCATTTCTGAGCTGGATTAATTTAGGGGAAAACATTATTATTGGCTGATGGAAACTTTGAGCTGGATTTGATAAATATTTTAAAACATGTAAAACAATTTAGGCCTATTTCATATTTAGTTACAATAATTGATGTTAAACTAAAGTTACAGTAGAAGTACTCTAACCCAAAATATAATTGGAAAACAATATCTTTGGTTTGCAATTGATTTCTTATTTCTCCACAGAAGTGCTTGTATAAAAAAATTCAATATTTAAGTAATGAGTTTTTACTTTCATTAATAAAGCTTCTACAATTTTAACTTTTCCATCATAAGGTGTAGGTACATATTGGATTTTTTACTCAAATCAGTAATTGACTGGTAAAAGAATACAATTTAACAATCATGGATCAAAACAATAATTGATGTGATGTATCTGGGTATTCTTACTTCTATAATGTGGTAAAATACTATTACTTAATCATACTATAACTCTTGTATATTTCTGTATACAGGTACTAAAGTATTTTTCTTTTATTTAATCACATCATTCTATTGTTTTTATTTTATTCAGTCTAACTTATTATTTTTAAAGTTTTAACGCAAATTCACTTCTCTTTTTGATAAAAAGTTGAGCTTCTGCTATTATTTTTAACCACTAACATATAATAATAAAATTAATATAATGTTTATGACCTACCGACCAAAAGCTTTTTATCAAGGAGCTTTTTAATAATGACTTAATCAACAATCCAAACACAGTTATATCCATTTTGGGTTAAAATAACTGTACAAATGTAGGAGAAAACCATAGAGCAGTGAACAAAATTTAAAACAAAAATAATCTCTACAGGTCATTTAGGTTTGTATCTAATTTGAGAACAGCTGGATATTGCTTTGAGATGGGCAAAGCAAGTAGTCAATTTGCAGTAAATTACAGGATCTTGATAATTAGATGCATGCAATGGCTTCCTACAGACTTATTTGAATGGCTACTGGCCTAGCTGTACAGAAGCATAATTTGCTTTTGGAAAATACATTCTTTTTTTAACAAAGCTAAAAAATCACTATTATTTTGGTCTAAGGCAGTCTTATAATATAAAATTGTCTTTATTTAAATAAAGGGATATTTATAACTATTTGTATATTAATATTCCTATATGTGAGACACATTGTCTTTTATAAAAATAAAAAAAAACATTCAATTAACTTATTGAACTATTATTATTTATTGCTTGCGCCCCAAATTTTTTGTTTTAAATCTTACAAGTATTTATTCTCTCCACATATTCATAAATTATTTTCTATTTTTTAGTTCACTTAAAAACGTGGTATTTTTAAAAAGTCCTTTTATTTATAAATTAGTTTCTACTTTTTAGTCTTTAATGTGTAAATATGTTAAAATAGTTATTTGTATAACTAGTGGGCGAAGTGGCACTTTGCTGCACATGAGAGAAATGTTTATGCACAAGCCGTAGGCAAGTCAGTTTCCACCTGTGTTACACATTATATTTTACCTACAGTTACTATAAACCATATAAATATTTAGTCTTCCAAACACTGTACAACACGTTTTTTAGGTTTGGTTAAATCCAAACATTGAACGAAATGGGGAACGCTGCACACCAGCTGATCGTAGTCGTAATATCTTTAAGTGATGCCAACTTATTTTCAAGCGTACACGAATTACGTCCATAATAAAAAGTACACTGCTCTGTGTTGTTTGGCTGAAAACGCCAAAGTAAAAACTGTGCGCCAAAGTAAGGCTTTCTGTACTATAATCTGTGCAAGGAAGCCCACTTTGTCGGGTGACTGTAGGAAAAATCTATTTTATATGGCCTGTTAATACATAACTAAAACCTTTTTAACTGTAATCAGATGTTGTTGCTACTACTATTCTCATAATCATAAAACTTAGAATCATAGAATCTCTCGGGAGCAGAACCTGTACCTCTTAACCTCTGATCTTTGAACAAAACTGTCAAAAGTATTTACACCTGACTTCAATTGATATATTAACATTCTTCCATAATGTAAACATTGAAAATTTGGAAGCCTATGTGGCGTAGTCCAAGGGAAATTTGAAAATAAAATGATTTAATATTGCATTGTCATCCATTTGTGAGCTATGTTTCAAGTTTCAAGTCTCTAGCTCATCATAAAAACAAACTTATATGGTTTTGGAGAAGATCCCCCATAGATAGACTAGTTTCTTATCACCAAGAGGATTATCATTTATGGTTTACTTGACTAGAATAGATAACATTTTTATTATGCTGACACACCAGGGTGTGTATTTTATGGCATGAGTACTATGGCAGCTAATGATTATTGAATGAATGACAACATTTTTACACAAAAAGATCAACTGGTTCTTTAGTCAGGATAAATTAAAAGCCCAATGGTCAAGGATCAGGTTCCGATTTCGAACCATTAAAAAGATTTCAACTTTGCTTAGCATCGAACCAGGAACCATCTGATAACTAGGTGATTGGTAGAGCCACATCTACCATGTAACCTAAGTTTCCAACTACCTCTGATCCTCAGACTCCTGGTGTAGCGCATGGGTCGACCTCTCCGCTTGGTAGAGTTGCTGGCTTTGTTGACACACATCATTCCATACACTCGTATCCCCGGCACACTGGCATAGGTGGGCTGATCATGACTCATGGGGCCCTCTGTGTATAGAAACAGAAGTATTTGAGTGGAAATCAATAGATTGGCTTGTTGTATTTGCTTACTTTGAAATGAAAAGGTAGCTGTATATCACCATCATGTGAAAATACCTGGTTAAACCTTTTTCATCGATAGGCCCTACATTCATTACATTTTTACTGCATTGAGTATCAATAAAGTCTGTCATATTAATTGTAAGATAATTATATTATCCTGTTATTATTAGGAAATATCTCTACAACTTGTTTATGAGTCAAAAATGGGTTATGCATAACATCAGTGGCAGTTAAAGGGGGGGGGGCTATAGGGGTGACCCTGGAAATATAAATTTAAATATAAATTTTGTCATTAAAACATAACAGAGGTTTTTGGACTCGGTTATAGACGTTAAAATTGGCTTTAAAAAGTCACAAATTGGCTTCAAAAATAGCAAATTTTCCTGGGAAGGACCCCCCTTGACAAGAAACCACATAACATAGACACACAAATATGGCTTACATTTATCTGAAATCCTAGTTTAAATAAATATAAAAAGAAACAGAATTTTACACATTTTAGTCATCATCGTAAATTGTGTTCAAACTACATTTTTACATTATCAACAAGATGAAACTTTAAAATCTTGGTCTTCAGGAAATGACAGTGACGATAAATTGGCAAAGTTAGTGGCCGAAATTTTGGATGCATTGTGACAAGGATTTTAAATGTAGTTTGTCCTGATGTTGGATTGCTGCTATGCATCTGAAATGTCGGCCATTATCTTCACCTATTGAAGGACACAATCATCTAACAAAGACCAAGGTTTGACTGTCCACTTTGTCCTTGGAAGCTGATTAAGAACAGATGGGACTTTTCACTTTACCAATTCATTAGTTCCATTACCTTAACAAAAGTCTGGAATAATAAGATGTTAACAAATGTTTTCTAGTTTTTTTACTTGTATGCTTAAAAGATAAATCATCAAACTAACCAAGTACGCTGGTGTCAGGACACCGACAGATAACGAGATAGTGTGACTTTCCTGTCCGAATGTTCTGTAGAGCCAGCAGACTCCAGTCTCGAGGCACCCGACACATCCTCATATCAGCTACTGGCTCACATGTCTTGACTAGAGTCAGGATCTGTAGAAAAGGATCAACTTTCAGGATTTGTTAATAGCTACCACAAACAAGTTATTGAATATGCTTTAGAACTTACTGACTTTTTCTCACTTACTCCTGTGGCCACTCAGTTCAAAGTTGATTTTTTGTCTTGCCAATAAGTTTCCTCCATACTCTTCTTGCCTCCAAATGTCAACCTTTTTTACAAGTTTCCTCCGTCTGCTACCTTACATTCTTACTTGATATTTGTTCCTGGTGGATGACCTCCCTTCTGGTTAAACTCGCAATACTATCGTTATCAAGGAATTTTCCTCCCTCTATTTGATCTTCTGTACAAATTACTGAGCTTTAGTACTCTCCAAACCGATTTTGGTATCAAAAGAAAGCTTATAATGTCCTCTTTGTAAGCAATACAAAATTTTGTCTTAACTCACAGTAGTTTTCATTTAAATAATTGTTTTATTGAAGCATGTCGTAAAAATCACATTTCAGAAAAGGGACCTCTTGTCGGCCCTATGTTATTTCTCCATTAGATAAGATAAGGTACCTCTTGTCGGGGCAGCAAAATTTGTGAGATATTTTGTTCTCCGTGAACTGAAATTTGTTGTAGTTCTCTAAATTTCCACTAGAATGCAAAGCAATTTTTTTTTTTACTAAAATCTGTTTAAAAAGTGTATAGGCCTATTAGAGGGCAAAATAACATTGAGCGAGAAGAGGTACCTTTTCTCAGACCTTGCAAAGAGGCTAACAAAATGATTTATTTCGACCTTTTGCATCTTCAATTCTATATTGTAACCGATACGGTCATGTTCTATGTTAAATGAGTTATAACATTCGATAAAACCCCGAAATTAGGTATTTTCGACCTTAATTACTTATATCGGCCGTACTGAAAATTTTTCATCTCCGACAAGAGGTCCCTTTTCGCTTTCCACATCACATATTTCTCCTCCAATATTATTTGGCTATGTTGGTACCATAGCTTTGGTCGCTTTCAATGCTATCTATAAAAGTTGGATAAGAGGGGACAATTTGTGTTATTACCTTACTCCTCACGTGACTTTAATTAATGTTTGCAATTTCTAGTTTTATAAATGTATATGAAGCTTTTTTATTTAATAAATACATAAAACCCCTACAAAAGTACATAAAATAAATAATAAACAATTGCCTAATTTACTTTCCTGTGGATAGTTTACTTGGAAATCGATACTGATAGTTGGTTTTAAATGGCTCAATCTGTTCGGATTTGGTTAATTGCTATTTGCTGGTGAACCAAATTACACCAGAAGAATATATAGTTGAGTCAGACAACCAGTGCTGCACGCTGGAGTGGAGGTACAATTTTCCTGCTACTTGCTCCATTGGCTGTGACATTGTTTGTTTCTGAACCACGCAGAGTAACGGAACTATGCACTATCCATTATCTCATTTACATCTCTCCCTCTCCCAGCTCTTCCTCTCAAATAGTTGCTCTTGATTTATCCTTTATTGTTGAGGAAAACTTATAAGGTATTAAAAGTCAAGACTGAAATTTAAATTTGGCACTTAACTAACACTGCTGTGTTATTTAATTGAGTCTCAGCATTTTGAGATTTGGCCATTAATAATATGATCATCAGAAACCGTTGTTACATTATTATTTGGTACTGGACTAGACTTATTGATACTTGTTTATAACTACTGTAGTGTATTGATTATCCATGCTTTCGCTTCTTATTTTTCTGAGAGTTTTGAGTTGCTGCTGTTCATACCATCAGTTGTGTATTTATTTAGTATCAAATTGACAAGACTTTATCTCCCCCAGCTTAATAACTGTTAGGTGTTATTTGCATACTTAAATGTGACTTTTGATTTTCTACATAAGGAATTAAAGGCAACAAAATATCTTCTTGAGTAATCTTCTGTTGCCAAAATCTAATATCGTAATTACATCTCGCTCTTAATTCTTAAGACAAGGTTTAAAGTCATAAAATCTTCACTGCTCTTTTTACCATTTCCCTGAAGCATTGTACATTTAAATTGTAAATTTTAAATCCGCTTGTTATTAAAGTAATGAGATTTCCACAAGTAGAAAGGCATTCACGAGAGTTTGTATCCTGAAGCATGGATCTACTTTATTGAGTTTACCAATTCCTTCAATTTAAACTAGTCGTTTCCATTACTCGAGGCAATACAGTTTTTGAAATTATATATCCAAGCTTAGAATTATGGTGATTTTTGCCAGCTCGCTTGGTTAGCAACTAGTTATTGATTTAGCAAATTCCACTGGTAAACGAGCGTTCTACATAATGTCTATGGAGGCTTACAATTAGCTTTAAATTACCATTATGAAAAAAAGTCTTGCAATTTAGTGAGTTTTTTAGCTTTGTAAAGATTGTGTGGTCAATAAAGTTCTTTGAGAGATGCATTGAAGATGAAAAATTTAATTTTGTAAACGTAAAATTTATATAATCTCTACCATATGGATAATTGTTTTAGGCTAGTATAGTTCAGATTGATCCCAGTTCAGATAAATAATACTTTTTTAAAATAAAACATTGGCTCTAATAGTTCAGGCTTTGGGGTGTAAATTGACACAATTTTTGATAATAGAAAAATTATGGAATCTCAAACGGCTAAAGCGGATGACGAAGGCGGAATTTGCGGCTAGGTTTTAAGCATATTAAACATTTTGACAATTGGTACCCATCTTCTAATATAAATTTTTGTTCTACTTTTTTGCCCCTTTACATTTTGATCTGAAATTTTTTTCCAGATGATAGGAAATGCACTCATTGTCAGCTTTCTCTTAGACTGTAAACTATACCAACCAACGTTTACTGACCATCAATATTATTAGACTACCAAGGTCTACCGTTTAACTTACTTTATACTAAAGCTTACCTTTCCCTTGGGGTCCATAGTCAACTCTGTGGTGTGTAGATCGTCAGAGTTGAGACTGGCTGAACAAGGTTCTCTATATCGTGAAGGGCAGGCACACAGCGGCTGTGTGTAGTTGAGCCTTACGTAAACTGCGTTACACACCTGAAAACACATCAATATTGGCATCAGACGCTGGATAGAAGATAGCTCAAGCAAATGTTCAGATTACTAGAGTAACTTGTTATAGAAACTCACACCTATTTTACAAAACAAACCTGATGTGATGAGGATTATGGACTTCAAACATTTTTGTAGTAATCTAATGTAAAAAGGTTTGAGGAGGATTGTGACAAAACTGGATAACCTAAAGTAATTAGGTTTTACTTTGATATCAGAGCCATTATCATCAAGCTGGGATTTGAGAATGTTAAGAAGTGACATACTTGATAATCTTGTATCACTCTGTGATTGGTTGTTTTACAACATATAATTTATAATTAATTACAGAAATGGAATACTTCAAACAACAAACTTATTTAAATATATATTTCTGCAACAAAAACAGACAAAGGCTGTAAATAATCAAAACATCCACATTTAGAAAAAAAACATGCATTGGGATGAAAGAAGATAAGTTAATATTGGCACTCATAAAAACATGGTACTGTAGATTTAATGATATCGTAAATTTTCCATTACTGAGTTCTTTATCTGCAATGGCTTTATCTTCGTTACCATGCAAGGACAAGAAACTAAAGTGTAAAAGTTTGATTAAAGAAGGACCATTTCAATTATTATAATGGCTACACATCTTGGAGAGGTTTAGACTGTCTCACCTTAATCTCTTTCAAACAGTATTTTTGAAAATGAAGATACCCCAAACGTTTATTACCAAAACTGTTAATGGGTAATGGGATGAGATTCTGTCATGAAGCATACATTGTTCACGGACATAAATTACTGTTTATCGTCAAACAGCAGTGTAATATTTATTATGATTGTTATAGTAGTTGATTGATCTGACCTGTTGTACAGCACACTCTGGTAGCAGGTAGATGTGTTGGTTGTGAGGATAGTAGTGGTATTTGGTTGGCTTGGTAGCTGTACCTCCTGGTAGCCTCACTGTATCCTGTAAAAGAAAAAATATGACTCATCAGAAGTTTTAAGTTTCCATTGATAATACAACATATTATCTATTGATAATAATATATTATGATAACTTAAATATTTTATTATAGTCCTCGCCACCCTAACTTGAGGCAGCCCAAGGCTGCACAGTGCACACTGCACACCTATATCTAGGGTGGCTTTGGGCTGCCTCAAGTTAGGGTGGCGAGGACTATACTATTGAAACTTTTTGAAAAGAAAGGTGGATATTAGTGTATTCCTTGCATGTGCACATGATTAATTTATCACCCACACAAGAGTTATCTCTCTTGGGCTTGACATCAGGCTGAAACTGGTAGTTTAGTTAGATTTTCTGGAGTTTTATTATACTGTATTCTCTCGAGAACATTTGGGGAACTGATTCGAAAAGTTCCTGGAAAACAAATGATATAAATCTGGATTGTACATGAAAATACTTAAGGTGCGTTACCAGCACAATGCCGCACAAGGAAAGTAAACGAAGCAACTTTCTTCTACACAAGGGAAGTGTTACAGATTAAAATAATGTCGAATCACCAGCTGATCGTGAATATCGGCGGGAACGGTGACAATTGGCGGTAAAAGTGGCGCGCGGTTATCAGAGCGACCACGTGACCGGGGACACTTTCCCTCGACATTAGCCGTGAACACGTCAATGTCAATGTGATTGTGATTGAGCCGACACATTTGATAGTTGATAGTTTGAAACCTTTAGTATGTTTACTTTTCGAAATGTCACCTTTAGTTTGTTCTTTTTTTACTGAGACGTCGACATATTTTGGGTTGCTTGCATGTTGAGCGTTAAAAATGCCATAAATCATGTAGTCTTCATACTTTGAACTTTGCAATTTGATCTAGACAATGGTTATGAAAATGTTATTGGAGAACATCATAACATCTAAAAAGCACTTCACAATTAATTGCAAAATTCAGGTTTCAGTTTTCTTAATGTATCACGCTTTCGTTGTTTATGCACATGC
Source organism: Macrosteles quadrilineatus (assembly GCF_028750875.1). NCBI lineage: Eukaryota > Metazoa > Arthropoda > Insecta > Hemiptera > Cicadellidae > Macrosteles > Macrosteles quadrilineatus. Next base: position 23,896,689 of record NW_026542602.1, read on the forward strand.
ACTTTTCCAGAGCTTTTGAATAGATTACTCTCAAGAAAAGGTTTACACCGGGGAAAATGTCAATCTGAAATCTGCTTTTCTACTTTTTTAATCGACCCCTATATTCATTCCGTAGATGACACGGCATTATGCTTATTTTAAGTGTTTAACCTCTTTTTGAATGAGTTCTGTACAAACAGAATATTTGACAAATACTGTAAATATCTGCGTTAATAACATGGATATTTTTTTACGTTTTAGTCAGCTTTTTCAAAGACCTTTTGAATGGGTTAAGCCTATGGTGAGAAAATGCTCACATGATGATTTGTCTAAATCTCAGTTCAAAGTGTTTTTTTTTCAATCTGTCCTGCACCATACGATTACCATCAGACGTTTATTGAAGTTTCTTTGAAGTGATGTTTTACTTTGTCAACATAGGCCCGTACTAGGAACATAATTTTTAAATGCAACGACTATCTATCTATCTTATTTATCTATGTTTGTTTAACGTGGTTTTTAGCTTTTTCAATGGACCGACATTGTGCATTTACGCGTGTAGAAGAGACGTTTATCTATGTTAGTTTGACCCGAGTATAAAATGGGTGTCCCAGCACGAAAGTGAGATTAGCGACTGGGAACTCACGACTGCAGTTGTGGGACTCACGATAATACAGCTGCTATTGCCTTCCACTTCGTGTGTACCGTGGTACCGTGGCTTGAGACGGCGATGGTCCCAAAATGACGAGGGAATGGTGTCAAATGAATACCAAGTGCCGAAACAGAACTCTTTTCGACGCTGAAAGTTCAAATTCTTCAGCGATCCCGAAGTCACGCACGGTTAGAGTCATTGAGTCGTTTATGGATCGATTATTGAAATGTATTCCCACTAAAAGCTGCTTAATTTTGTTTCGGGATACATTTTCACAAATCTTTGAAACAGAGAAAAGCAGTTTTGTGTTCGTATTTGGTACATGGTATAGTATTTTGTTTGCAATCAAGCATACCGAAGTGTATACTGTAACATGACCTTTCTTATTCACTGTATTTTGCCCTTTAATGGCTAATTATGGATTCATGAATGTGAGCCGAAACTGTTAGCGAACGCCATCATATTGAAATACCGTTTGAGTATGTAAATAATTGAATCACTTGATGGCATACCGACGAATTTATTATATAACTGTTTGAGATATTGTTTACATTCCAATATCAGCTCCCTGCACTACTCTACCACAACAAGCACAACAGGGGCCCCGCTACCCTCGACAATGGTAACAAAACGGCATTTACCGCATGATAATTTACCACAGGGAGTCGACGATATGATTGGAAATTCCCGAAGTTGAGGTACAATGTCGAAAACGAGCGTGGCGGCCGACAATCGAATAACAATCGAATCGAACGGTACATTCGATTGTGTGTCCGTTACTCGGCTACCGTGGAATCGGCGAAACTGCGACATTCTCGTCATCGTCATCACGTCATCGGCCTGACAGTCGTAGCGCGTGCCGAGCGTGCTGAACGTGCAGCTGACACGCCGAGCCTGAGACTCCCGCGATGATACTAAGTCTCATGGGCACTCTAGTACTAATGAGCATGAAGAGGACGCATGGAAAAGCTTCAGTAAGCTTAACACCCAATAAAGTTCACGTAACGTTTTTTTTCGTAATCGATGGACGTAATTGATCGCTGAACACATAGTTACATTACACGGCAAAGTTGTATAGATTAATTTGGTCTTTCATGGTTATCCCGGACTTTTTAAATGGCTTTTACATCTAAAATCTTTATTAGTGAATTTATTTGGTTGGAAAGCACTTTGCAGGTTAGGAGTGTAGGTGTTTCTTACAACTTTACTACTGTAATATCTTTATAGTAATTCCATACTCAACCAAAAAAATTCAAACCTTAATGTAATTTTACGTTTTTATTTCATTCTGTTTTATTTCCACTTCCCTTCGTGTTTGATGGTTTTGGGTTCCATTTTCATAGACATTTTATACATGACCGGATGCATGATCGGACCATGGGAACGGGTTTTAACGGGGGGTTTTATGGGGTAAAAATTGTTTTTTCCAATTGTTTACTCTTAAAACACAAAATGTATAAATTTTTCTCCAGACCTTTTTAAAGAGCTTAATAAAACAAATAATTTAGTATATCAAAGTGTTTGTACGGTGATTGGTAACGGAGAAAATTAAAAAAAAAAATGTTTACTTAAAATTCCTATGTTCATGATTGTCTTATGGAGATTATTGTAAAATGTTGTAGTTGGCTTGTTTATAGATATATTTTGATCAAACTTGGCGGATTTATTTATTTCATACTAAGCTATTGATATTTTTATACAAAACACACTTTATTAGTTTCCTTGTAGCAGCAAACCTAGGTACTCGTTAAACCTAATGTTATTTAAATAGATTTAATTGAAAATCACTTCAGGCAAATGTAAATTTGCTTAGACGGCAGGTTTGCTGCGGCGGGGGTATTTTATCAATTAGATTAACTTTTGATTGTTCAAATCCATCATCAGTAATGGATTTCAATAAACCAATCATCTGGAAGGATAAAATAAATATGTATTTTTGGTCTTATCAGAGCGGAACTTAGATCATGACTAATGTTTCACTTTCTCCCTACCTCATACCAATGATAAAAGATTGTCGTTCCGACGCGACGGCAAGAAATGTTCATGGTATTATGTTTTACATTGCAATTTACATTACATTACGATCACACTCGTCAGTGCACCATCGACAGAATCGTGTCGTCCGTGACTACGGTTGTAGTAGCAGACTACACTACTGAACTCGCATGTCGTGTGCAACACTACCTAGAATAACGCTAGTGATATTGTATATGGTAACATTTTATCTATAATGAAGTCTTCAACATGAAATGATTTAAAACTTGTTTAGTTACTCAATACGAATACTGAGGATTACAATGCTAGTACTTGTATTAGATCATACGAGAGCATAACAATGTTTCGCTGGCTACTTTGCATAGCAAATGAACTTTTAAGAATCTTACTGCCAATAAGTATTGACAAATGAATTGCTCAGTTGTTTGTTTCAACTGAAAATAAAATATCAGTAACAAAACTCAAAGAAAAAACCAACACGTTGCGTGCACCGAGTTCCAAAACATGCTGTGTGGAATAATAAAGAAATCATAAAGGTTTCATTACAATTGGTCAATTAAGTACTTATGTGGTTCACTGACTACGGCAGCTGTTCTCAGGTCCTCTGTATCATTTTCGTGTCCAACGATGGCTTTTCCTACGAAGCTATGATGAGAAATGCTATATAGTGAATGGTAATGCCACCAGTCGCTACTGGGGACTTAGCTTGCGTTGCCTGACTATTCAATTCCGCCTTTAATGACTTATCCGTTTATAAATAGGACATTACGGACAACGGTGCAATCTATACTATCATAAATTAAACATGTCTTTCATGGCGTGTTACATTGTATTTCTTCGGAATCTTGGTTTCGGTATGAGTTTTGTGGATAGTTTGGCCGTCTGCAAAATATGTATGGTATAGCTAATGGCGATTTCAAAATCAAGAGAATTGGTTAGAGGAGCCAATTTGTTGTAGAAGACAAGTTCCAAAATATTACATTAAGTTTGAACACATTAATTAAACATCATTTGTATATAAACAAATTGACCGATCTGCGAGTAACTGCAAGTTTCGGGTGATTTTACTACGAGATTTAAAGATAGAGAAAATACCTTTTGGTCGGGGGTAGGATTTTATTCTGGTTTAGGCAATTGATCCGTAAGAGGTTGTGTCTAATTAACGTGTATTTATATTAAATACACTTTCAATACAGGTATATGCTAACAATTTTTATGAAAATGCCAAGTAAAGATCCAAAAGATACTACTTTACATTCATTCCTGATAAAAATATATACAGAAGAGTTCCATATTAACAGATACAATAGTTAGCCTGTTTGCTATTTACAGTTATAATCAACAAAGTTTAGAATAATTTCCGTTGGTGAGTTCAAAAACCTGGAAAATCGTTACGGTCTTTTACAAGGCAGTAGTAATTGAAATCTAGCACAATTGTCTTTTAACGATCTGGAATTAAACTAGCGGAGGTAAACGGTCCATTGGAAGATAGTTTTACGAGACCACACAAATCTCTGGCCTACAAAGTACTTTGGTATGAGAGTTCCATTTATTCAAGGAGATCATCAGCTTCAGCAGATTTGCACCACTGACTATACAAACTCTGCATAATGAATGAATAATGCTTGCACGAATGCACCATGTTTCTCGTTCGGTCTACGTCGACCTCCTGAGGGCATTATTTTATTTATCCCAGCAATTCACTTGTGCAAGTATAATTTGTAGCGAATTTAAAGCCCGCTACACACGGTCAGTTCGGTGTGTCAGTTTGGTGTGTTCATTTCTAACTGTCACTTCAAACTGAACGCAGCATTTATTTGCATCCACACGGTCAGTTCGGTGTGTCAGTTCAACGTGCTACCTGGGGGTGAAATCCTCCCAGGTACGCTTCCCTTCCTGGGAAGTCGTACTCGTTCGTATGTATTTTCATAAAAATGTTTATTTTCCTACACACGACAGATTTGTTGGTGATGAGATGGATCTCTTTCACCTTTCCCACAATACCTAAAAGAATTATATGATTACTAAAGTTATTATTTGTTGTGAATTGTATATGACTTAAATGACAATAAACAAACTGTAAACAAAAAATGACATCTACAGTACACCGGACAGAACTAACAAATAAATTTTCTTCAGCTTATTCTTAAGTATGAGAATTCTACTAAGGAAGTGTGTTTTATCTATGGTATAGGTTATATAATGACGCTGCGTATGCTCAAATACCAAAATTTGACTAACTGAACTGACGCGGCGGTACACACGCTCACTTCGGACTGACATCAGTTCGGTGTGTCACACCGAAATGATGAATTTTCATCAGTCCATCAGTTCAGTTTTTTGATGTGAGCTCACATCAATTTGGCGTACACACGATCAGTTTGGTGTGTCAGTTCGATGTGAACACACCAAACTGACACACCGAACTGACCATGTGTAGCGGGCTTAATGCTTACAACTACGAAACGAGTTATATATGCTATTCATCGGGTCAAACGGAAATCTGCATGGTCCCTATGAAAGCTGTCACAGCTCAAAGTTGCGGCAAAGTATAAATATGCAGCAATTAGCAGCTTTCTGTACTATAAACAGTACAAGGAAGCCAACTTTGTCGGGGGACTGTAGGAAAAAAATATTACACTAAGTAATGCCCAACGCTTATAAATTTCAAGGCGGTTTCAATCTGTCGACACGTGTCTCCAATGCTCCCCCTATAACTCAAGATTGAGCCACCCGCGCCGCGACTCCAGTCTACTATTTCTGTAACAGTGAGCGAGGAGTGAGGTAGCGAGAGGTGAGCGGAAGACCGAATTCCGAGCCGTATAATTGCATAAGTGGGCAGTAGACTAGAGTGGACTAGTGGACCACAGTAAAGCACCGCCGTGCGTCGTGCACAACACCGCTAGGACAAACACGTGACCGCTGATCCAGATAGGAAAGGTCGACCAACGGCCATTAGTTTAATTTGGGTGCGGTGCAGGATGAGAAGAGTCGTCACAGTCACCATTTCTGACACAAGTGATCGTTTTTTAAATGCATGTCGATCATTCTACACCATGTTAGGTGCAGGCTGGAGAGGACATTGTCTTAGAACAGCCTTAGTTTGGTGGGGTTTCGGCTCCACAAGGCTCCATGGACTGAAACATCACGAAACTAACTATCACTATGCCGCTAACATCGTAGCTAATACGATAAGTAATCAAATTATTGAGGCTGAAATGCAGTGCAAAACCGCCAAGACACTAAATTTTCTCAAAATACATAATACTGTATATGACATAAAGAATACTTCAATATCTGTAGAAATCTCTAAAATTTTCTAAATATTTTATGCTTTGGTGACTCAGTCTTTACTGGCCGCACAAACGAAATCCATTACAGTGTTTGTTTCAATATTCCTAAAATCGATATAAGCCTAAATGTAATTTACCAACGTTCGTAATGTTCATTTGTATTACAGGAGAGAATGTTATCCCTTTTTGGCAACATCACTTATGACAACATGTCCTCATGTATCACTGCAAATGTAAAAAAATGATGTTAAATGGATAATGTGTCATTGGAAAAGATTTTATCATGTTTGAATTCTAACGTAACATCTGCATCCCGGCCCAAAACGTTAGGCTAAAAATGATGTCTTGTAGAATAAATGTATACTACAGTAAGGACACCGTAAAATCTTTATTTCTTGCTCTGAAAAACTTCTCATAAAGTCGAAAAGAAAGTCGCTTGAACCAGATATACCGGATTTATAAGTAACGTTTCTCATTTGCAGAAATTTAAGGTTTCCATTTAATCTGGAATAAGCCGAAATATTTATTTGCTCTCTGAAGCAGAGCATCGAACACTCTCCACAGCGGGCGCCAGTCACGGATGGCACCGTTTTGAGAAGATACATTAGCGACGCGAGCGTGTGCTGATGCTGGATTGGATGCTGGAATCCTAATGGGTTGCCGCAAGTTTTGATCTGCTTTGTTGTGGCACAGAATATTTTGGGGTGTACAACTACAGTTGCTTCAGTAACTATATTATGCCTTTTAGCTGGATAGTTGAGTGGATATTTCGTAATCGTAAAATTGCCCTGCGATTCAGGAAGTCTTTATGATGGTCCAAAACTGGGCCTTGCTGATCAATGAGCTTCTAGTAAATGGCCTTGGCTAAAGAATAGGCCGAAAAGACAGTACAATACAGTCGTCTCGCTCATTCAAAACTCATGTTCGTCTTAGCATGCGCACACTTTGTGTTAGCGTCGTATAGGTTTAAACTAATCTAAAGAACTATTTCTAAAATAGTTATGTTTAATAGTGTCAGGGAAGAAGATAAAAAATATTGTCGAAGGATCCGTGTGGTGGTACTTCGGATCCCGACCTATTCTGTTCATATATGGAGGCAGAAGGTGCATCCGGAAGCATTCCAGGGTCGCAATCATGAATATGTATATTGTTAGATAAGACGAGAGTGAAACTCGGATGTACAATGACTGCGGTATGTAGACCTCTGGGAAAGAGGCAGTCGTACCCTTGGCAGTCTGCACGACCGACCCACTGCGGTGGCACGACTGTCACTGTAGACAGGTGCAGGCTGATCAATACTGTCTTGGAGTCATAATATTGTGAAACTTATGTATACATGAAGTAAAAAACCCATGGGTCTTTTATTTTTATTTCTGTTTATAGTTTTCTATGCAAGTTAAATATGTACCTTTGATTGATTATATCATGGAAAAACCATGCCGATATAATCAAAAGTTCGTGACCACTGCAGAGTCCACTTGCAACTTGTGGTAATTGCAAATCGTATCGCACTTGACAGATTTGCGAAACCCGGTAGACAACAGGGACAACACAGACCCTACCACCTTAACAACAACAGCAGAAGAAATATATGAAAACCCTTTCCAAACCCCAACAAAGAACTCATAATAACATCACAAACCTCAACAACGGCCATATGTATCAAATAAAAATTACTACCCCAACCAAAACAATAGCACCACCTAAAACATCATCCTCAACCGGAACAACAGCGACTCCTAAATTGCTACCCCTACCAACAACAGTCAACAACAACAAAGCGATTCGTATGTCCACATGTGGAGCGAGGACGCGGCGGAAGAATGGAACGTGCGCGGACGTCGGTGGCTCGTGGCAGCGCATTAACAGTTTCCGATGTAACGGGCCTGTGTCATTTGTCGATGGGCGGCCTTAATATGGGTCCAAACAAAACAACGGCCGCAGGCGCGAAAACTGATTGCACTAGCATGGGAACTGGCACGAGATGCGTCTAGGGAGAGATACATGTGTAATGTGTAGAGGGAGGGTCGAGAACAAAATGACATAGTGTGTGGTAGAGGCTCAAATGCTGTCACGTGAAGAGGGAGGAGTTTTACGCATGATAGTGGACTTTGGAGTTGGATGATACAGCTTACGAGTTATTACACACAATGTTTTCATACAAACGTAGAAAAATTTAAGGCGATAAATTTCGAAGGCATGGTGATGGTTATTAGTGAAATATAAAGGAATATGAAGATATAGTTAGAAAACCCGTCATTTATGTTTTGCCTCAATGGGACATGGACTTAATACAAACGAAACCCTACAATTCTCACTTGTAACATAAGCCAATATGCTTCTTGGAAATTATAAATTTTGAATGAGAGCGTGATAAAAGGTCACTTTGTGCCTTGTAATGGGAACACAAGCTGGTAAGAGGTATCTGAAGAATGTGGCTTGGCCTCCCTTCGGCAAGGAAGTTTCTTTTCAGCATTGTGTTTTAGACATAGTGTCTGCATTAAGGTTCCAACATAAGTGCCTTAGAAGGAAAGAGAATGAATAAATAAACAATTATTGTGATTGTATTCCCCCCTTTGTTTCCATCATGATGTCCACAAGACTTCTTCCAAAGAGTACTAGCAGCAAAATTATCTCTGTTAATACAGTCATAGTTGGCAGCGGTGAACAAACACCTCAGACGTTAAAGTAGCTTGTCAAGGTGGCAAGTCACAGATCGGCCTCTTTGAACAGGATCCGCTGAGGAAGACAATGCGAACGTAATCGAAACGTCTGCCAACTGAAACGAGGGTTATGGTCTGATGAATAAAAGATGACGCAATTATGAGGTACGGTGGGTCTTCGGCGTGAACTACTTGGCAGTAACAACTTTGCAACCTGTTCGGCTTTGAGGCAGCCTACGTTGTCGGTGTCACCGTTGATTCACATTACCGGTCACTCAAGTACCGATTGGAGTTTGGACGTTTTAAGGTTTGCAATGCGATTTCTATGGTTATGGGATGCAAAATAAAATTGTTCATTTGAAGTTAGTGGTTTGGTTTTAGAGCTATTAATTCGCCAGTTTTAATAATAACATCTGTAGGAAATGTTCAAATATAAAACTCACGTAATTATGTGCACCCATGATGTATGTGAGAAGAATTTCGTAGGACAAATCTCTTATATTTCGCTCCTATGTTCAAGATGACAAGGGATTAATCAGCTCTGTCTCAACTCGGGAAGGTTCAAACGTAATATTTGAAAAGTTCCTTACGTTTGCTTATTTATCGTTCAATCAATGACAGAGTTAATGAATAGCATTGTTCAATCAATCTTTATTAACCTGATTATTTGAGCTATAGATGCTCCACGTTCATCAGTGTAGACCTAAACGGGTTTTAGAAAGGTCGATCTTCGTCCTTCCCAATGGAGAGGTTTTGTTTATTTTACTTGTCATTCTGCGTTGCTATTGCCTTGGTCCTCCTACCTGTACTTCCTGGGATTTTTATGGCCCCTAACTACTTTGGTTCTAATTTTGCTCTTACTTTCATTACGAAATTATGTTATCTTAAGTTTGCATTGTATCGCGTAGTGAGCTTAACACGAAACATCACTGAAATTTACCAGTCGAAGACAATAACGGATTGCCGTTCTCTACAGTCAATGTGTCCACCATCGAACGGTACGTCGTGTGCAAACCCTCAGCTCGTAACCTCAGAGATCGATAGAGATTGTTTTGCTATTCGCCCACTACCGTCCTCAGCAGCTGTACTATCCGCCTCCGCGACTTTCTACGTCTCCAATATCAGATTATCTGGTCATGCACTCATACGCGCTCTTTCACTTAGTTTATGGAAATCCGCTCACATTAGCGAGGTATGCAGCTCGTGCTCGTGCAGATTGCTGATACAACTGGTCTACCCAACTAATGGAACTGCTGCTGTAGATAATATTTGCTTATTCCAAACTACAGTCTAAATGACCTGTTAATTTCTTGCTTGTATGGTCGAATTTGACCTACTTCTACTTATGCACTACATGGAAAACATTGATTACAACACAAATGCTTTGTTAAACATTCGTAAACGCCTTTCCTATCTATAGACCTTACCTTGTACCATTTGACTCTTCAACGGTTTAGGATATGATTACTCTAGAACTCGCGCATCCAGTCTAATATTTTAATACTAAAGACTCTTTGCGATTCTCCGATCAACTGGATCACAGGTTGACTGAAGAAATGCTCATAGCTGGAGGAGTTGCAATTAATACATGGATACATTTCACAAATAAACTGGTACCCCTCTCCTAAACAAGTCCCCTCTGCCCAATTTTCGTACTATCTTAAATTAAAGCCGTACTTATCTTGCTTTGTCGGGTTCGTGTGATCCTGATCTGGCATCTTAAATCATGTTCCTATTGATGTTCACTGTTATCAAACGTGGCTTTTGATGTCGGAACTAAACCCTGAATAGGGGTGTGCGGAAGGGTACTTAAAACTCACGAACACAATAACACATCTCAATTAGGCCTGTAGAAATCATAACGAATGAAACTCTTACCGCCTTCAGTAACAGCTCGATTATGTTGTCAACAGCGTGAAGGCCGTATAACATTGTGTTGCCCGGATGTAGAGCACAACTCTCATTTCACTTGTACTAATGAGTGGCGGAGTCCGGAATATCTCCGTACGCCACCTGTCTCCTTCTTAGCCCACTTTCCGTTTACGGAGATGTCCGAGACCTCGCCACTTTATGACGGACATTGTTCCCTTTGCTCTCACACCAATTATCAAATTACTCTTTGCTACTGGGCTACTGGTCGCATGCAAATACACTAACGGACCGTGAACTGCGGTTCAACGTGCGTTGTATGGTGTGCTGGGGGATTGAAAGCAGCAGTGCTTGCATGAGCGGACGACACTAAACAAGTAGATGAATAAGACTCTTTGAAGTTGAAACAAAATGCGTTTTTTTTTAATTCCCTTATGATTACTCAAGATTGATGAGATTTGCGGATGATTAGTTAAAAATCGTACTCAGCCCTAATAATTATAAGCTTCAATGAGTTTGTAAACAGTGTTTTCGTCGGTCGTTAAAGAATTTTGAGAGGACGGATTTCCAGTCCAGACAACATGAACGTTGGTGGTTATTAGTATATGACTTAGTGCACTACGGTTGAGATAAGCTGTTATTGTTTGCTAAATTAATTGCTAAACGCAGTAGGCCTATGAATTTAGCCCTACCAAACTTCAGGAGATGAATCCATTTCCATTTCCATTTCGTTTTGTCATGAGAGCCGAAGCCCTCTGACTGCATACCCGGTACCTATCCTTTAGGACATACCCGGGCCCCATGATGTAGGCCGAAGCTTACGCATCAACCTTTAGCACATCATGGGCGGATGACTTAAGGTCATCAGGCTCGCCGGCTGCCGAAGCAGACCCTTCGGAAGGAGGGTTGCCCCTCGATCCTAACCAGGGATTCCGGCTGCTTGTTTAAGCGTCACTCCACCTGGGTTCCACTAGGTCGAGACCTAGAGGTCCTAGGTAGAGCGCCCCGACGCATTTAGTGCAAGCAACACTCGGGACCTATCTAATCCCTGACAGGCAGAACCCGCCATCGAAAGCCAGGAGGAAGGGGACCGTCAGCACGCTGACGGGGGGAACCCCAACCTCCCATTTACACCGCTGCCCGATCGAGGCCTTACCCATTGCTGGGAAACCAGAGATAACCAGAGCGATAGATCCCCAGATACCCCTGGCGGGCTCGGACCCAGCACCCGATCTACTTCGTTTGCCCGTCAGACCCAACATCACTGCCAGGCCATCAGGGTTTCCCAAAAGGAGGCAGGTATAGAAGTGGGACCCACCCGGATGAACCTATCCACCAGAGGTGGCGACACCCTTGACTCAATTGAGGTTCCGGGAAGAACCCCCCACACTCAAGATAACCATACCGTCCGTGCTCAGAGACAGGGATTGGTTTGCATAAGTACCTACAAACCGTTGCCCTCACACTGCGGAAAGTTACGTTGCCCTTGAGTGTCCCCGTGAGCTGCGGGTACTTGCCCGTTTTCACCTCCAGGAAAGGTTACTTTCAAAGTCGAGGATTTGCCCACTGAATGCTGGTCGCACACAACAAGCAGGCCGAAGCCCAAAGAACCACAGACACAGGTAGGTTAGAGATTATGATGTACTTCCATCTCTCCTAGAGCTAAACACCCCTCCATCCTGGATAAAGGAATGTCACTGGGACCCAATGCCCAGTCGTCCATGTCTGTGGCCAACTTGAAAATGCCGATACCAACACGGAGCATTTACCTCCCCTCTGGGGGCTAGGAGATGAATCACATTTCACATTATACAGGATGTGTTAATGAAATACATAGGCTATTTCGAAATAGTTTCATTTAGCAACGGTCATATTCTTATTGGCCAAAATAATTTTCTTGTTAAAATTTATATTTATGAGAAACGAGTGTTGAAAATTTTTAATATCCGACATTCGTTGCACCATACAAATCTAAATATACCCAGGTTATATTTATACCCAAGTTCATTCATCAACCTAAAAACGTTTTCGGAAATGGATCTAAAGGATCAGCGAGCACTCCTACAAAAATTGTGCTTTCTGCAACACCACGCCCCTGATCTACCCGGATCTTGAGGTATCACAAATCGTGTTCCATTAACTTAGGCACGTACTTGAACATCGCGAGCCCTGACCTTGGTTATCGCCTACGTGCGTGAGCGTCAGTGTAATCACTAATCACCTACACGCGCTAGTGTGCGTGTATAGTGTCCCAGTCCCAGCTCTCACCGTCGTATCTGATGCTGGAGATCTGTCGATGCAGCATTTTGTACACTTATTTTCTATAGTGAAGGGGTAAGGCTTGAATATGAAGACCTGAAATAGCTCCATTTTTAGTGCGAATAATTTTGGAGTCAGAATTTCAAGTTGGTAGCTGCTGAGACAATATTAATCCCAAAAGGTTACCTGAATCCTAATCAATCGAAAATTACCTCTGGGAGTAAGGTCTTCAAACGTACTTTTGTATCATAACCTCAGCTGTATTCTCGTTTTAAACAGAGTAAACAAAAACCATGTAACAAAAAAGGCAACTGTAGCTGATTTTGCTGGACTGCTCTATGAGTCTTTTTTTACACAAGTTGCAAACATTGAATTCGGTTTAGCGTAGCAATGCATTAAGATGGGGTTTCGGACAATCTATAGCAATAGAGTTGGGTTGTGTTGCTCGTTTAATGGTCAGTGGTGGTGAACTCTCAAACTTCGTTGCAAGAAGGACTCTTGTCTACAAAATTCCACTTGCATAGGCACTGCAAAAGTAAAAATGAAAAAAGGCAATTGTGCTAGGGGTGTAGCAAACAACAAAGAAACTTCTGTATGTATAAGATATTCAGATTACAATTGGTCCAACCACACTAAGACTAAGAAGAAATTTAATTTTATCAATTGTCCATCAATACACTCGAAAACTGACCACCACTTCGGTTTCACATTTCACAACAGCGGCATCCTCAGTGAAACTTCATGCTGCACCGGAAGCGTTCTCTCCATAAGACAAGGGGACATTAGAGTTAACATTGGTACGTTGACTCTCGATGCCCGGAACTCCGCATAACGGATAGCTGGGAACTTTCCTTGGAAGCTCGTCTAATCATAGCCGACAACAATCGGCTTCGATACTAATCATAATCAATTATGTGGCAGAAAGTGGTAGGATGTAACACCGACTCATTAAAAGCGCGAGGTGTTCCTCAGGGCATACTACTTTGTCTGTTTTTCTGATAACTGCCTTTGTTTTTCTAGTTATTGACGGAGATTATTGGAGATTACTTGCTTTTATTCGAGATATAATACTCAAATTGTGGTTGGGTTTATGTTTTTGCGTTGGGTAAAATATTTGAGAATATAATAAATGACCTTGTTTTTCAGCCTATTCGTATTTCATCGTCCTTGATTCCATTTTGTTTAATGCTGTAACATTGCTAACAGGATGCTAGTTATTCATTGAAATTTTAATTTTGTTAGATGTTTTGAGATGTGTATTCGGTTGAAAGAATTGCAAGTTAAATGAGTGTTCAAACGATTGAAATTTAATGGTTCAGCTAATGACTCGTTCGGAACGAGTGCCTTATCAATAAGATTGGTGAATTTTTCTCTCTCAATGTACACAATACTAAATTAGTTTTTAAATAACTATTTAGTTTTTTTTCATTGAAAGGAAATAAGCTCAAACCTAATCACTAGACGAGAAAAAACAAGCATAATGAGTTTCCTCGGAAGCAACTCTGCGATGTTTAGCGTGTACAAGAGTGCCGAAAATGGTGGAAGGGAACATTTCCTCATTAGAACAGGAGGTGTACAGCGTAGTGTACCTCAGGGATCGCCTTCCTGCTTCCTCCAATCGCGCTGGGAGGTTTACTACAATATTTGGCGTTTACTCTAGGTGTAGCAGGCGCCAGTTAAGTGTCCTGGTTTCACAGTTAATGTTTTATGTTTACGAAGAGAGCTGTAAACGTGGTGTTATGTGTTGTACATAGAGCTAGTTTTATCACTTTTCACAATTCTTATGACTTTTTTAATGTGAACAATTCTGGCTTGATAATTTGAGTGCTTTTCACGTGATCTAAGGCTCAAAGGTTAACCAATAAGAAATGTTTGGGTAACCTGAAGATAGGAAGTTAACTTGGGTGTATAAAAATAATTTAGTCTGATAATAATGAGGACTTTTGGTCAGTATTAGGGATTAAGTCGACGATTTGATCATTTAACATCCTGGCCTTAAACTTTGCACAGGATTTTGATTGGAAATTTGATTTAGAATTGTAATTTTTCGCAGACAGAAATCATCCATAAAGGATAATCCACTTTTTTAAAGATTCATGTTGTTATAATGGTGTTTATTGTTTCGAATGGCAAAACATTTAAGTAAATAGGCTGCTGAATGCTCGTGCATCCTATTGATGCCTTAGATGCATCGAAGAAGACATTTTCAAGGCTGTCCTCAATTTTGGAGGGAACAACCGACTATTACTTGACCTCCCAAGTTAGGTGTCTCCAATTCCCAATTCACTCTTTGCAAAAAGTCCCGTTTTTTACAAAATCCACTGGATCGCAAATTCCCACTCACAAGAACCTATTGTTTGACCACTTTCTAAACAATCACGCTGTAGCTGGAAACAATCGGTGAAAAGTGCTTGAGGATAAGTGCAGATTTAAGCTTTACCTGAAGTTTGTAATTTGCATTTTCTCTTCACACATTCAGACTGTACGGATCTACAACCATTTGTGACAAAGTAGTCTGTGATTCTCGATTATGAAGCTTTGAACAGTATGGCATATAGATTTTATTTTCCCTTTTTGTTATCATACCATCATACGTGAAGAAAATTACAGTACATCTCAGCTTAGAGTGTTTTTAAACTTTGTTTTTTTTTATTTCGTGCATTTACTTTTAGTTCAGTATTAGTTATAATTGCTACTTTGATTGGATATTCATCTACATATTATACTTTGCTTTAAAATAGATGTATATAGATGAAACATATATGATGTTTGTCAAAAAATCCAGTGTTATGTGACGGTTTTGAACATTCCTACATTTTATGGGGTTTTGGTTAGTACCTTTTTAAAAGTCTAGGTGTCTTCATGTTCCTTTAATGGAACGCAAACAGGATGTAAGGATTGAAATGAGGAATCAAATAAATTGTGGGCCACATCTTTTTGGGAAACTTATCAACATGTTTCGATTCATTTGGACGATTAATGGAGCGAATTCCCTGTACTAAAAATTGACGATCTTGGTCTAGACTAGACCACTGTTTATTAAATTAGTTGATCCACAGAACCAAGGAGAGAAATTCCAGGAGGAAAATGTGAATATTTGTGCTTATTATCGTTCTAGCCGGCAAAGTTTCAGCCCATTCTCCGGACTTGGCGGTACAGAACACGGACAGTGAAAGTGGCGTATTGTTTGAGCTTATGAGCGCTCATCGGCTCTTTCTAGTTTACTGCTACAAGCGACATAAAGCCTAGCATTAGGCTAGTAGAGCATTCTCTCTTCCTTTGCTCTTCAAGCTTTCCATCCCTGTCTACAATGGCAGTCATCATTCAAGGGCAAAAAAGGTGAATGTGTCCGTCTCCAGTCGAGTTCTCGGTGGTGCTTAGTTCGAAAGTCTCTTGCTGTTTATGGACAGATCACGTGGGCTGGCGCTTTAAAATAAGTTTATGGTGTATATTTTCTACACCGTTTGTCTGAAGACATAAAATAGATTCCATACAGTTTTCATTCTAAAAACATATTACCTATGAATGTATCATAAAAAAAATTGTGCATACGACACTCCCTTTAAACGTTAATGAATTAGTTCTGCTGACATGGAAATGCCGATATACTTACAATATGGAGACAAAAATAGGTTATAGAATAGGTTAAACAAAATATTCTTATAACATGTTCTTAGGCCTATACGATACAAATTATAAACAAATTCATTTTTCATCAGGGAAATGTGAAGTTAGTATTATAAATATCATTGCATGTACGCTTCAATCAAGCAAAATTCAATTCTACCCTTAACGAACAATTTATTTGGCTCACTATTGGTTAAAAATATGTGGTGAAGTTAATTCCACAACTTGGGTGTCCGAGTTCCCAATTCTTTTCTTATACACAATTGCCCATTTTGCGATATACTAATTTACAAATTCGCGACACGGTCAATCACTCTTTTGTCCCTAGATATCCATGTAAACCCAGCGATTGTTACGGATTATTAATGTGCTTTCCCACCAGTGGGTGAACGCCACGCCTCCATTGTAAACGTTATAAGTTGTGACGATCGATGGCACAATGGAACCGTTGACTTGGCTCGTAGATTATACATTCTGGCCGAGCGAGTGTTTAGCAAACCAAATATCGGGAACTGGGTGCATCGGTGCACCTGCGTTACTCGCGGACCTACTTGCTAGGTCGAATATCCCCAATTGTCATGCATATACTTAGGTCGAAGAGTACCAATTGTCCTGAGTGGCTAAACAAGTTTTAATCAGTAGCAGTTTTATCAGCTGATTGGTTTATATTGTTGCTTGGTAAACAATATCAAATAATTGTTGAGTCTCATTTGAATCGCAATGGGATCTTGCATTAATGCTCGTATTAGTTGGCCTCCTAGATCACCAGATATTACCCCGTGTGACTTTTTTATGTGGGCCTTCGTTAAGAATTTTGTCAATGCTAGTAAAGTGATCACCAAAGAAGAACTCATAGAAAAAATCAGGAGAGCGTTTGCTAAAATATATTGTCTTATTTTATGTAGTGTTTGGCAAAACTGGAATTCAGACTTTATTATTTGCGCTCGGATAATGACAAACATATTGATGATGGGTAAACACTAAAACTTGAAATGATTTCCTAGACTTTGATTGTTATTTCGCAGCTTTAAGTGGAAAATTAAGTGCTTTATGGTTGTTTGAAGTTGTAAAGTTTTGTATAAACACCCTGTATATTTATGTGTAATATTGATAGAAACCATGTGACAATATGGTTAATGTCTGCTGCTGATTTTTATTTGTACGTTGACGTATTAACACCGTAAATATTTACGCTCGTATCAGGCTCTGCTGTCCTTATTTGGCTAAAGCTTACAGTTAATTAACTTTAAGGACTGTGGAACAGAATCACATGTCTGGATTCAGTTTTCCGTTAGTCCTGCACGTTCAATGTTAGCTATTTCCAATCATATATATATATATATTAATAAGAAAATTCTCAGCTGCCCTGTGGCTGTAAAATGTAAACCAGCTGAATGCGTTTGCATTGTTAATCTCCACTCATGCGTATCTTTGTTAAACAACGGAACCTTAAATCAACCATCGCCAGTGAACCAGGCTGACTAATATATCAACCAGATTCGGCCAACCGTTCAACCGTAGATGCGTAACGGATTTCTCCTCAGATTTACTTAGATTTCATTGGTTTGTTTGAAAATAATCCTTTTAGGCGTTTCTATTGCCTGTCTTACCTTCAAATATTAAGGTTGATGGATCGTTCCCAGGGGTTTATTCTGGACCCATTTGTCATTGGGTTAATGGTGCTATGCAACAAAATGTTGACAATGTATCAAAACCTGTGTTTGGACCATTCCTCCACAAAACACATAAATATGCCAATGGTTTTAAACACGCAAGTTTTAATCACTTAATTGTTTCTAACAATTGATTACTGTAGCATAATTTAGTTTCTTCACGATGGTAAAAATAACCATTTTTATGCAAGCTTACTCCAACCATTGATCTCTTGTTATTAAAACTGTATGTTATTTTCTAAACGTTTAACTACTTTCGTATCGAATTATAATGGGCGACAAAGATTTATGGAGTACTATTAGTTGGCTATTAAATATACATTTTCACATCGACACATACTTCATTCTCTATTTTATAGATTACTAGCTGTACCCGCGGGCTTTGCCCCGTTTAACTTATAAGTATTCGCATGGCTCATTCTTGTCCTGGTTGCAGTTCGCTCGCTACGCTCACTCACCTTTTGGTTGGAAATTAGCTATTGTCATAAATAAAAAAATAATAGTGCTGCACCCTGTTGGTAATCCTTGTAACTATTATGCTATTGAACATCATAGAACAGAACCAACTTGTTTAATTGAAACAGCTGTTAAGATTCATTAATTCCTTTTAAATATGAAAAATCATAAGGTTAACATGGGGAACTACAGAGCCACTGGGGCGGAGCCCGAAAGGATTTTTGGGATAAGAATATGCTTTAATGTTAATCGGGAATGTGAGCTATCATCATGCCAAATTTCAGCTCAATCCGTCCAGTAGTTTATGCGTGATTGAGCAACAAACACACACACAAACTCACAAACTTTCAGATTTATAATATTAGTAAGATGATTTTATAATTTTTAAATAGTGTGGCATGAGTGGACTAAATATTGTATAATATTCTTTTGCAAATTTCATTACTTTTTTTCTAACATTTGGTACTACTTTCACGTTCTAATTTAGTTACACCGTAATACAGGGCGGCTACGTAAAAATCAATTGTCCCAAAGGAATCTGAAGTGCTCAAAAGGAATGCAATAAAAGTAGCGACTGCCCATCGAGAATGGAAAGGACTCTTTCAACCAAATCATCATCAATTCAAATCCACACATTTAAAAACTCTAAATTACTTTTCTAAAGTCATACGGGATTCCGCCCGATTCCTTGGATTTCCTTGCGAATGTATACGTAGAAACCTTTTCGTTTCGACCTCTCCGTGCCGAATGCGGGAAAAACAGGAAGTTGCATCGTCACTTTCAATTGGACTGTTCACACCCGACAGCGACAAAAAGTTGATCCGATGTCACCGAACCTGCTCCTCTTTCTACGTGTTGCTGAAGAGCTATCACGTGACCACGTGCTGAGCGTATAGAGCGTATCAGCACACTTGAGCCAGGTGATTGGACGACTATGGGACTACCTCAAGGGTCGTTGGGAACAATCTTGTTACCGCACTCGTGATAACGGCCAAGGAAATTACGTCTTTGTGGCAAAATTGAGGCGATCGATTAAATTCTTTTGTAAGTTTTTTCTGAGGAATTAGTTAGTACTTGTTCTTTTTGTAGTACGTGGCTGTGTGAATGTGGGATATTTACTGGGTATCGAAGGGATATTGATAAATGAATCTACGGTGATACGTTAATATTCGATTTGAAAAGTTTAATAGTGTAATGTCATTACGTCAATTGGACATCTAATTATTGATTGAGTTTTGGGTTAAATGTGAACGTGTGTGAAATTAAAATGGCATATGTGCCATTCAAGAGATAAAATAGTATATTCAATTTTTATCTTTATGTGCCAAGTAAGTCATTTGAAAAATATTTAATGTCCTCTCGATCTTCCAATTATAAAGAATGTTTAACGTTACAGTATTTACAATTTCAATACAGTAACAGCTTGTCGCGTTAAGGTTTATATTTTTTTACATTAGGCAAGTATGTCAGCTTAATTTCATATTTAAAATAAAATATAAAGTGTAAAATTTGTAAGGAGAAACACCGCTTGATGTAACACATCACTGATATAACTGGCGTAATAGATCTGTATTCAAGTTCAACTTAAAATGCGCAATATAGTGCTCTTCGCTGTCTCAAAGAATTGAATTTAAATTTGAGCCTCTCTTGTTCGAGGGATTATTCAGTAAAGAACATCAAGTGTCCATGATGTTTTTTTAGGATCTGGGTCGTGCATTGGATTGTACAATAAAAACCGAATGTAGACCAGTAAAAAAAATTTAAATTAATAACAACTACGAAAGCTACATTTTTTTCTTCCATTATAATGAAGGTATTGAGTATGTAAAGCGTTTAATGTAGAAGTTTGTTGTTTGAAAGAACCTAATGGTTATTACAGTACTAGATTTCATAGAAAATTACCTTGAACCATAAACTACGTTCCTCTTATGAGTCGTTTTGTCACACCGGATTTAGCCATGTATGCACGGCCGTATACTTCTGTTTCTGTCTTTGGAATGCTCTCTACTAAAACATAATTGCCAATTATGCCGCGAGAATCGGCTTTATAATTCTTAATTGAGAATGTTATCCACGGTGGTTAAGCTTTACGTAGTGGATTTTAGAGTTCGTTCATCCTTCCTTCTCTCGGTATTGTAAGTTGTCTGTGTATACAATTTGTGTTTATAGTAAATACAAAGTTAATACCTATAGATACTGAGTTATTTCAGGGGAATTTTCCTCTCTTTAATATGTTGTTACGTTTCAGTATTATGTATTTTATCCAAACGTATTTTCTTCATTTTTGTTTACAAAAGTTTACAACTATCATACACAATTGCTTTATTAAATTTAAAAAAGTATATTATTTATTGGTTTAAGCAATAACATAAATAAATAACTGATTTAAATGCTACCCCCACCCCCCTACAAATGCATTACATTCCATCCAGTTGTTGCCCTAATCACAACATCCTTATTGAGTATCCAAACTGAATTACTGTACTGTATTCAAATTTTCAATTGTATCACGCATGTTTATTTTAACAATAACGTATTTAAATCAATATTATCCATACTGATAGCTTATACTAGCACGCAGATTACTACAAAAGAGGGCTTTAAAATATCTACGAAATAAATATTATTTGTTATATGTATATCGTTTTCTACGTTTCAGGACTTTCTGAAATTACCAGTATTTTCTAGCTAGGATATTAAGGCATTGAGCAAACCACGCTTTGCTGACACAAATTATCTACAATTCTTAATTTTCTTTTTAAAAGTAATATTTTTACTTCTTATCTCCTAAAAGTGTGTTAATTTACATAATTTCTAGATAAATGTGTATTATTATGACCGCCTTTAAAAAGAAATCCAACCCTATAGTTCCATAAAAAAACCTCACCCACACTTCTTCGTCGTGAAATCCACGAGAAATTCGTTAGGGTAAACTTGAAATGCATTTTCAAGTCAAATCGTTGGTCCGAAACAACAATTGCCGAACCCGTACCTTCAATCGGTTGTTCCTGGACATTGGACACTTATCACGAATTGTCGCGATTCTCGATTAACTCAATTTCAGATTTCGACCAGCGAATTGTTTCATGCCCTGACTCCCAGCACAGAAGAAGAGTTGATTGGTCGTTACTAGTGGCAACGACTGAGACAAGGAACGGTGGATCGTGGTCCATGTCGGTCCAAGTGGACAGGGGGAATTGAAACTATTAACACGAAGCCATAGGAGACTGGTAATGAATAAAGATGTTGAAGTTATGACGTATTTGTGTAAGGTTCTAGTATATTTTTTGAACTTGTTCGATCTTATCTGCTGAAATAAGCATCTGTTCAATCAAGTTTAAAAATATAAATGGGGTGGGATTTAGCGACCATTAAAAATGTACAGGATACACATTCAATGAAAATGTCTTGCTAGTGCAGGGAAAATAAACCATAAGTGTTGAAAAATGAGATTTTAAGCGAAAAGTGTACAGACACCTTATTGAATTTTTTAAATGACAAAAAATAGACTACTGTATAACTTAATAAGCTTGGGTAAATCAAATCTGATCCACTCTATAATATCATACTTTGTGGTTGGCTGACCAGGATTTGCTTTTTAAATAATATAATATATAAGACTTACCGTCTTGAAGCAATCCAGTTTTTGTACTTGTTCGTCTGTTGTCTGTCAGTTGAGCACATGTCATAAGTGAGGTTATGTCGCGACATACAAGTAGGGTAGGCCTACCAAAGTTTATGTTTTCATCTTTTATGTTGTGTAAAATGTGTTGTAAAAAGTTGACAAGAACCAGAATGTTCGCATATTTATAATGAATTGACCTCTAGAAGAATGTGCTGAGGATGGCTTTATAAAGCCGAAACAGCTGTACACTAAGTACAAAAACTGGATTGCTTCAAGACGGTAAGTCTTATATATTATACTATAATATCAGTTTAACCTTTTAAGTTTATAAAATAATATCAGTTTATTTACCTTTGAGTCGTTTAACATTTTTGCCCTCAAATTACAACGATTTTATAAATTAGTGTACATGGGGTTCGGCAGGTCTAGCTTTTGCCTTGGAGGTCCTCTCTTTGTTTAAACCTCACACTTCACCAATCGATTTTAGCTATGTAATGATGCCTTGAAAAGATGCCCTTTCACACTAATAATTGTAATGAAGTGTAAACCTAGTTTATAGCAAGTGTCATTACAACACATATTCCTAAAGGTTGACGGAGCTCAGCAGAAGTGAACACTGCATTTATTCCATTGTCTGTGCTGCAACACTCGCGCCATTAGATTTAGTAACAGTCAACGACGTTGCGTTCTCATATTAACTAACAAGTATAATCAATGGTAATGTGGTTGGCGATGCATGCTGTAATACAGGTGATTATGAGAATAAGTCGTTTACACGAACCTCTTTATAGTACAGTAAAATTAGACGCGAGTGTAGCTGAACCATCAACTCCATTATACGTTGTCTGCCCTTTGCTTGGTCTGAGTCAAAAGTCTCCTTTCTTATCTCATCAGCTTTTGCTTTTGCGGAGATGTAAAGCTTGATCATAAATGACAAATTTGTATCATTTTGCAAATACCCCAATTAATTGTCGTAAGATTCATGAAGTATGATTACAAAATGAATTAGCATAACATTTTCTACAATGTGAATGTTTACGATCTTCTTTCTGTAGCCAATAATTTCAAAGTGAACTTAATCTTCAGATAGCCTATTTCTAAGTCATTATTCAACATATTTATTTATAGGTGTAGGAAATTTACAAGGGGGTTTCTGAAGGTCGAATATGGTTTAATTGGTTCTTTATTATTCTTTAGTGTCGCAATGTGATTTGACGTAAGTTATAAATTTTTGTCTAAACTGTAGTGGTTTATAATTTTAGAAAAAATGCATAATCCCTATCTATATTATTTTCGTTAATGTTTCAAATATATATTTGACCAAACTCTCTATTCATTTTACTTTCTCTGGACATTCCTTTATTTTACTGTTATAAAACATGTAAATGTTTTTTACCCCTCTCCTTGATAAGAACCTTAGACACTTTTAACTTGGGGTAAAATTTGAACTAAGGGTGGAACACTTTCATTAGACAAACATGTTTGTCTAATCTAATCTCCAAGGACGGATGCAAATGTATTTTGTTTATTACAGATTTCAACAAAATACACTCAATTTTAAAATTTAGTGCCATTTTTTCGACCGTTCGACTCGTAAATTTAAACGTAAGGTAGTAAACAAACTATTGCCACTAGTGTCTCTGAAGACAATAGAGTGGAATCTCAGTGCAAGCGTTTCCACCAACGCCACATTTAACACATGGAAGAACACCACAAACTGTCTCCGGAGCAAAACACACCGAGGTATTTGTGTAAACCGTTCGCTTAGTAAAAACCACATTGCGGACCCGGAGCTAGTGAAGCGACTCGTGAACTGGTCCACTTGCCAATAGCGATGGTACATTTGTTACCCGCAGTGCAATAGTGCATACAATCAGTGCGAGAGATCGTCTGCAAACCTAGATGCAGATCTTGGGAATAGGCGCGGCTGGTGAAGTTGTATCACCAGAGTAGATCATCGAAATTCTTTCATAAAGATTTATCATACTGTAGCTGTTGTAGATAAATTTATGAATTATGATGAGCTGGTTGTCTGAGTAGCTGACTATATTGCTCACTTGACAAGTAAAAGGTTACTGGATCGGTTCTTAGAAAAGTCAGTAGCTTTTTGAATGTTCGAAACAGGACGTTTTGTAGTTTGCCTTGATCATTGGGCTTTTATTTGTTTTAACTAAAGAAACGGCTGATCTAATCAGTAACAACGCTTAGTAACACGTCATTCAATTTTTACCTATCCTCCACATATACGCACCTAAGTGTCAGCATCGTTTGATTCTAATGTAATCTTTCTCTGCCTTTTACCAGTTACCCTTGACAATGGGCTTTTATTTGTTTTAACTAAAGAAACGGCTGATCTAATCAGTAACAACGCTTTTCAGACCACAGTTGTCATGAGGGGGTCCATGCATGGTCAATATTGTTCAATCTTATTGAAGAGCGATCATACACGTTCAATAATATTGTACATGCTCCTTTAAAGTACTGACAATAATAATCATTTACTCTTGTAAGAAATAAAAAAAGTCGGTTATTTAAGGAAATAATGCAATTTATGAAGCAAGGACCGCCTTCCTATCACCTTATCAATGCATGAAATGTGTCATAATCTAAACACAACATAACTTGTAAATAGTGTTTAATGTCAAGGTTAATTTTTTTAAAGTAAGTAGTTGCTTAATTTTTGAATAGACAGTGCTCAGCCATGTTAATCGTTATTAACATTCGTTGCTGATGCTGATGGCGGACTTGTTATTGTACAGTATATATATCTTGATTGTACAAATGTTAAACATTTAAACGGGGGTTTCAGTCACACCCTGATAATTCTATTGAATGGAGAGTATTTATTAACTTATTATAAGTAATCATAACCATTAACCAACCAAATAAATTATCTATTCGGATTTCTTGTTGCAGGTTAGTACAGGACCATTAGCGTTTAAGGAAAATATGACATGTAAGTACTGTTATTTATTGTATACTACTGTTTTAATGTTTATATTTTAAAATGCTTAATTTTTTAACATATATGGCAAAGGAATGGGAATTAGTTTGTATCGATGTTATCATAGCCGTTTTTACTTTTTTCAGTCTTCCTGAGGTTCTAAGTTAAATTATGGTCGAACATATAACTTTTTACCAACCGATGGCAGAAACACGTCTCCTGTTACGTCTCGGTTCATTTAACCTGTATGAATCATTTCCCGCTCTTGTTAAGCAGTTTGTGTCAAATCCAGTGCTGAAGTCTGCTTGTAACTCACATGAGCTAATGGATGCCGACATGGACTGTCGACTGTCGAGTGTCGGTCCCTTGGTTTCAATTAGTATCCTGTCATGCGGCGACCGATGTAGAAACCTATACGGTAAATTCTCTACCCAGCCGGCTAACTGAAAGACTATGCAAACATTAAATAGATGTCTACGTATTGAAATTTTTAATTTCCATGGAAAAATATCCATAAGAAGTCTTAGAAACTGACGTGTTTTGCCATGAGAAAAGCCACGCTGGAACAAGTAACGCTGTTTATCATAGAAGCATTCTTATGCCAATACAACCAGAAATGTTAGAAATGTATGTGTTTTAGCGAATTTCCCTATAGGGAAATAGCTATTTATATTAAAATACGGTTTAACATCAATTTCGTCTTAACCGGAAATAGTGATTATTTAGGAATTGATTTATTTATACGCTTATTGCTATCCTAACCTCCTAACTAGTAGAGGACATTCTTCGTAATTGTTACGAGTATTTATATTTTTGTCAGTACTAACATTATATATTTGTATTTTTTTCTTCGTAAAACGGCTAATCAATTCATGCAATCAAAATATAAAATTTCTTTCCACGTGTTGTACTTTTCACTAATATAGTTGTGTGAGAGTCGAGTAGAGCTACGCCTACTGTATCTAAATCCTTAATTAAGAGTCGTTATAAGGATTCCAAGAACCACAACGGTTCGAACCATCCCACAGCAATGCCAGCAAAGCGCACAGGAGTCGGCAGATTAAGCTGTAACTAGCTATTTTCATCTTTCAGGCTATAATTTTTCGGCAGCTGGAAACGACCGCGATCGTTAACATCGGTGGCGCCGGCGAACATCACAGAAACGGACCACAACTTGTAACATCTCCACCGCTCAGACCTACTGTAATAGTTACTAGCCGAATGTCTCTGACGAGGGTTCACAAATAGTTAATGACCGTTCCGTTATATTGACAGTCCTCAAACAATTTCACCTGCTAAATTCATTAAACTTTGTCATTGTGAAAAACTACCACTTCACCACTACAAACTTAAAACTATAATGTTTGTAACGTGCACAAATTCGTTATGCTTTACATCGGCTTGTAAAATAAATCTATTGAAATACATCCATCGTAGATGAGCTGGATGTGGGAAATCATTAGAGTTGTTCGATTCAGAAGTATACTAGGATTAGAACGAAGGTTAAATAAGTATCGAGAATATTTAAAAAAAGTGTAGTCACATCTTTAGTTTAATATATTTAAACTAATCATCTTCAAAGCAACTGTATATGTCAAGTGTGTTATGCTACTTAAACTGTGTACTTCTCAATCAGATTTTCATAAAAAAATAAACGATTTTAAGGTAGAGATAGTCGGAAGAGGATAAATGTGCATATGGAACTCATCTACAGTATTAGCATTTGTGAAGGTATCAAGTTCAACAAACTCTATTAAGAATAAGCGAAACCCCTTATCGTCGTATTATGAAATGGGTTGCCAAAATACCTAAACTCTTATACAATAGTCCTGTTTTTGGAAAATATTAATTTGTTTAAACCAAAAGGGCGAAAATTATAGAGAGCTGACAGTTTGCAAGTATGGTGTGCATGTACGCTCTTTAGTTTTACTAATTTAATAAGCTTTTGAGGTCTTTTGGACGAACAAAATAACTTTATGTGGAATTGTTTTAAAACTATGAACTGTCAGATTTTCTTCATACAACTCAAAAATATCCAAGGATGGTAAGCAAAACTAACATAACGACTAAAACTATAAAAAAATTACGAAACCACGCTTCTACTTCCTAGAGTTTTGCCCATTGGTGACACTTTCTGTGGTGATATGGTTCAACCCTTTTTTTACGTTTCCACAACTATCACGTATCACGACTGTATGCAAGACCAACAAAATACGTAAACATCTTTGGAAATGGGTGATCGACGATTTAAAGATTTAATTAAACTTTTAACACGTAAAGATCGACAGTTTATACAGGTACGTCGAAGCTGATGGCATCTGCTAATGGCGAGACTTGCGTCACGTTCTGAAGAGGTGGGCCAATGATTGACTCATTACTGATGCGATCCATAAATAACGCGCCACAACCACAATCGGTTTGCTGGTTGACTGCACAGTTAACCTACATACGACACGAGAGAAAGAGAAAGATGGAGAGCGGAAACGCGATCGTCGTGTCTTCTCTTCCGGTCGACGACACAAGACACCAAGGCCGACGTCGGATGATGCGGTGCCGGATAAACGAGAGGGACGGAGCTGGGATCTAGCGTGTTTGGGATTCCACAACACTAAGGTAGTAACTGCAACGCTAGCTGATAATGGACCAAGTTTGTTGGAATGCCTACTTGGAATTTAGTTTTGACTATACAATGCTTCATCTTGGATAGTGACGACCGATTACTGCCGGAACTTTAAAAATTCCGCCATAGAAATTTAACGGACCTGCAATATGGTTACAGGTTAATTAATAGAGATATACAAACATTACACATACAAAATAGCTATGCAGCCATTCACAATTCACAATAATTAGTTACATTTCCCATATTTTTTATAATATCCGAGACAGTTAACAACACCGTAAGTAGGACTATGGTAGGACTAAACAAATAGGAAGTTAGGTGTATGCCTATCCAACTATAATTTCAGTGGCCTGAAAGAATTGTGTATCGTGTTGATATACATAGTGTTTGTAACATATTTTTAAATGAGCAGCAAAAGCTATATTTAGCCTGTTAGTTTAGTAACACTTGTGATCTGGTTGTATTAAAATCTCTGGGTATTTTTCAACAAACCCATACAATCTTTTTGATTCGATATCCTTATAGTAAGATGACAATGTATTGCAGGGGTCCGTCCCTAGAAGTATGTACAATGAAGTAAACAGAATAATACAGATGCACAGTTGTAATTTGGAATACGTCTGCTTGGCTGTACACTCTTGTACAGATAAAGTAAAGAGGGATTTCGAAATCAGGCGTTTTTGGACACATCTAATCTTTGTTCCCTCTCTAAAACAACCTTCCAAATAAGCTTTTTACAGAGAAGGATAAGTGCTCATGCCAGGGATCATTTTCTTATTCTTCTATGTCGCAAGATTCTATTGCAAATTCTTGTTGACATTTTGATCATGTTGATGTTTTCATGGCTCCTCAAATGTTTTCTTCTACATGAAAGAGCTATCATTCTACATCTGTAGTTGTAAACATTAGAATCACAAGGAAGTTTTGGATTCCAAACATTAGTTGAACATAGTTTAACATATTTGATCTTCGGTACATGACTAAGTCGTTGAACTGGCGGATATTGTGGTCAAGGTTTCTACACTTTAACTAGCATAGACTAAAAAATATAGTCTACTGTAGACCAAGTTTCGACAGTTTGCCTCGCTACTATCAACATTTAGTCAATGTGTTTGTAGGTATGGATATACAATTTTCACCTCTGCTCTTTGCTGTATGTTAGATGATAGACAAGTAGGTAGCACGTTTCTCATGTAATCAGATGGTCATGCAGAATTATTTGTGTACCGAAACACTAGACCTGGCTGGACACAAGCGTTGCTAACGTGTCCGTCCTATTGCCCCTAATCCACCGTAATGCGCCACGTCAAGCTGTATTAGCCCAGATAGTGTTGCCTCTTCATTTGACTCGTCCCCTTCCTGTGTCTTTGATTAGAACACCGACCAATCAAACGTTATATTAATTCTCTATCTAATTTTCTATTCTCACATTAGATAACTAAGATCCATTGTCATTTTGGAATGTTAATGTTTATGGAGGAAAAGAAAAATGTACTTTTAAAATAAACTTGTAATATTCTCCCATGTTTTGTTAAGAGCAATTTTTAAAGCATGCGTATTAACAGCCCTGTTCCGTATTTTAAGGTTTGCAGTATTTTAACCTTGCAATTGCTCATCTGGTATTTTACGTAGGCATCTGGTCTGTGTGTGGGAAAATAATATCAAGAAAAAGAGGCGAGCAGTAGAATTAATTGTAGACTGCACTGATAGATATTAGTGGCGGTATCGGGACGAAATCCTACGTCATCGCTGTCTATACTCATAGACCTAACGCTATCGATTGAGCCTTCGACCCCCAAAATCGGAAAGTAAAATTATTTCTTCAGTTTATACGGTTTAAATTACAGCAATATTAATTTTGCCTTAAAATCGGTATTATGATCGGGAAAAATGAAGAAAAAACATTTGTATGGGTGCAAAATCTACGAATTTGTTCTTAAAAAGGAAAATAAATATTATTTAGTGTTTTTACGAAGACTGGAGAAGTGAAACTCAATTTACAAATACTTATACAATTAAATATAATGCAATTTTCTGAAATTACAAATTATTTTATCATGACTCTATTCCTAAGAATACCAAGCTCTTTGTTTATCATTCCCGTTAATATTCTGATTCATAATAATTACACTGCAGTTAGCGAAGATAAAAACTATGCACTAACAACTGCACAATTTGCATTACTATCGCGGTCTCATAATTAGAGGTTGTGTGTTTTCCCATACATTCTATCAGAGTGATTGAAACATAAATCTGGATTAATTACTGGTATGGAACGTAAATCTCATTGAGCATACTGCAAAGTGTTCACTTTTCTGTGTTACAAACTTTCATTCGATATTTATTTGTATTGTACCTTGTATTTCATTTGTACACATTGCACTTTTTGCAATCTTTATGTAGGTACTCTATATTGTATGGTTATTATAAATTCTGATCGAAGATAAAACCATTTAAAACAGCAACCTTTGTGATGAGATTTAACACAAATGTTATTATTTTTAATTATACAATCTTATCATTTAGGAAACACTAAAAATAGTGTTTCCTATCTAAATGACATTGCAATAAATTGTATAGAAGGGGTTTTAAAATGTTATTCGGTTTTGTATGTTAATGTATTTTTTTCACTAAGTGGTTAACTTTTTTCCTGGCAGCTAATATCTCCTGAGAACTGCGCTTTACTGTTATTTTCGGTGAAATCAAAGACGCAAAGCGTTCGTTTTGACCCAGTTACAAAAATTATAAACCTGAAGCGCTTTTGCTGAACGATAGTAAAAATGCGGGCGGAACCGTTCAAAGTGATAAAGCCCAAAACTGGGTCCCTGGACTTGGTCACTGGGTGTGCAGTGCGTCATCGTATCATCAACTGCGACACGGCGACAGCTGACATATAGTGTGTCATCACAGCTGTGAGGAGAATTGTACCAGAGTTTCTACCGATCTTTTGGCAATTTGGGGGACTTTCCACGTTTTCTATTTAATAATACGTATTCTTGGGTAATGAAGATTACGAAGGCTATGAAGTTCCCAATCTACATTTTGATTTAAGTAGTGGAATCATTTCCAAGCAGTTTTTAAATTCCTGTAGTGCTTCTTTAATTATCAACAGTTGAAAATTAAGCTGCATAATTTTAGTTTGTTCTTTTAGTTAGTTATAGTGGAATAAGAGGTGATACATTGCTTGAATTTAAGTTGATGTGAACTTCGTGATAAAACTATCGATGTTTGGATAGAACCACAAAATCTAGACAGGTTTTCTTTGAGAATCTCTCACTTCAATATGTGTTGGATGGGGTGGGCGTAGGGAAGATTTATTATTTCAAATTGGTTGTATTAAAGTTTGAATGTGTAATATTTTCTCATTCGGCAGCCTCTTGAGAGGCTCTCCTTGAGGGATTAGGTGTTTTATTGATGTCATTTTGTTAGCCTCAGAACGGTGATATAAACAATCGGAGTGACTGAACGTGTGACATATCGCTCGCTTCTGGACTAACAAACAGTGACTCAACTACCCGTCATGATTTAGTTAAATATGTCATATGCCAGCTCTAGAGCGGTGACTTCAACGGTCGGATCGACTGAAGGCGGGATCGATGGGCGGGACCAGTGGCCAAGACTACTAAGTAGTGACTAACCACCTGAAATGCCGTTATAGTTGTATTTAGGTGCTATATGAAGCACGTTATGCGTAACATGGTGTAGTTTACCATGTTATTTCCTAACCCTAGAGCAGTGACTATAAGGTCGGTTTAACGAAATGCGGCACCAGTCACTAAGACTACTAAACACTGTTTTAAAAACTCGGAAACCCCATTTTCACTCGTTGTATTTAGGTGTTAAATGATCAGTACTCGTATTACGGTGCAGTTTACTAAGTCATTTGCTAGTTCTAGATTAGTGATCTCAACGGCCAAGATCACTAGAAGGAAAACTACTACACAGTCTCTAAATTAAGTTAACCAACCAGTGCATAAAACACAATGCATGATTTCGACACCGATCGTATTTCGGTGCTAAATAAAATAATAAAGTGTGTAGTTTACATTGGATTATGCTAGCTCTAGAACGGTGACTTCAACGGTCGGGATGACGGGAATAGTAGCTAGAACCCTACTAAAAAGTGGCCAAAGCACAACCACAAGGTGGTGTTGTAGTGCCTTTTACAATAACTTTATTTAGGATGTGCATGAATCTTTAGAGTGCAGAAAATGTTAAATTGTACTCCGTGTTGTTTAATCAGTCAAATTCGTCATAACACATTCGTGACCTTATCTTTTGTTGTTTGTGTGCAGCAGGTGGGAGTAAACGCGCGATATTTTACACAATGATGCATAGTTTATTATTTCTTCATAAGAAGATTTCCTACTGGTTTATTTCACTTCTACGTCAAACACTATAGGTATTTCACGCTTGCACCAAGGGTACGTACGCAGACAGGACGTGCCAGTGACGTCACGGTAACGGTACAGTCAATGTCGCACGTGCGTTTACATAGTTATCTACTCGGCATGTCAAGTAGTGAGTATTGTATGGTGTTATGGTAACCACGCGGCTTTCACCATACTGTACCTAGAGTGGTTGTAATCACCAGGACTTAGGACTCATCGTGCTCGCGAGCTTATAGCGGAGTAGGTCGAGAGCTGTGGACTTGTATATTGCGGTTGAGTCCCGATTGGCATTGGAGGGTGTGGTTCAGTTGCCGAACGTTGAATTTCCCGCGTTTATTTCGAAAAACAAGTTTTGGGGAATATTCCTCTTCGTTAAATATTTCTTACGTGTTTACACTCTGTAACACATTGTTCAGCCTAAATTGAACAGACAAAAAGGTTGCCAAAGCCAAACACCGTGCAATGTAAAAAAAATTATGATTTAATGCTAATTGATAAACCTGTAAATGAACTCGTCATTTTGTAAATTTAAATTAATTTATAGTAACCGATCGCAAAAAGCATCAAACATTGACAATAACATCCCTATATTGAAAATAATATGACAATTTTCTAAGTTTCCTAAGTTATTGTCACAAAAATAGTTTTCCCAAAAGTGTCCCATTGACATTTTGTTGGACAGAAACCACAGAAAGCCAACTTTTCATCTAATTCATGACAGCTTTACATCAAACATGACGTTTTATTTAGACATTAACAACGAACGCTACACAAATCATCTCCTCATTTCATTCTACACCCATCCTTCACTCATATATTCGGGTTAAAATGCGTACCTATGTGGCGTCCCCCTCTCAGTGATTGAGAATTAATCATTGAAAGGGGAGTATGTCTATCTTCTAGTTTGACCAGTACCTTTCATGCACAATTATTAATTAGTCAACTCCTTGATGTGACTTCCTAATCAAGATTTAAAATAGATCGCTCTCATTATGAGGTCATGGGAAAGGTCAGTTGAGCCTAAAACTAGTTTTTAATTGCGGTTAATTTGTCTTCGTACCAATTAGTTGTGGTGAAAGCTTATTGATTATTTATCTTAAAACAAAATCTCTCGCCATTTGTCAACTTGGTCCACTTCGATTATTTGCCTTGTCGCTTGTCGGAGCAGAAGTGTTTTCTTATTAATTTCCTGCTATTAATGAGTTTGCCTTGTTAATCTACATCTAGATCGGAGGTTTTGATATTTTTGGGTACAGGCTTTCTCATATTACTTGCCCAATTAATCGAACGTAATGTCGAAATATATCATAGTTTAGGGTAAAAATACCTTGGCTTGATACAAATAGATATTTGCTTACATTTAAATAATTATTTACTTATTGTATGTTTGGTTTTTGTATTAGTAACCTTTAGATAAACTTTAGTAAAGGAATTTCTACACACTTAACAAGACGATTCGTTGTCTAATATGAACAAATAGTTTTATACTAGAAAGGTTGGAAGTATGTTAATTTATAATTACTTAAAAAAAAGAATTGGTGATATCATCCCGCTTGTCTACTGTGTAACCTCTATTTTTGTTATGATGATGCATTTGGTATGACTCTTTTCTTCCCGTGTGATGAGCCATAAAGATCATACTGGCGACTGGGAGGTAAATTTTGCGGTTATGAGTTGGGCTTCGCGTGACATTCATGGACGATTATATAGAAAGTTCTTTGAGAGGTCAAGACGTCTGATTTTGAATAGACTTCGCTATTCGTTTGTAAAGTTATTATGTGGTTTTAGAAGAAAGCTGATGTGCTTACTCCTCACGATTAGATATTTACAGTTGATATCGGATCACGCTCTCCTTAATCGACTTACAATCAGCTTAGGAAAAGGTTTCCCGGCTGGTCAACTAACCGACCACAAGTGTTTATTTACCTTTTTTTTAAATTATAATTACTATCATTTTAGAGTAACCAGGAACTCATGAAATCGAAAAAATTAAAAAGGGGTACTAATTGTCTTTGGTCTACTGTTTTAGAATTGAAATGGTACTCAATCGAATATTTTAGCCTGGCTTATGGATAGTAGATCAATAGATATGGAATATGGTAATGTAACCATCAATGAGTTTTTGTAAAATTGATGTTTAACAGTCAAGCAATTATCTTTTGAACCTAAGAATTACAGGAACAAATTTACTATTAACTATCCTTTACCACTTGAATGTTTTCACGTTGTTCTCATTCTAACTCATCAACAACAAAAAACATATTGTACTTATTAGTATTGGTATCAGCTCAGTCATTTTAAATGTTTTTTATCAAAGCTATTTGAACATTTAGTTTTGTATAGATATTGCCTTTTATCATTGAAAAATGTACTCACATCGTCCAGTTTAGCAGGCTGTTCTCTTCTGCTGGGGTAGTAGCTGATGGCCATAGCGTCCCTGATGGCGCCTACGTCTATGCTAGGCGGCACGGGGGTGGGGGGAAGCTCGGTCGTGGTGGAGGGGGTAGACGAGGCTACTAGCACTGGTGGAGGGGATGAGTCTCTGGATGATCTGTATCCCTGTCCGTGTATTCCCGCCACACAGGCCACTACCACCGCTAGCACCGCAGACAGCATGACTAGTCCTCAAGAGGCGCTCTGCACATCGGCACTGTCTGGAAAGGAAAGATCAATCTTGTATTGGTTCTCAATGAATCTGTTGTTGCTGCAGTAAGTTCTACAGTCGAAATATATCCCTACCAAGGAAGTAATATTTTTCTTAAAAACGACAAATATTGGTGTATTCTAATGGAAATATTGCTAATAATTAGTATAGTATGCAATTCGAATATCTAAATTTGTAGATGTTTAGGCTGTAATGCGTGCATTGTATGGAATTTATAATACATGATTTTTCATGTTAGACAATAGTATACCTCGAAAGGCGTCACAAAATAAAGATCGAATGTTACGGATGGAAATGAAAAATAATGATATTATTACAGCACATCAAAGTCATATAAAGGATTATGCCTATTTAAAAAAGTTTAACGTTTTCTTAAACGTCTCCAGAACGTTCACATCTCGCAATTCCACAGCAAGCGTAGGAAAATTGTATTTTTAGTCAAACATCTCAAACGAAACATCATGTTGTTTACTGTGTGTTATATTAAATGGTGTTTGCTAAAAAAAACATCTTTTTTACGTATTAAAAATTTAGTATTTGTGTGCCTAGTAAATTGTAAGAGTAATAATAATTATGTTTACCAAATAGTTTAACTGTATCGGAATTATACAAATTATATCACGGCAGGTGCATATCTAGAAAACCTGGACAGTTATGTAAATCGTTTTACATTTCTGCTTCTGAATGTTTTTTTTTTTCAATCAATCATAAAATGTATTTCTATAGATCACCATAAAGTAAAATGTCTAAAGATGAATTTAAAAATAAGGCACTATAGTAGGTACTTTACATACTAATACATTAAGCCCATCCTCTACAGTTCATGGCATTGCCGTATTAATGCATTCGCCCGCGGTCGGTGGAAATTGCGGTTACGTAGCGAGTAATAGTCGATGGGAAGTTGTTTGATTGGCTATTTATTACCAGTAATAGTCGGACGGAAGTCTTGGTTTGTAATCAACAGCAATGATTGTTTTATTTGGAAATGAAAATACTGCGTTGTCGAGCCATTAATGTCTGAGTTTGCTCATGCGATTATCTAATGGTTTTTTTTAAATTTAGAATTATTTTAGGGTAGTAATGTTGTTCTGGTTTTATTTAGTTATATGGATTCTCTACTTAGTATTAAGCTGTGATTACATTCATGTTTGTTGCACTAATGAATGCAGGAGTATTTTTGAAAAAAAAAAAAAAAATACACTACGCATGAGCAAATTGTTGATTTAAGCGTAAGACGAATGGAATTTTTATACTTCCTACAGTGAACAACATGATATTTCATAAACATATAATTTTTGGCAAACATGTTTGTTCACGTAGAACTTTAATTGATAAATCAATTTAAGTATAACAGATTATATTTCTGAATTCCCTTATTTTATCAAAAACTAATAATATCTAGATATTTCCAGTCTAAACATGTGTAATGTTAAAAATGGTTGAACAATTAAATTATTTCTAATATAAAGTAAGATCTTAGATTTGTATGGAAACAACGTTGCAAGCAAACAATATTTGTAGGATCCGATCTTCAACCATCGATGTATAATAGCTCCCATGTAGCGTATTATACATCGATGTCTTCAACAGCTGTCGAAAGACAAAAACAACCACAAACTTGACATTTCTACTAGACGCACAGGAGCGAACTGGAGTCAGTCGGCGTTGCGAAAGAAGGCATTGCCGTTTACGGTTAACGTTTATAGGCTGTCAAAACATTACCGTGGTGTCGGAAAGTGCGTTCACATAGCACTGTGTATTGTTGCCGATAGCTTCATTCTGCAGTTCCGGGAACCCTGTGCCGTATAAGCGTTTTATGGTGCTTCGTACTGGATCGGCGTGAAACCGCAATGGGAAATTGCCATTGGCAGAGTAAAGTGTGATAGGCTACTGGACTGTACACATATAACAGCCTTGTGATGAGGTTAGTTTTTAGGCTTGTGCTTTAAAGAATAACAAAACATCTTACTCTGTACATTTTTGTATATCAACATTATTCTTGACATTAATAATTTAACAAAAGCATTTGTTTGAGTTGTTTGAGTCAGCAATCATGATTATTTAGATTAACTATTTGAATTGAACTTACATGTTGCGTAAACGGAAACTACTTATGGATTATAAACGACTGATAAAATACTTCTAGGTAGAATATGCCATTTTGATGCAAACCTAAAAACTTTAGCAACCTTTTGGGAATTATTTGTGGGCCCAGTTTCAAGCACAATATTAATCAAATGTTGCCTTGGAGTATACACATTTTTACAGAAAATTGGGCTTTTTAATTTTTTTTTTTTTTTTTTTGCTCAGCGATTACATGTTCAGAACTTTACTATCAATACCCCAAATGAACTTTTTTAATTCTATGTGAATGTTAAGAACATGGAAATACCAGTTGACACTTTGCCGGTTGAATACATCACAAGTTGACTAGTTATCAACAATTTAAGACCTTGTGTTAAAAGCATGTGTGTTTTGGTTGTATGATATTTAATCAAAGTAAACATTATTTCAAGCATATCATTTGACTTATGAAACTGCCAACGCTAAGTCAGCATTATTTTAGCTAAGTGGCTTGCAATCATAGTGGAAAAGTTTAAAACCAATTCAACAATTTGAGGGATTATTGAAGGTCATGTTTTAGAAAATATGTTAAAATCCTACTTTTACCTACAAGTACTAAAACCCCATAACTGTATGGTTATGGTACAGTTAACCATAAATTTGCCATACATTATGTGAAAAATTCCCTAAAAAAAATTCTCAAAAATTTTGTTATTTATTTATAGGTAGGGCCTATATGAAATTCTACTTCAATTAAGTCAGAATTGATCTTAATTCTTCTACTTATAGTTGTATTTTCTTCATCAATATTGTAAAACAAGGTGCGGTTGTAGCAGGTGTTATGGTTTGACGATGGCGCCGGGATGGAAACTAGCCACAAAAGAACAGTTACGGCAACAGATGGGCCAGTTACCGCGATAGCTCAACAATAACTTGGCAACTATGACAGTTCCATTCCACTTGCGCTGGTTACGGAGGAATGGGAACACCAGCACAAGAGCCTGCGTGTAACGTGTAGCAGATGTTAATACGCCGTCATGCCAGTTATACGTCAGTGTTTGTGGAACAATACGTCGAGTGGACAATATGTAATTTAAAGTACTCAAGGTGGAACCCACTTCTTGCTATTGCGAATAGATGAATAGAAGAGTGTCTTATTTCAAAACTAATTATGTCACCGACTCAAAAGTAATTTGCAGTTGTATAGGCATTTACTTTTTATAATGCATTATTTAGCTGCTGGACATTGAACGTGTCAAAATTTGAAAAAATAAATGTTTGAGATTGTTGTATTGCTTAATGTGTAAATGAGCTGTTTAAATATTGTTATACCTACTCATTGTTATTGTTTACTTTGTGTTTGGGATATTGAAAGATGCAAGACTGTCAAAGAGAAATTTCGATCAGATCTGAGTAATTTAATCAGGCTGTATTGTATTGCTCAGTATTGCATTGTATAAGATACAATCTGTTAGCAAGTTTCATCAAGTAATTTCAATTAAGCAATTCGCAGCATCAACGTTTTCATCAATTCTTTTTCTCTTCTCATTATTTGTACATCATCGCGACGGCTGTGTACATCAACGCACTTTGTTTTCGTGACGAGCATTTTAGATAATTAATCCGTGAGTAAGAAAACGAGTTCGCTTGTTTTCTCTTTCATTTTAATTTGTTTTTTATTAAGGTTGGCCATGCTTTCTCGTCGTAGGCGGAATTAAAATTTTAACTGTAGTTACAGCAATGACATTTGCTGTACCGAATTGAAAATTCTTCAGTTTACTTTCTAATATACAGAGATTTTTTTTGCAATGTTTCATTTTATGTAAAGTCACTTAACTTACACTTTTTCATCACGAAACCTGAAGAAATTAGTTGCAAACATAGCAGTGTGACAATTTATTTGCACTAATGTATACCGCTTATGGTTTAATCAACAAGTCAATGTTTCCACTCTCAGGATTTTCATTCTAAATGTTTAGGAAATATTTGGGTGACAGTAGGATAATTATACCCACCACAGTCGCGTATTGGCTTGTTAAATCTAATATATTAGAAATTTTATTCAACGAAATCCCGCCGTAAGTTATACGAATTTCCACGTACTACTAAGTCTAATATGGTAGAATTTAAGAAGGGCGAACGAAAATTTCCAGTTGGGTATGCGATATTATATGTTGAAATGTGGGCTAAGGTTAAAGTGAGATATTAAATTATAACTTCAGGAGGAAGTGAAAATAGTAGTTCATAAATAATTGTGGCGTGTAACTTTTTTTCGATTTACTTACAGTCCTCGAGTGTACAAAGACTTAAGTATATAAAACACTGACCTCTATTCACCTCACTGGAACATTAGATTCAATATTGTCGGCTTATTCTTCCTCAGCAGATATATAGTTTTAGAAATATGTAAAAGTTCTTGCTCAGTACCTACGGTGTTGTTTCGAAACTCATCGCTGTTCACATATAGGTTCAATAGTAATATTTCACTGAAACAATATAATATAAAGTATAATTTATGACAATTTGTGACATCTTGTGTACTTGAGTTCCTATTGATGTTTTTGCCATGAATGCTCTGAAGACGGAACGTTTAACCCGTGTTGACACGGAGATATGGGACCGACCGTGACGGTTCCGCACCAAATACTTCCACGGCGACCTCCGACATCTCCACCGCCAGTAGGTATCATTCCCACACTCTTGACATTCCGGGAGTTCAAGATGAGTGTGAAGGGAGAACCGCCCAAAATGTGTATATTAAGATTCTTCATCTCGGAGGAGTAAGGCTGTTTTCCTTGTACACTCCCAGGTCTTCTCAGATACTTTGTACAGATTGATCAGCTTGTACGGTATCAAGCTCTTTACATTCCGAAAGGTCTAAAGGAAGAACTAGTACCTACAGTCTTAATTTTGAAAACGTTTATCTAAATTTTAGGACTGTTCTTTTTACGTATTTTGGGGTGATTTGACTGCATAATCGGTGGAAAGGTCTCAGACATGAAATATATTTAGAGATCGCTGCTTAATATGGTATCTATACCGGCTGGGCTTGTATTGCATTGTCTGATCACGACGGTGATTGTGAGGGACTACGATGCGGCAGTGAACATTCTGGCAAGTGCAAATATGGCCATACAATTGAGAAAGACCGAACATGACGGGATTGTTGAGGGTGAGAGAGTAGACAAATAGGCCAACATTATTGAAACCTCTCTTGGTAAATCGAACCCAGCGACTAGTCCCAGGGGATCTTGTATAATCTTGATGCCACCGTCAGTGATTTCAACACACCGCGTATTAAGTGTTAGGAGTGTTGTAATCTAATTACAAAAAAAAATATATTCATGCTGCCACGAGTCAAATTTTCAATCTGAACATAGTAGTTCAACAGAGTCTCCAGTTCACTTCAACTCGGCACAACGACCAGTGATAAACCTCTTCAGAGGCCTTGTTTGCCTATAGCGCTCGATAAATATCCATCAGTAGCACGATTGTTATTGGATCGTTACTGGGGAAAAGCAATAAATTGACCCATCATGCGGATGATAAAGTCGCGGTGATTAGACCCACATGGCCGAGTCCCCCATCTGCCCATGCTTGTGGTCGATACGGTGAAACGGGATAGTGTCTTTTGTGGCGTTGTTGGTTTGTCGTGTTGTAAATTCGTAGTGGGTTGTGCATGTTTTTGCAAGACTGCTAAAATTGCTTGTTTGTGTTGAGCTATTTAGTACACTGGAAGTATTTGATTTTTCGTCCGGTATAACTATATGTTTGTTGATTTAAGGGCTTGTTGCGGACATGTTCGATTTCCGATTACTAAAACGCACGCGTTACGAAGTTTTGGGATCTAAATATAATTCTGTCTTTAGGCTGGAAGGAGTCTTATCATTACGAGCACATGAAATCGGCAGCGCACGATTGATACAGTATATTCAACGTACGTCCTGAGGCCCATTTACGCAGTCAATCTTATTTTAATTTCAGCTATTTGTAGAACCTTTGTTAAAAGTATTTTCATCATATTTAAATGTCATATTTAAACAGTCAGAATAAAAAAACAATTGAATGTCTTAAAAGAAACGAATTACGTACTAAATGCATTACAGTTGTGTTATCAAAAGAATGTGCCAAAATGAAAATGAAAAAAATGTTTTTTTAATGAGGTAACTTTAAAAGCTAGTCGCATATGAGCTAAATTCTTCTTTGACGTAAAATACCAACTGGACGTTTCCTAAACCTGTTTTAGTAGTTTAAAAACGTGATGGCTCATAGCTTTAAATATGTATTCCTCGGACGTACCGTCTATTTAGTTTGCAACGCTCGTATTCATTATATATCAAGGATGTAAAAATATCCGAATATTTCGGTAATATTACAGCTTGGAAATTTATTTCATTAAATGACTGACTGTTACGAGTAGAAAGTTGGACCTTCCGCTAATAACACACGCATATAAATGATTTAATTACAAAACGCCACTGTTATTCTGTGAACAGTTTTAAACCTCCAGAGAGAGCGGATGAGGCAAAGGTATCTGTGTTACTTTCGTGCACTTTTTAAAATTTAATTCATTTTTGTTTTTGTTTGGAAAAAGCTTTGCGAATTGAGCTTAATAGGCTCTATCTTGTAACTAATTAATAACCGATTTTTATAACTTTTTCTTTAACCGATAAACAGTTTTTGTTTTTTCATATATTGAATTATATGAAATATTGTGATTGATTTCCTGCTACATGTACCAAA
This sequence comes from Macrosteles quadrilineatus, assembly GCF_028750875.1. Taxonomy (NCBI): domain Eukaryota; kingdom Metazoa; phylum Arthropoda; class Insecta; order Hemiptera; family Cicadellidae; genus Macrosteles; species Macrosteles quadrilineatus. The sequence goes on from NW_026542602.1 coordinate 23,938,207, forward strand.
AATCAGGCAACAGAAATCAACCCCCCCCCCTTCTCTTAATTCGGCGTATAAAAGCAACAAATGCTATAAATAAAACTGGGTTACGGAACCGGTGTGCTTGAAGATAATACATCTCAGAAAGATTACACCATTACCCGGAGTGCTGTACCGTCTATGCCTGCAGCGCACAGTGTACAGTGCTGTACATTATATTGTACGCTACATCGTAACAATCTTGAATTACCGGAGAAGATGGTTTCAGGAATGTAGTCTTCTTGCTTCTCTAGGTCGCTCTGTTCGTTGTCAAATCAGCAGACATAACCTGTAAGGTGGCACGTGTAGTGGATTTAATTTTTCTATAACTTTTTCGATGTTTTAATGTGGTAATTGTTTTATCTTCCAGAGATGATCTCGTCCTCTGGTGAAAATGTTGATGAACAAAATAAAATTGTTGCTGTTGAAGGTAGATTTCTGCAGCGCACCCAAAACTTCTGCCGGTATTTTTGACAATATTACACGATCATCTTCTAAAACACAAATTTGAAAGTTGGTCTTTCACCAGGGAAGTCTTCCTTCTAGTTTAGGTAAAATAAATGTTTGTCAGATTACCTGCTGAAACCTTGCTCGATTGTTGCTTTATGTCTTCACTGTTGCAGTCTTTGCAAAAACTTTATATGATTGTATTTAAAAGAAGTAAAAATCACTACGGTATTAAGCATGCAAATTTTTTCAGCTGAATTGGGTTCAAATGTCAAACTTTTTAGATGCTCTTCATTATATTTACATTCCAAATGCCTATTAAAAGTCGAAAGCTCAATAGTTAAGCTTTAATTGAACCGCTACCAACTGTAAGGTTCAGGCTGATGAAGCAATTCCGCCAATATGCAGAGTATGACCGGGTTCTGGTAAATCATCCAGATTCAGAATCCATGCAATTTCTACCTCCAAGTCAATCCTGCGGCTACAAACTAGGATGCCTCTTGGAGAAGAAATTCTTCATTCTCTACGAACGCCCCCAATTACCATGATGAAAGCACGGCAGTAGCTAGTAGCTGGAATAACAAGGGTCTCAGATCTAATTCTATTCTGATGCCGTTGTGCTTTCTTTTCCTAGATTAGGGAAAACACTAAAACACTAGTTATGCAGATGTAGCTCAGACAAACTCATAGGATCATAATAGGAAGTGCCTTGAAGGGGTTCGGTATTCGAAGAATTATGGCTGTTCATTTGCGGTCTTCATCTCATTAATGAACTATTTCGTCATGGGCTACTGCAATTCAATGAAACTAGAAACGAGTTATGTACAGTAATTAGGAATCACATTTTTAGAAGAATACTAGTTTTTCTTTGGAATTACCTTGATAGGAAAGAGGAAATTCAGCTCGAGTTGAAGTAGTTGAGGGGTAAAAGTGTTTTGATCATATTAGTGCAGTGCTTAATTCTGCAAAAAGGCAGTCCATTGAACTACTGAGTCTGAATGTCGAGAACAGGAGTCGACTCCACACATTAATTGCGGTTCATTGCAGTATTTCTGTTTTTATGGTTGTAATTCATAGTTGAATTCTAATTTTGAAAGTACCATGGGTGATACGAAAAGTAAATTATACACTTGGCCTAAGGCATGAGTTATCTTTAATGTTATGTTCCTGAGTTTCTCAGGATTTAACCAGCAATCTTCTGAAAACTAGGCTTTTAAATCTTAGACCAAACAAATATTTTTAGCACATTCTTTATAATATGTTTTTGCAACAGTATGAAAAAACCACTTAATCCTCAAACTTGACTTTGTTTGTAGAAACAGCCTCGCATGGCTCTGACGAGACTGTTAAGCAGCCTGGGTGAGCCGCTATTCCGTATTCTAATTAGTCTAATTGCCCTCGTGCTCGGGAAGCTAAGCTCTTCTCTTGTATCTGTAGACGTCCACCGCACGCTCTTTACTCACGTTCTGTGCCGCCTTCCACCCTTCCACCTGACAATCTGACAATCCACAATCCAGATCAGGGATAATGCTGAGATGAGGTTGCCGAGGGATCAGCAGTAGGAGGTCAGCTGAGAAAGGTAGTTGATGCAGAAACGCAGTGTCAGCGAGAAAATGTATACAAAATATACATGGTGCAAGATACATTTTAGTGTTGATAAGGCTTTTGAATTGTCGGCGAATAAGTAACTCGTGGTAGTTCCCTGATTTTATAAGAAATTTGGGCCGTATTTCCTCGTAGGTAATGTCAAATAATATAAACGAAATAGGGAACGACTGTCTGAAAAAAATGTTGAAGTTTATTTGCAGCAATGGCATATACTCCAAATAGTAATAAAAGTGTATTAGCAGTAAAAAAAACAATAAGTTAAATTCTTTTTCACGTCCAGTTTTTCCTCAATTGTTTGTAAGTTAAGCGTACAAATTTTGTCAAAATATATATTCTGCTTGCTGACATGGAATAATTTAATAATATTTTACATAGAAGTAATATTGCTGTGTTTGCGTATTTGTCGTAGTCGTTGCTAAACCGATTTTCTTTATTATTCTGTCCGTGTGTCTTGTTTTTTTAACGATTCCAGTAAAAATATATATCTTAAAAAAATTACATAAATGGATTTTTACCAGTTATTTTCAATAATATTTCCTTAACCAGTGTGTGCCACCTAAAATGTGTGCTATATTCTACAAAGCTATGGTTTCCTAGAATAATCATTACGTGAAAACATAGATTACGGATACACTAGGCCGGAGTCAAAGGAAATGTTTATGTGTACCTTTTACTTGTTTTTGTGTCAGTACGAGTTTATTAATAGCTCGTGACACCTTTAGCTGAACATTCCGTATAACATAAGCAACAAATATAACCATAAATATAACTTTTTATTTCCCAGTTTCGACTCGGTTCCTAATTATTATTATAAAACTGATGAATAAAACTGACGATCACCATAACCTTTCTGCTACCAAGACAATTTCCTAAAACAATGTGGTCATCATGATTTTACAGAAAAGCTTTTGAAAACATCACGAAGGGGGTCAAAAGAGAATCGGACGTCATGTAGAAAAACAAAATAGAAGAGGTGAATTGAAATTGGTAAAATACTGTGTCAATAGGCTTTCTCCACGGGGAAATCAATGGGACCGAAGAAGAAAGGATCGAATAACCAAATTCAGCAAGCGATTGTCCAATCAAACAGTACCTTCCAATGACAGTTGTTATTTCGATAATGGGGAGACGTCCGTCCGTTATGCTTTGCCTACTTAGACTCGGTATTTTACTTGTCTCGTCCTCAATTCCAGTGGGAAACAAACGTTTGAGTTTCATTCTAAACGTTTAAGATGTTTCTTGTAAGATACATGTGTATGACTTTTGTCAAGAAACTGGAATAGTAATTTTCTTTATTAACATCGAACAGTTTTCAAGTGCTATTATGGTACTCTTTTATTAGGCTAGTTTATATAAAGTTACATTTTAGACACCCTTACATTCAACTTACTCTGGGCGAATGTAATGAAATATGTTATACTGTCGTTATTCTGATAAAACAATAATCTCGCAACTTCCACTCATTCTTCTCATCTTCCCTCTTTCATTCTTGCTAGGTTGAAATTTTATCTCAATCCCATCATCTATTCCCACTGCTAGACTCGATGAATATATTTGAGCTAGCCATTATAATTATTACTTCTCTTGTATTTATTGTGTATGGTTTCTATTTATGTCTTTTTGAAAAGGGACAACACTTTAATATTTTGTTTATGTTGAGATATAAAGTAAAAAACATACGAGCTCATTTTATCTCGTCGACTAACATATCCTATAAATATATGCTCGTTAAAAAAAGTAACAAATTAACTGTAATTTCAGGCAGTGAGCAAGTTTTCTGCAACGGTTCCATATACATTTTACAAACTCGATGGCGAAAGAAAGTTTAGTCTTAGTCCGGGTTCCTTTAAATACAAATAGCGAAGCATAGTTTTTCACTGAACGAATTTTTTGCACATTTTACAAAATAGAGGTTAGAGATAAAAACCTTTTTACTGTTAACAAAATTGATTTTAACGTCACGTGTATTTATTGCTGAGCTTAAATGTGAAGACACTAAACACCTGAATCCTCTTGAATTCGAGAGGTGAGCGTCTGATCACGAACCCGTATAAATAGATAGAGCGGTGGAACTCAGAAGTGTCACTTCCAGATCATTAGTAGATGTCTTGGCCGAGTAAAAAGTCGTAAAAGATAGTTTAAATTCTCGGCCAAATTGTCAAAAAGCTTTCACACTGTGTGGTCTGCCAACTCCAGGGTGTTCCGCTACCTTGTACAGTATGTCGACCAGGTTGGGAAACATGCATCTGTGCCAGAACATATTTGTCACCATCTGGCTCGAGCAAGATTTATATTGGCTTTTGGAACAGATTGCTTCTGGTTTAGTGTACAGGTATAACCCAGTTGTCAGTGGATTGTTGAACAAATGTAACCTGAGGGGTTGATTGGGTTTATATCGCAAAAGGTAGAACTTAAGAGTTTCAAATTTTCTAACAATAAAAAAATTATCAATTATTAATGTATAACTAAACATAAGTACCCTATCAGCCTAGACCGTAAAAGAAGTTATTTATAATCCCCTAGCCACGATTTGATAGTGCGTTATTTTTAAACACATTATAATCATTAAATATTCGAAAGGTAGCAATTTTTAAATCACCAATATTCTTTAATTTTGGTAGAGATGGCCCGTTCTTAAATATCTTGGACATTTTCGTCTAGTTCTCGTTCTTGAATGAGTTCTGTTTGACGGAAAATCGGCTAACTTTGTATCTGGCTTGAGGGCCTATTTTATATTTTTAGTTCACTAGTAAAAACTAGCTATATATGTCTGAAACTCCATTAAATTGTTGTTCGGTCACTAATAATTCGTATTCATAATGAGTACAAGCATAAAGTGTACTGAAAAACAATATTCATAACTTTGTCAGTTTTCTAGCACCAATTCTTCTAAAAAGAGCCCTGGCTTACACTCTTACAGCCATATGGTGTCTGAACGCTGTGTCATGAGAATGTAATAGGTGAAGCCTTTTCCATATAAATGTTATTTCAGTTGGAGTTAATTTTGGTAAAAATTAAATTTAACAGCAAACAAGGTAGATATAAAACAACCCCCTCTTATGTAATCATCATTTTTCCTACGCTAATGAAGAATTGGTTTTAATAGATGCTCCAAAATAGAACATTATTTAACGATGACATTTTTCCTCACTTATTTATTTTTTTTTAGTAATCTCTATAACGATGACATTTTTCCTCACTTATTTTTTTAGTAATCTCTATACATTTTCGATTATGCCAAAACTCATTTAATTAAAATAGCATATTATCAGATTTTGTTACTCTAAATAAATGTATTCCTCTTCACTTTGAGTATATAAGTGGATCAGTTGTAAACCCTTGAAGTTTCTCCTTTAACAATCACTTTGTCTATTATAAAAACTTTATGGAACCCTGAGCTATAACAGTAATTGTTTTTAATGTTTTCCTCATATTTCCCTGTCCACATCGTTTGCCACATTAGTGATAAGAGCTATGTGCCGTTGTTTACGGTAGTGGTAATGTCCCTACTATGACGTCATATCGACTGCAGGTCATTCACCACTGCTACTCTCAGCTGTTACAGCTGAATAGCGTCAACAATGCAACTAATTCCGTCTCTTTTTTGTCTGGTGATGCAGCGATGCTAAAAGTACACCGGAAAATTCAGTTGAACTGAAAAGTAAATTTTAATGGTTGTTAGTGATTCGGTTCGCCGATATTGTACGATAGATTGTTGGTACGTAGAATTATTTAGAAACTATAACACCCATGTAGACTCCTCGAAGTTTTTTAGACTTGTTTTTCATGACTAAGTTACAATTTACACGTTGTTGTTTTTTTATTCAATGTAAAATATAGTCTAATAATTTACGTGTCAGTAATATATTTATTAATCATTACTGAAACAGTTGGAATTAAATCAGCTTAAGTTACCACGAACACCAGAAAGTTTAGAAATGCACAATTTTAAATGTTTAAGGTATAACTTTACACATATTTGAAGTACTTTTGATATAGCTATGTAAAAAAAATGTTATAAGCCTTTTCCAGGTACAGTTAGTTACCTTACGTGCTTTTTATGTGAACAGCAATTTGTATCATTACGAAAATGAATTAAGAGTTATAAAATATAACTGTTATAACCCTTGTCTTTTGGTCGGTATTTTTTGTAAATGTAAAACAACAAAAACCAAAAGATTAAAAATAAAAGCAGATATTATGTGTCCAATAATAGACGCGGTAAATTGGTTTCAATATAAGTTCCATCACATTTTCGACCGATTTGGGTGCGGTTTAACTGAGCGGATTTAGTTAAATTAAATCTTTAGATATTCTTAGTGAAATCTGGAAGTCAACATTTTAACCCTGTACAGTACTATGTTTGCTTTCTTTCAAGATTTTGTCGTAAAATTGTATGAAGAAACTGCTATAGTAGCCGATTACAATATATATATCTGGTTATAAACAAGCTAACTCTTTTTATTTGTTTTTCATTCCTATGCTTACATTAGTTTCACACAAATTTAGACTCAAGAGTTATTATAATGACAATAATAATAATTGTATAATTTTTTTAGTTGGTTCTTGTGTTTAGGCAAAACACGCTATTGAAAACCACTGCGGCTATGAGGTATGGCATACAACTCCATACATCTTGTGGTATACATAGAAACGTGCGTATTTGTTTTCCTTTTACTGTCAGGCCATAGGACATTGCGTACTTTCTTAAATTGTGTACACATTTATAAACAAGTGCTTCCAATTTACTTAATTCAGTCAGCCAATAGATTTTGTCCTTTGAAAATTGACAAATATATTATTGTTGAATTTGGCGGAGTACCGTGATAAAGTATTTAGCTTTACAGATTAAAAACTTGTTGTTCCTTCAAAATGGCCTTAGTTTTTATATAATAATATTTAATAGTTTTGATCACAAAGAAAACTTTTGCTTTGGCTAATTTTGAATTCAAATTAAATTTAACCTGTATTTAGAATTATATTTTAAATCTCTTCCTACATAATCAAAGTATCTTAGTAGATCTTATAGCGTTAGTTACTTATATTGTAGAATTAAAAATTTAACTGATTGATAGAACTATTAAAATATAAAAAAGAAAATTTATGTTTTGTATATTATTATTGAATTTCAATTGAACAATCAATTGAATAGTACTATAATGACATATTCATATAATGTCCTAAATTCAGGTGATGAAAACCCTCATAATTCATTTTCATCATAGATTTTGTATATACAATCTCTTTTAATACTGTATATCTATTTGTGTCTCCTAAATATAGAGCAACCATTTTTTTCCTTGGAAATAAAATTGGCATTTTTTATATTATAATAAACATTATTCCCCACCAACAATCTACAATTTCAATACTTTTATCCAACCAACTAATTTATCTCCATCCAATTTTTCAAAATCATTTGTTTGCTATTAACAGCTGTGTCATATACTCACGAGTACACAACAAAGTATTATCCAAGTATCGTACCAGAGACGAGGTAGTTACTGTATCCTGCAGCACCGAAACACACGACAGGACGACGGCAGAGCCCGCGGTAGACTGAGGATGGTAGGAGCACCGTGGGACACCGTGGTCCTGGGGTGGGGGGAGCTGATAACACGGCACGGGGATGGGTCCGTGCGGAGTGTGGTGTGATTCATCCAGGACTCATGGAGCTGCCGGTGTCAACTCTAGTATATGTTATGGAATAAATGTAATTCGTTCAAACGCCGTTTTGCAGCAGGTCTGTTGATAAGAATAGCTGGGTAGATGAGAGGTAGTGCTCGCCCAAGATGTATCGAGTAAAAGTACTTTTATAAGTAACATACTTTTATAAGTATGGAGTAAAAGTAACTTTTACTCCATTCATCTTGGTGCTCGCCTAGTAATCAAAAGGTCAACAGTTCGATCCTAGTCAAGCTTTTTTATGGTTCGAAACTGGACTCAAGCTGTTATTACGCTTTTAAGAAATGGTATTGGCTAAAAAAACAGCTGATCAAAAGTAAATAAATCGACAAGGCACTTCTCTTCTTTCATTTGGACTAAAGCTTTAAAGTAAGCGCCTAGGTAACCCCATTTTAATTGGTAACTGGTAAAAATATTCGAAAAATAGCCACCATATATGTAATGGATTAAACATAAGGTGCACTTTCGATCCTCACTGTCTTTCTATCACGACAAATTCGTTGACATAAATTTCTTAACAGTGCAAGTATTACACGCCTGTTCTTTTACAATATAAGAGCTCCTTTCCGTTGGCTTCTACTGTTTCTGTGTAGTTTGGCTTTTAAAAGATGGAACCTCGATAAGAATACCCTCGATAACAAGTCACCCTTGATAACAAGTGTCATTTTCATATCCCCTTGAATTTTAATTTGACCTCTATGCAAACCTCAATAAGGAGTTGCCTTGATAACAAGTCTTATTGAATGGCATATTTTACGTGTGTTTTTTTTTTTTTTTTTGACGTACCTATTTTATGACTTGGTGACTTGTTATCGAGGTTCTAATGTGTAATTCGTTTACTTTGCAACTTTAAAAACGTTTGTTTTTAACTTAAACATTAAATTTGGATTTTAAAATAATCTCTCACAAAAGTAATTTAAGGGGAGTCTGTACCTTTTTGGTGAAAAAAAATTTTTTTTTTATTTTTATCTTAAAAAATTCTTCAATTCTTTGTGTTTATTTATATATATAACACTTCATATTTTGCAAAAGTTTTTTATAAAAAAAAAACAAATAAATAGTACTGCACGATATTTTTCAATGTTCTTAGGATGCGCGACCTAAGCCCTTTAGAACTTCAAGGGCGTTTTACCGAAAATAGTGTTTTTTAAAAGTTAGGTACGCATAACTTAAAAACTATAAGAGATAGCAATATGAAACTTCACACACATCTTCTTCACATCATGGTGAGTAGTGCTTGATACCTCTTTTAGTTTAAAATGATTTGGTTTAAGTCATTACCAAGGTAACATACAAAATAAATCAGGTAAAAAAATTGCATATTTTATTTATAAAAATTAAAAGATTAAAAACAAGAATATATTTAAGTTTTAACTAGCAAGCCGGATACCCTATGCCATAGAGATCATGTAGTAAAAATTTCACTTTAAATGGTTTATAGGTTGCTGAGGAATGCGTACCTATATTGGTGCATATCTTCCCATTTAAATAGCATTAGGGCGTAAAAGGGACAGACTCCCCTTAATTAAACGGAAGTGAATGTAAAAAACCACGAAGAACAGTTTACTATCCATCAATAAATGTTAGGGTAGTGTAACTTTTTTCCTGCAATAGCTTTGAAGAACCAAAATTTTCTCTTCTACGTCGTTCCTACCTTCTCCGTTTTGAAAGGGGAATGAGTTTACGTTTGGATATTGTTGAAGATTTTGATTTTGTTGCTAATAACAAGATTTTTTCTATATCTAATAGACAAAGCAATACAAATAAGTAAGCGAACCGTATCCTATGCTACTAACCAGCGGTTTTACTGCGAGTTTCAAAAATAAATTATGAAATGGATAATCAAGGTAGCGTTTTAAACGTTCAAAATTTAATTATGTAATTTTCACTCAACTAACAATGTATGTTTCATTTTCAGGTAGGTCAAGCCCCAGTGTATTGGTAAGTGATTTATCTATCCTCAATATCTATTTATTACGATACACATTATAGATACTAGTTACCACTGCTGCCATTGGTTTTGGTTAGTTGGGTTTAGTTAGGTGAATTATACGGAAACGGTACTTTTTTTTATTCATTGTACAGATAATTAAAACAAAAATATAAGACAAGGTGTTTTCTAAAAATATCAGTCGTGTTTAGTAAATTCAACTACACCAGTCCAAAAACAGTTGTTATATATAAAGTAATCAATTAGCTAAAATTACTAAAAGGCAGGAAGATATTTCTACGAACAGTTTCGACTAAGAAGACAAACGTGGTTTACCGGAAGTTGGAGAAATTAGAGGAATTATTTTGTGGAAGAAGGTGGGAGGTGGGGTGCGACGAACCTCGAAACAATTTCACAGCAGATCGAGCGAGAGGCAAAAACCCGCGGGAATACCAGGTCCTGAGGGAACAAAGGGAAAACGGGATTGACTGATTGAATCGAGTGGCGACTGACGTGCTGGACATCTGGAGATACTGGAGTCTTCTTCTACAGGAGAGCCGGGAACGCTGGAGAAGACGTAGTCTGGCCTCAACTAGAAGATTCAAAAAGGGCTTTAAGCGTTTGATGGAGTCTTGTAACTTTGACTGACGGTGTGTAAAATACTCTAGAATCTAGATCGTTAAAAAGATGTTAAAAACTGAAATCATGTTTGTGGAAGACATAGGCTAAAATAGGATTTGCGTTAGTAAAAAAGTAATTGCAGTCTTGAGCGAATATCGATGGATAGGGAATAAGGTGTCTGTGTAGTGAGTAATGGTAGGGCTTTGTCTTATTGGCTGGGTGTGAACCATTACAATGAAATGATAGGTTATCTAATCCAATATACTCCAATATACTTTGGACACTAATATTTTTTTGTTTTAGTTCCAACTTGTATTTCATTAAAGAAAATGATAGATGACTGTCTTCGTATTTAATTGATCTCTCTCCACGGAAAGTTGTACGGTAATTTACCCATTTATGTACAACGCCATTGTATACAAACTCATATGAATGTAAATTGCCACATTTGTTGGTTGAAATCGAGAAACAATATTTTTATGGAATCAACTTGAGTCACGTTTCTGTTTTCTTTAATTCTCCACAATTATAAAATTACTACTCTCTCGTGATCATCCAATAACTTTGCTTAATCCAATTACAAGTTGACTACACTTATGTCGTAGAGAAACTTAAACATTTTTAGGGTAGTCTTTACCTCTTCCTCGAGGCCAAGCATCAAGTATGTACTTTTGGCTGAAGTAACCAACAGTTGTTTATATCGTTGGAAGTAAATAATCGACCCAAACGTTGAGGTTGGGGATACCCATAGGAAATCTAGTCACGAAGAGTCGCTATCACATTTAATAAACATGAGGGGCTAAGGGTTGTATGTGTCTTTATTTTAAGTTTCTCTTTTAAAAATAAAAGAAACTATATTTAAAAATTTAATTACACAGTGCTAACTGTACAGAATGAAACTAAACAGAATGGATCAACCCATTGAATTCCTGTCTAGTCAATCAGTTATATATTTACTGACAAAATATTCAATGTATCAACCCTAAATTGCCTTCTTAGTTAAAGGTTTGGAATTTAAAATATTTTGCAAACCATTTAACACGTTCGCTGCTGAGCGCTAGATGCCGGGACGGCGCCAGTTGCTGAACTAACGCTCGGCCGCTGCGTGACATTGCCACCGATACACTGAATTACAGTAAAAACAACAGTAGTTATACTGGATGGCAATGTTCTGCAATAATACTGGCATTTGATATAGTACTAAGTGATTCTGATGGATAGCAGCACTACCCAGGTTACAGTCGGTAAAGTAGTGTCGCTATCTAGCAGGAAAGAGATAAAACAAAGCCCTGTTCCAAACAACCCTGGTGGTGATTTGGGAAACTATATTTTTTATTGTCAGAAAAGTACGTCCCCACGAGCTGCAAAGAAATATAGAACGCTTGTGACGTGCTGGCTTATCCATAGCAACGTTAAACAACAATGAACGGTGACGTTCTGGAACGTTCTTAGCTCCTGGCGCCGTGGCCCGGCTGACGTTCCGGAACGTCCGTAGCAGCGAACGTGTTAAGTCAATTATGCTAATTTTCAGTCAACTCGCTACACCTTGTGGGTGGTAATTTGGCGGAAATAGCGTAAGGTTCCGGAAAATTAGGCCCAGTTTTGGGCACTCATGCAGATGAGATAGGCTAATTACTTTCCCAGGAGAGTTGGATGCATTGTCTGGTGATGACTGTTTGTAACCAGTGGCAAGGAAAGTGAAATTGTGCTGAAGAAGCTAATATCGTACGGGAGATGACTCAAACCAGAGATAAAAGAAACAAATCCTAGTAGGGTTTCTTTCATCTGTGCTCGAACTGACGGTTTTAATGAGACTAAACAAAACAACTTAATCTAAAATGTACATTTTGGTGGAGGATTCATGAAACATATATTACCAACTTTGGTGTAGTTTACATCAACATGAAAATTTGTTAAACCCATAAAAATAATTAACTCAATGTTATTCATAAAATAAAATTACGTACTTATGTAAATTTATAAGTATACAAAAAAAACAATAGCTAGAAACCACGAACTAAACATTTACAAAAGCGTTAGGAGAGCAACGATATCTATTGAGTCCTTATACATTTTTCAGTGCTATTTCCTAGCGTGATGTCAGGAAAAATTGAGATCAGCACTTCGGTTCTACAGGTCCTGTCTGTATAGCCGATGAATGGAAGGTCAGTAGAACAACTTGTACTGTTTTCAATGTACTTCCAACGTGGTTTTTCTGTGGTTACTGTTTGGTTGATTGAGCAATAAACTCGAGAATGTTATTCAGTTTCGGTTTAGTTTTATTGTTAGAGAAAGGTTTTATTGAATTCGATTTAATCGAATAAACTCGGTCGATAACGGTTTTGGAATCGAGAAAGTCTTTGGTTATATTGCCTTTCTTGGTCAGTGTTATTTCATTTTAGATTTAGTTTCGTCGTGTGTATTTACAATCTGCGATGGTTGGTATCCAGGTTTATCATGGAACTTAACTGAGGATTAAAATGGTGAAGTTTTGGCTCGTTGGTTGTAAAATGTCCGTTATAAAAACATTCTCTGATTTTATTTTTTATAGAAACCAATTACTGTAGTTGCAAACCGCCTACATGTTGTTAAAAAACCTTTAGAATCGCCTTATCTTACCGACCTTTTGAACTTCGCATGGACCTCGTCTTACTTCAACCATCTCTTGGCTTGCCATATATTTTACGGCACTGTAACCAAACCACCTTTACGCCTTCCCTTTACATCATGTCCCGGCCCTTTGAACATGGACTTACCACACCTACGTACACTTTTGGTCATCGGCTTGCCGTAACATTCCTTTTTTGGACACCGCCTTGCCTTTAAACTATACATCTGGGCATCACCTTGCCCTAAACTACCCTTTTGGACATACATCACCCTAACCCGTGCTTTTGGGCACCGCCTTACCTTTTCCGACGCTATGGACAACACTTCACCTGTTCTAGGCACGGTGACGCTAGGTAATGTTGAGGTACCAGTCACAGAGCCCGGGGTCCCTCTCTCCCGGACAGTTACTATCGTGACCTGAGATATGGTCTATCTGTATCTACTATCTACGCCTCCTCTTAGTCGCGGTCCTCCCACATTTCGGCGGCCCTCCACACCTTACCAGCGCTCCCGGCGACGTACCACTGCGGGACAGATCTGACGATAGGACGGGCAGCTCACTCCGGGCCGGGGGAGTAGGGAATGTTGGTTAGTTAGGGAAACCTGGGGTCTACCATATCGATATTTCACAACCAATAGCTTGGAAGAGTGTCTCATTTTTTCAAGCAAAAACAAAACCAACCTTCAACTTACTTATCTTCATTGAGAGACAGATTTGACACAAGGAGACAATGGTTCCCTAAAAACGCCCATGGAACAGCTGTTATACAGTGGTACTGTGAAATGTCCAATTTACAGTCGATATGATAATAGCGTTTAGTTCTTAATTTGGCTGTAATAGATTGAGATAGGATTGATAATCGTTTTACGTTCTTTTAATTAAGACAATTTGCACAAATCCCGTAGATACAGGAATGGCAACCAATTAATGCATATATTAAAAGTAACTTGGTTAATTTAAGGTGTGCCATCGAATATTCTATTGCTACACTTATTTCAATGATAGTACAGTATATTTATTTAAAGCATTAGTTAATTTTGCCATTTTTTGTACCTACCCTAAGTACATACTGTATAAATGCTAATGATTGTAGACTAAATTCGTGCACATGCATATAGTAAAGTTATTCCCTTTACAATGATGTATTCAAAATTGTAATATTATTTATGATTCACCGAAAAATTATCCTGGAACGTTGTACAGTGGAAGATTTATGCACATAGATTTTTCAGGACCAACTAATGGCCCTTACATTACTGGATGCTTTCAGTAAGTGGGTGGAGGTGATGCAGACAAGATGAACTACAAGTACATGGTTAATCCAAGAATTACGGAGAATCTTTTCAGCTTTTGGGTTTCATTACAACTTAGTCTCAGATAATGGAAGTCAGTTTGTTTCCCAAGAGCTCAAGAACTTAATGCATGAATGTGGGATTATTCACAGAACAACGGCACCATACCACCCAAACTCAAACGGCCAGGCTGAAAGATAGTAGGTACGTGCAGACTGTCGAGGCGTTAAAATCTATGGAGGTAGGAAAGGGTACACTGCAAAATAAAATCCATATACTTTTAATGCAACTCAGGCAATCACCCAAATTCCACTGGAGCATCAGCATATCACCTAATGTTCGGAGGAAGCGTAAACCTCGCAATAATTTTTCCAACCTTAGAATCAAACAAACATCAAAAAAACTTACTTCAATTCGATATAAAAAGGAAACATCCCGAATTCCAACCGTAGCTACTAACTTACTAACCAAGAAAGATTTGGTATTACGCCTCTTTCTCAAGCCCTCTATACTCAAAATAATTTTCCTTTTTATTAATTTTGAAAATATTCAACTCTTTTGCTTAGTCAAGGCAACACTAATCAAGCAGGCCGTAATGCTCTGAGCATGACGTCATCGTAGGCGACGGCAATGACGTAATGTTATTTTTTTAGATATATTTTATTTTCCGAGAAAAGATTGACACAAGTTCATACCTTTTCATCTAAAATAATTTAAACAAAATGTTGTTACTCGCTGCTTATTATGGACCCAATATTATATATATATATATTCCCAATATTCTCCCAATATTCACATTAATGATGGATTCGTGTGGGACGAACGAGAGCCCTGGTCTTCGTAACTTTTTTATTTCATAATTAATCAATCTTTGATGAATCTTGAATAAGACTCTCAGCTCTCACATCGTAGACATTGGCACTGGGGTTGTTGGTCAGCTTCCACTTCTTCAGAAGATTTATTTCCACAGAGCACGATCGTCATCACCGTGAGGTCCAAAGATGTGAGATGGATGTTTTAAATTCCCCAGAATTTTGTCTCAAATTTGTGCTTTTTCCCACTATTACTTTTTCTGTTCAGCACGTATCATAGCTGCTTTTATGATTTGTCACTACTAGGCAGTTGTACTCATTGGTTATTCTCTGCCCGTGGGACCCCCTCACTTTTGTGCTGCTTGCCTTACGCTGTTGCCTTTTCCCATTTTCACAAGCAGCACAGTTGCTTGCCCTTTTATTCGTCATTTGTTTTGCGATTTAGAGCTAGGTCCTGCCTCTCCATCTTGTACTCCTGTAGTTTCTGATTGAAATATTTCGGGAAGACTCCCATGGTTTTGTCAACCGTGACCGCAATCACTACTGTCGCGGCAAAAAACCTCCAGTTTATTATGGTAAAACAAACTTAAGAGACAATTTTATA
Source organism: Macrosteles quadrilineatus (assembly GCF_028750875.1). Classification (NCBI taxonomy): domain Eukaryota; kingdom Metazoa; phylum Arthropoda; class Insecta; order Hemiptera; family Cicadellidae; genus Macrosteles; species Macrosteles quadrilineatus. Next base: position 23,953,829 of record NW_026542602.1, read on the forward strand.
AAGTTGCTAACTTTACCAAATGTTCTGGAGAAATGATTAATGTCTCTATGGATACTAACTTATAAATAGTAAAATAAATATGATTTACAAAATTACCAAGGTGGTGAGATGGACATCATGCTATTTATAGACAAATTTTCATTTTTATAGAATAAGATCAGTCATTCTTAAAAATACACGTTTTTGGAAGAAAAATTTCAATTCTCATTTCACGTCAAACGTACGTTTTATATGCACTCGTTGATTGTTTTTGGATTCCTCAATTTTGAATTTTAGATTAAAAGATAAAAAATAAACGTAATTTTATCACAACTATCCGAACCTGTAAAATTCAACACAATTAAACAGGTCAAACTAAACTAAATTTTGCTAATTTTCCTATTTTGCAAGGATTAAAATTATAGTCAAACTTGCGTGCTAATAGTATGAGTGTAACATTTTGCGATGTTTGTTAACAGTTGATATACTTCGTAACAGCTTGGGTTAGCTCAAGCTTTGGTTTCTGGGAATTGTATGAAAATTCCAATTTCTCTCCTTTCAGACAGCCAATGTGCCGTTTCTAAAAAGTGTTAGCCTACGTTCAGTGTATTGCCAATGATATGTTTTTAAAGTGACCGAAACAAAATTGTCTGCTAAATTCGCATCACTGGGTTCCCAGAATTTAGGTTTAACCTTCATTTCTTCCTATTTGGTAAGATTGCGAACGGTTTTCCACAAGTAGGGCCATATTATGTTTGCGAAACTGCGAGAGCCGATTTTTAGGTGGGAATTTTCACGGAAACCTTCTAAAACGGGACCAGCTATCGTGGCCTACCTCACGTTGCATTGCACCACGTAGTCGTAGTTGTGGTGTACGGTGTACAGTACCACAGAAGCTGCTCCTGGGGTTGATTACTCGACAATGGCGTCCATTATATCGGACGTCACGAGTTCGAGCTATTTCCACGGAAACTCCAAGAGGTGTTCGGATCAGAGCAGTCCGTGCGAGAACTAACTGTCATGACATTCCAAGACTTCGGGAGTGGATCGTTTTGGTGTGGAATTCGTTCAAAATACTATCCGATGACCTAATAGAATACCATAATACCCCCGCCGCAGCAAACCTGCAGAATAAGCGGTTTTCAACTTGTCTGATTACATATTTACTAAAACATTTCCATAAATAAGACATATTTATTCCCAATTTAAATACTGTAACATTATTTTTAACGAGCTCTTAGGTTTGCTGCTACGGGGAAGGTAAACAGTGTGTTTTTACCAAACGTCAATAGTATAGGATGAAATAAATAAACTTTCCAAATTTGGACAACGTATATCCATAAACAAGTAAACTACAATAGTTTTAATTTTCTCCATAAGAATAAATGGGAATTTTAAATTTGAACTTTTTTGAATTTTCTCCTTAACCATTAGGCATACAACAATGCTTCAATATACTAAATACATTTTTTTTAGTTCTACAAAATAGTTGGATAAATTCAAAAAAATTTTACCCCCCATTCCCATCGTCCGATCATGCTGGTTCGCGAACTCGTTTGAATAAATGTAGGTTTACAGGTTTATACCAAATTTCATCGAAATCGAATAGTTTTTCTTCGAGTTATCGTTCTAACGGACACATATATATGAATTTGAACGGATGGTGTTTTTGGCCTCTGGGGACCTCAAAATGGAAAAGTAAATCGGTCCCGGGTCCAGGTCTTACCATGAGACCTACGGTAATAGCTTATTCCCTATATGGGAAATTCGCTAAAATGGGACCAGTTTTCCCTGTTACATGTCGTTGTCAATAAACTGCTGGTTTACCTCACCTACGTTCGTAACTTTTTGCACTGACATTCCAAAGAGCCTTGAGAAATTGAAATCTTGTTTTAAGAGTATGAAATTATAATGAGTTGTATTATGATTTTAATGTGTACTGTGTCAATCTGTATGTTTGCATGGGAATGGCATACGTGTCTGTAATCTATATCTTTATTTCTTACGTAACTTTTGATTTCCAGATCTTCTTAAAAGTTTGAAAGATATAGTTATCGTACAATATAGTACAAATATAGTTTCGTACGTATATGTTAAATATTCTCATATCCGGGCCTATAAATAAACGTAATTTTATCATAACTATCCGATCCTTTATGGACAATTAAACAGGTCAAACTATACTAAATTTTGCTAATTTTCCTATTTTGCAAGGATTAAAATTATAGTCAAACTTGCGTGCTATGAGTGTACCATTTTGCGATGTTTGTTAAAAGTTTATATACGTCATAACAGCTTGGGTTAGCTCAAGCTTTGGTTTCTGGGAATTGTATGAAAATTCCAATTTCTCTCCTTTCAGACAGCCAATGTGCCGTTTCTAAAAAGTGTTAGCCTACGTTCAGTGTATTGCCTGTGATATGTTTTTAAAGTGACCGAAACAAAATTAAAATGTGTTTATGTTGGCAAAGATCCTTCATTTCTTGGGAAGTACCATCGTTTTCCTTATAACGAAACGTCGATGGCTAAATTCATGGCGTGCGAATTCAATTGCCCCAAACTTCTTTGGCACTTCCAACCAATCCGTGCTCATTCTTACATTCACATCAAGGTACATATAGGGGGAGCGTCGATGTTCGCAAGGATTTCTTTCACCTTAAAAATGCGTTTTTCAATAAATGCGTTGCCGGGCTTCAGCAGTTTTGCGTGTTTTTCTCTATGTTTACATACTCCGTGTAACTCCGTGTATACTCCGTGTACTCTTGTGGATCCGCGTGAAGTCTTGCCGTTGCATGACGTGTGATGGGTGTACCCGGTCCGCTCCCATCACATAACACCAACACACACACGCACACACACAAACACACACACACAACCAAGGAGAATGCTCGGGCATCCGCGCAGACTGTTATGTGCTCATCTGTCACTTCCCGTCAAACGGCGAACGGACCAAACGGTTCTGGAGTGGACCGTGGTGGTGAAACAAACACTAGCAGAACACTTTTTCGTGGATTTCTCTTCATGCAGAGTAATTTTGTCCCATTAACTTTTCTAGATGCACATGCAGTCTTTTTTAGCGAATTTCCCATATAGGGAATAAGCTATTACCGTAGTACTCATGGTAAGACCTGGACGCGGGACCGATTTTTTTTTTCGTTTTGAGGTCCCTAGAGGCCAAAAACACCATCCGTTCAAATTCATATATATATATATATATATATATATATATATATATATATATATATATATATATATATATATATATTTATATATATTTATTTATATATATATATATATATATATATATATATATATATATATTTATATATATATATATATATATATATATATGTGTGTGTGTCCGTTAGCACGATAACTCGAGCAAAAATGATCCGATTTTGATGAAATTTGGTACAAACGTGTAAACCTACGTTTATTCGAACGAGTTCGCGATCCAGCATGATCGGACCATGGGAACGGGGGTTTACGGGGGGTTTTATGGGGTAAAAATAGGTTTTTCCCATTTTTGACCTAAAAAACATAAAATTTAGCAATTTCTTTCCAAACCATTTTGTAGAGCTTAAAAAAACAAATAATTTAGTATATTGAAGCGTTATTATGCGCCTAATGGTTACGGAGAAAATTAAAAAAAAAATGTAAATTTAAAATTGCCATGTTATTCTTATGGAGAATAAGTAAACTGTTGTAGTTTGCTTGTTTATGAACATATTTTGATCAAATTTGGAAAACGTTTTTATTTCTTACTAACTATTAACATTTTACAAAAAAACAGTTTTACCCTCCCTGATGCAGCAAACCTAAGTACTTGTTAAACTAATTCTATTTAAATCGGGAATAGATGTTATATTTTTAAGTAGACATTTCAGTGTAAATCAAATCATTCAAATGGAAATTCGCTTAGTCTGCAGGTTTGCTGCGGCGGGGGTATTGTATATGTACTCTGGTATTTTTCGTTGGTTTTAGTTTTTTTTCAAATCCACAATGTTAATCATTACCCATCATTATCATTATGTTGATCATTATGTACTATAAATACCAAGGACGTTTATGGAAAATATAAGGACGATTCATAAATTTAAGATGGTAAATTTAGCTGCTTATGCCATAGACAATGTGGGGAATTGAGGACTGTTGCATTTTTTATCAAAAATAATCATTTATCCTGTGACTGTTCTTTCCTTTACATAAGAAACATCTAACATTTACTTATAGCCTATTAGCACACTTCTCTGGTATACAACCTAGAGGTGTGTATTTTCTCCCGAATCTGTAACTATTACTTTTGACCATCAATAATTCTCAACACGGTTCCAAACAAAGATGTAAAGTGGAGCGTGTTTCAATGACCGTAGCGTTACATCAGCGATGGAACGACGGAACCAAGAGACATGGGACATGGGACTAAGACTGCATTGTAGCTCCCAGCATGCCAAAAGATGGTCAATATTCAATTTGGTGTAAAACACGCGCCAGACCGTTGCAGCGAGGTGAACGACTGGCGGTTTTTGCAACGTCAAACTGAAGGGATTGACAGTCATGATTCTGATATCCGTGAAGAGCGTCGAGTGCGAGTGGATCTTGCAAAACTGTGGAATGTCTAGCCTATCTTCCAGGCTCCGAGAGTCATAGTGAATGTGGGGGACGGACAACTTGTCTTGTAGGGGTCCTCTAGTAAGATTTTACTTCGCATCGTCCTATGCTAGCCTGACAATCATAAGTCGCTGGTTCGATCCTAAAAGACAGTTGTTTTCGATGCTGGGCCCAGCTGTATTCGATCATTCGGAATAATCGGTTTCGTCACAGAAACGGCTGGTCTTAGTCGGTAACACTGGTGATTGGCATAGATGCTTGTATTTTTTGGTTAAAATTAATTTGCATACTTTGTAGAGCAGTCGTAAATCGTATTTTTTGTATTTCGTGAAACTATGATTGGCATGAAAGATATTTCACTTAAAGTTCAGATATATATTTCACTCCTCCATCAGATCCTCTCTTGTCTTCTACAGCTCTACGCAGTGCAATATGGTGTTTTAATCTCTACTGAAACTGAGTTAAAATATTTGATTTCAAAACCATTCAGGCATCTTTTTTGTGGCAAATACTCCATGATTTACCATCAAAGTGTGTCCAAGCCACTCATGTTTACAACGGTCCCAATCCTACACCAACACGTTCCAACATTTGTCCTCAACCCGACATCACAAGTGTCCGTTCCAACAAAAACTGTCCTGTTTTTCACAGTGACAAGTGGTTATTAACGATGAAGCCGTCACCAGTAAGTGACCAGCGGCGGTTAGCCATTATGAGGCATAATTGCGACAATGGCGTATCACGGTGGCTTCCTCAGCTGCAGCCGCCGTCGGTGGACGTGAGCCGGGCCACGGTCCGACACACAAGCCGGCCATACGTGAGAGGCAAGGCACAATGTAGAAAATCGTACTACGTTTAAAATTCCTATCGTCATGGGCTTTTTCTAGTTTTGATAAGTGTGTTATGTTTCACATTCGTGTTTCGTGTAACCGTAACAATCAGGTGGGAATTAGGATAGGGGAGTGAGGACAAGAATCGTGTGTACTAGGTAAAAAATGTCTCGATCCGTGACCTATGGCAACACAACGAGAATTGAGGTTATTGAGTTAAATCTCCAATAGAATGCGTTTATGTCAGTTATTAGTTACTGGTGAATACGCGAATTATTTATCAACGAAAGATTTTAAGGACAAGTTATTTTAATGTGTAACATATATTTTATACCACTTACTAAATATTAAAGAACAAAAATCCAAAGGAGAATCCGCTCCTTGACAATCTTGATCTCTTGGCTCTTTACGTCTTTGGTTCATCGTTTAGGCATAGAATAAATAAACACCAAAGTTTCTTTGTTCGCAACATCAAACTATGTCATTGAGTATTTAAAACTTTTCCTTGTTCAAAACTTCAAACAATATCATTAGGTTTTTTAGCGAATTTCCCTATAGGGAAGTAGCTATTACCGTAGGTGGCACGGTAAGACCTAGACCCGGGACCGATTTACTTTTTCATTTTGATGTCCCCAGAGGCCAAAAACACTATTCGTTCAGATTTTTATATATGTATTTATATATATATATATATATATAGACTTATATATATATATATATATATATATATATACGTCCGTGAACGCGATAACTTGAGTAATTTTTGTCCGATTTTGATGAAATTTGGTTTAAAGGTGTAAAGCGGGATAAACTTGAATGAGTTCGCGAACCAGCACGATCGGACTATGGGAACGGGGCTTTACGGGGGGTTTTATGGGGTAAAAATTGGTTTTTCTCACTTTTGCCCCTCAAAACACAAAATTTCCCAATTTCTGTTTAGACCTTTTTAAAGAGCTTAAAAAAACAAATAATTTAGTATATAAAAGTATTTTTGTTCAATTATTAGTAACGGAGAAAATTTAAAAATTGTAAATTGAAAATTCTCATGTTATTCTTATGGAGATTATTGTCAAATGTTGTAGTTTGCTTGTTTATGAATATATTTTGATCAAACTTGTCAAATTTATTTATTTTGTACTAAGCTATCAATATTTTACTCAAAAACACACTTTATTTGTTTCCTTGTAGCAGCAAACCTAGGTACTCGTTAAACCTAATGTTATTAAAATATAATTTAACTGAAAATCAATTCAGACAAATGGAAATTCGCTTAGTCGGCAGGTTTGCTGCGGCTGGGGTATTTTTATTTTACTAGAGGATTATTTTATGCAACTGTGATATGAGCATGGATGTCTTTATTCAGGCATGAAAAAGAAAGAATAGTTTCCACAATGCAGTGCAAGTACATGAATGACCCTTTCTGTTTATTTCTCAAAACACGTGTTTATAGGTTTTGTCCACATTTCAGAGATTGACGCATTTCCTCACCATTTACTGAATTACTATTGAAGTTTGATGAAATTGTTTCTGCCAAATAGTGTATCCATCACCCAGCTACAAATCAATTTAATGTAGGCTTTTTACTTGCTCAAGAATGACTTGCACACATACTATTCTTATTCCGCAATTATTAACCACACCCACTACCACTATCAACTGCTTTTACGGCATTTGTTGCAGTGCAAGAGAATAATTTGTCAGTTAAAACATAAGAAATTGCCGTAATACTCGGGCAATTTAGATTCTGACTTATCACATTTGCTTTACCTATCGTATTTTTAGAATTATACTCCTTCTAATTCGACTATAATGTCAAGGAAGAGTGCGTTTATTGTTCGCCATAGCATAGAATAAAAATATTTGGTTCTGGTTTTACGTTGAAGATGTATGTTTGTTCTATCCGATTTTTTGGAGATGAATTTTAAATATGAACGAACTTTACAGGTCCTTTCCATTACATGGTGATCACTATTTAAACTCGCTCTGTGCAAGATTAGGTTAGATCACTCTATTTGCATGATACACATTTCGACAGTGACGACCCCGTTGTTTATATTACACCCTAGTACATATTGTAACCACGTTTCCACAGTCACGTCACAACCCCTACTGCGTCACGCGTCACGTATAACGGCCCACGTGCGTCACGTCGGTCTCTCACGGCCTTCCTCTTCTGTCACCGTTCCGGTCCAGTTTGATCCGCTGCCGCAAACCGCCGCCGTCCTGGCCCGGTTTTGTCTTCGGATTCGGTCGTCTTCGACTTTTCCGTCCATGTCACACTGTTTCCCGCGTCGACGGAATTGCCCTTCTGTCTGAGGAATTTTGACAGCCGAGACGCTCCAAGTGGGACACAGATTGTGGGGCGAATAATGTAGACTATAAGCATAGAAGTAAAAACTAAGTTATTTTTATTAGATGAAACTAAGTTTTAGCAATTTATAACCTCTGTATTGTGTCCAAATGAATGCGATGGTTGTGATAATTTGGCTTGTTGGTCGAACTGTTGATGTAAATCAATTCTGAGCCATGTGCTTGGGTGGAATATCAATGAGCATTGAAAGTCAAGTGCCAAACTGTTTAAACTAAATTAAAATTAGTTTAACTAAACGAAATACCGCAACCTAATAAGGCAAATTACATTAGTAGGTGTAAGGAAATACTTATTGTATTAATTATTCACCTTATTTTACCAGCTCAGAGGCCGATGATAAGACCCCTCCCATCCCTCAACGACTCGCGGATCAATTTGGATGTTCTACCCTCTGACCGCGGATCAATTCGAACACACGCAATTAATTGACGAGTTACAGAGAAACAAAAGTTTTAAATTAGTACAATTTATTTAAACTAAGAAACTTATTATCAGTATCTGAACAAGTATCGCACACTGAAAAACTAATCAATCACAAATAAACCTCCAATGATTTTCTGCAATTATTCTCATGCACGAGACAGTGCAATTACCGAAATGATAGGGTGGGGCAATGAGAACGCCTCAATTTGTTTTAGCTGTCACATGTTAATTGTTGCAACAACGAATGATCAGCTGTGCTTAAAACATCAATTAAATTATGCCATTTTAGTAAATATTATGCCCGAGACTATTAACACTGAGATTTTGATGTGAAAACCTATTTTTAAAATAGTGGTTCTTGTGCAAAAACCCAGAGATTGTTTGGACCACATTCCATCCTTGGTCAACATGGCACTGTTCCAGATTGGAAAACAATGGTGAACTGGGTAAAATTATTTAGGATAAACGCTTAAACCTTAAAATAATCGGTGGGTGCCGCAAAACTCTTTGTACACCAGCAAATGTTGAAAGAGTGCGAGTCGCAGTAACTCAAAGTCCAAAGAGATTTGCCAGGAAGCTGTTGTTGTTGAAAGCTTTACGTTGGCTCCTTTTTTTGGAAGTGTGTTACTAATAAGCTACTTGAAGTTCGAGGTTTTTCAAAGTCACCCCACAGATTTGCTTGAACCGAAGCTAAGAATTGTCCAAAAACTAAAGTGATTCCTGAAGAAATGCTGGAGGAGTATTTGATGGAGTTTTTAAGTGCCTAATGTCAAGTAGGACAAGGACGTCACTTGCAGCATTTCGTTCTCAAGAAATGGAAAAATGACTTTGTTAAGTTAAAATGGCAAAAGATAAGCTGTGTTTTGATGTGCTATTTATATCCATAGGGTGAATATTATTGAGTTTGTACTGCTTATAAATTGGGGGGGCTTTCATTACCCCACCCCGTAATTTCGTCACTTAAGTTTTAAGTCCGTCTTAGTTTGAACATACTTTTCATTTACAAGTACTACTTCCACTGTTCTGCTACAATCCACCAGCCTGCTCAACCATAACCTTTTCACATAGGATGTCCAAGTGAGAGTGATCATGGTCAGTGCCGTCGACTTTCCCGGGCGACTGTCGCGCGAAGGTTTGCGAGGGAGTTTTTTGTCCAATGAGAGACGGACGCGCGTGTTTAGTAGAGCATCATCGGTTTGCCGAGGACGTAGTTTTCACGGTGAAAAGTAGCAGACTGGCTGCAGCGGCGCGTGTAATCGGTAAGGGGCTTGATCAGGTTAACTGGACCTAATCGATCACATGGAGACGCGAGGTAGGTCAGGCAGACAGCAGACAGTAACAGACAGATGGAGGAACCACAAGACTTGGCAGGAATATTGCTCTTGAAGTTGCAAAGATCAGAGGACAAAGTCCTAGTGGGTTCATCACCAACTGAAGTCACGATCACGTCAAAAATGGAAGATCTGCATGAAGCTTACTTTTTAACTAACAACACCCTAACCTATATTAGACGCGACTGGATGCAGTTGGACAAGTTGGAAGAGTCAAGCATATTGCTTTTTAGTTTGCAAGATTCAAATTAGGAACGTTACTTCTGATGAAACCAAATCCAAACAGAAAAAGTTTAAGAGCTTTGCGTGGATTGAAAAGTTCTGATAGAGAAATGAAAAGATTAATAATTACGTTATAAGAACGAAATCCAAACTGATAATGGAAATAATCATAATAAGTATGATAGTGAAATTTGTAAATTGAAATTTATAAAGTAGTGTTGATTTTCAATTAACAAGTGGCAAATAGATAACCGCGACTATTGCGCGTACAGCTGCAAGATCTAAACGGATAATTTACATACCTGAGTTTTTTTATTGCATGATCCAATTACAAAAGTGGCCTTGCTTTCAGAAGACTATAAAAGAGAAAAGGCATTATTTTCGGTTTGAAATTAATTGTTTGCAGTTGTTGCTTTTGGCATTTCAAGATCCAGATCTGAGGATTCCTAAATGTAGGGCTATTTGATGAAAATAGTTGAGTCTAGATGTCTCGTTTACGAGCAAAGTTTAGACGGACCAAGTGTTGATAAGATTTCCGAAATGGTAAGATCCTTGCTATTGAAATCACTTTGAGTGACTTGATGCTTGATGTACAAGAGCCGGATTTTTCAACTAGCAAGCGACAGAGTTCAACACCCGGCTTCGTCCAAATACTGCTACAGTTGTAAAGCGACAAGACCTAAAGTGGTTTTATTTTCAGTTACGTTAAGTGAGATTGTTATCGTCCAGTTCGTGCCCACTTGGACCGGGTGACTTGCGCGGCTGCATGCAAATTCCCACTGCCCGGCTCACCGCCGCAGGAGTAGAGGGGAATATCCTACTTTGGAACAAGTTAATTGATTAGTTGACACAAGGGTTCCTGTTGGTCGAGACCCGTCAGACTCACATTAGTTGATAACATGTACCATTGCCTTATCAGATTATTATTAGTGTAATACGTTATCCACAAGGGGTTGAATAAAAACACGTTAGACAACCAATAAATACGAATAATAGAAACTCAGTTGTATCAATAAGTTCAATGCAACTTTTTTTGTTATAATCAATCACTCGTGTGACAGAATAATATAATTAACTTAATCAAAATATTAACAGCGCTGTTGTTTACATTGCTGGTTTTTGTTTGTGGTGATTCCAACTTGAAATTTTCACCCTGAAAATTGTAAGATGCCGAAGCCCTGAGTATTTATAACACAACCCAAAGTCATTGTTTCAGCGCTGTTATCACGCCTCGTTTCAACAATTACCGACAAACACTGGGTGAGCGGCAGAATAGGCGAATGTTGTCTATTATCAGGCTAATGTCGGGCTCTAAAGTCCAGTCAAGTGAAAAACTACAAGGCAAGAAGTGGGGTAGAAAGTAAAGTGAATATAAGAAAGTAGAAGATGAAGGTCCATTGGATGTCGTTTCCGGGCGGCATTAAACACGAGAGTTTTAGTGTTCCGCTCAGCGGCGGCGGGGTCTTGTGCTGCAAATCCTGACACCACGACCACGACCGTCCAGGATCATGTCCTGCAGGAGGTTGATGGAGACGGTTGACAACAGTGGCATGACTCGTGGTTTGTTAGATGTCCTCCAAGCGAGTTTGTAATGTAGTAATAACTATTGATGATGACGTCGTTGTTAGGGAACACTGTCATTGACATTTCTGTTGTACCCTGTGATGGTACAAACACCCTCAATATAAACGACTAACGCAGATACGCTCTTAAAACAGTGTAGGAGAGGAAACGCTTGGCATTGTTCAGTTTAATTGTGGGTTTTATACATGCATGTATAGCTACTATTCAATATTAAGGATACGCCTCCTCCGGAACATGTTTTTCCTATTTTTTTAGTTTAAACCATCGATAGTATTTTTTTTTAATTAGGTATGATAAATTAAAAAGAAAAATAATAATTTCCTACCCTTGGTGTTGATAAAATTTAATAACTTCATCTCTTTTATAGGTTTTTGGAAAATGTTGAATTACTTTTTTGTATTTGTTTTTTAACTATTTTGCCTAAAAGTTTTAAGACTAATTCTACATATTATAACTATGGAAAATATTCTGGCTACAGTATTATGTAACTAAAATTTAAAATTGTTTATCTTTAAAAAGTTAAAATTTCAACATTTTCTTTTAAAATCTTTTATTAAATGGGTAATATATCACGTAAAATGTTTCCCATGATTAAAAAAAACTGCTAAATATTATAAAGATAAAGTGGTAAAAATGTCAACAGTCTATTTTATACTATGGGTTAGTATGGATAAAAAGTTATTCAAAATATTGTGTTCGAAAACTGGAAAAACATTATAAGCGGCAAATGGCGTTTACAGCAAACAGCTGGTGCAGTGCTAGATCATACGCCAGCATACTAAAACAACCAAAAAATAGGAAATAATTTTCAAAATGGTTTGAAATTTCACCCAACCATTTTCAAGAACATGTACATTCATTCAAAAAGAAAATAATTTGACTTTGACCAAAACTGACCATTGGAGGAGGCGTCCTTAATAAGTGATTAAGATTTTATTTTACAACAATCTTAAGTTTCTTAAATATCACTTCTCCTCCTGAATATCTGCGACCAACAAGCTGTGCAGTTTCACCAACGCAAATCTACTGTAGCTTTATCTTAATTCAACATACTGTAATTCATAAAACCTGAAACCTGTCTGGGCTCATATCCTGTGACTTAAAGGTTTGATTGAAGAGCAATAGGACAGCTACAACAGCTTTTGACAAACTTGAAGATTTTGTAAAAATGTTAAGCCACTTAATTAAATAGAACATTAAAAACACGCTGTTAAACTAAAACAGTGCAAATTATATAAAAATACGTTTCGTATTCTTGTTCCTACAATATAGAACGTTGAGACAAATTATTTTGATTTTAACTTAAATCGGCGGCTGTATTCTAGCAAAGTATAAAGCATATGTTGAAAGATTGCCTGCTACTAAAAGGCAAAGTGTTTTGGATAGGTACATATTTATAATACAAATTCAAGTGCCAAATATATTTAAAGTTAATTTCTTAAACTATTGTTATTCTTAAGGAAGTTAACCTTTTTTTTGAAGCCAACTTTTGAAGACAAACTCGTCGTTGAGAAATAATCTAAAGCCGGTTTATACAGAATAACAAAACTCGTAGAATAAATGCACACGATGCGCCGACTTAGGGGATCTGGAAGTCAGAAACGCCTTATACTCGCTCCAAGCAAACCGCATCACGTTTATGTAACCTAGTATGCATGTGGCTTTCGCAGGGTGTTGTGTATTTACCTTTTTTACGTTAGATGTCATATTACTGAAATACTGTGCAATAAAACAGATAGTATAATTTGAATACATTATCAGTTTTTAAATCAAGCATATTTTTATGTTTCCTAAATGGCATAACACATGATTTTTTTTGTGCACATGTTAAAAGGTACGGCAACCAGCCGCAGAGGTTAGCTTTTACATGTTTTTCACAATTTTTACTTTTTAATATCGTATCCCAGACTTCTCAGTTTTAGTAGTGGAGAACGACCCGATGACATCAGTAGTGTTATAGACTGACCAACAACCTTGAGTGCCTACTGTTGCCTCAGTAGTACAATTAATTAAATATGGAGGCGTTTCTTCTCTGTTGTAAAAACGCTAGAATAACAGCCAAAACAGTTACTCAATATTAAAAATGTTCAGCTATTTATTAATATCTAATAGTACATAGTCTGCACTAACATACTTCCAGGCTTAATTTCCGTATAACTTGAAATATTGCTTACATGTCTTGATATCTCGCCTCTCACAGTTTGGCCATACAGTACTGTATCACCGCAGGTTCATCGCGAGTTTCCCAGATCTCAAGATAAGTGGGTAAGAAATAAATTATACAACTAGGTATTTAACTAGTGTGACTAATTAATGATTTGATTAATTTATATATAAAAAAATTTAATAAAGAGACTACGTATCGACTTATCTGTTTGTTGTTCTCGTTATATAGTAAACAGTGGTTTCCTGGGCGGAAAACCAGACGCTGCCATAAATTGTAACAATAAAATCAATAGTCAATACAACAATACAATAGCCTCTATCCAAAATCTTACAAAATTAAAAATTCCATATAAATTAATAAAAATGCTAAACATCATACAAATATTTTTAAACTTCTTAATTTGATCGATAAGGGGATTATTTTCCTTAGTTACAAAAATCATGGGATTGTTTTTAAGGTAAACAAAATCCCGCTAGCATGCTTCGCTATGCTTTCCTCTAAACATTTCTGAGATTAATATGTTAACCGGCTGACTCGTTTGACAAGTTTGATAGTTTTTTTTTTCTTTTTTAGTGTTAGAATGTCCAAAACAACGTAAACATTTAACTAACATTTTTGCCATACAAAAGCTAACAATATTAAATACTAGCTGATGTACTCATGCTTTGCAACGGAAAGAAAATTCGGTTTCGAAGAACCGCCCCCTTTATGTCATAACATATCTTGATAGCCTAGTTAACATTATTTCTTAGTTGATACCGCAATGGTTATAGAATTTGTTTAGAATAAATAATCAATCATAAAGTTTTATAAAATGAAATTACCACAGAGTTGTGTTAAAATAGAATATTACATTTGTTTGGATCATCTGTCTGAAATTGTGAAATTTTACAGTTCTGCTTGTATACACCGAAATGTCAAGGCAATGGTAAATACTTGAGTTTCTAATGCTTCCATGGAGACCAATCAATATTTACTTCTTCACCTCAAAACTTTGGACGTCTAAGGGGCGTAACCCGTGAGGGAAAGACATTCCTTGATATGGGATCTATCTTTGTGCTTAATTTGGGCTGTATCGGTTTAATATTTTAGTCGTGACAGCCGCCCGGACAGACTGACTGATACCACCTCAATTTTAACGAATTTTCCATATAAGGAATAATCTATTACCGTAGTACTTATGGTAAGACCTGGACCCGAGACCGATTTACTTTTTCTTTTTGAGGTCACTAGAGGCCAAAACACAATTCATATATATATGTCCGTTAGCACCTTAACTCGAGCAAAAATGATCGGATTTATATGAAATTTGGTATAAACGTGTAAACCTACATTTATTCCAACGACTTCGCGAACCAGCATGATCGGACTATGGGAATGGGGTTTTATGGGATAAAAATTAGTTCTTTCCCATTTTCTACAAAAAAAACATAAAATTTTGCGATTTATTTCAAAATAATTTTGTAGTGCTTATAAAAACAAATAATTTAGTATATTGAAGTGTTATTATGCGCCGAATGGCTATGGAGAAAATTCCAAAGATTTCTCATGTTACGTATTCTTATGGAGAATAAGTAAACTGTTGTAGTTTGCTTGATTATGAATATATTTTGACCATATTTGGAAAATGCATTCATTTTTTACTAAACTATAAAACCACTTTTTTTACCCTCCCTGTTGTATTAAACCTAAGTACTTGTTAAACTAATTAAATTTAAATAGGGAATAAATGTGAGACTGCTGGATCAGAGCTATAATGTGATGAACCCCTTCAATGAATGCAACCCGCAGTACGGCCGTGTATCTGAATCACGTCACGCGCCGCGCTGTAACAGTCCGAATGAAATCATGAAACCACTATAAACACAGACTACCGCTACTTACTTCTATAGATGTGTTACTCTTGTCTCTAAAGAAAAGCTAAGGACAATCAAGAGGGGTTTTGTCTGTTTATGTCGAATGAGTTTTGAGTGTTGAGGATTAAAATCTGTTTCTGGTACCGGTACGACTATTACAAATATCCTTGTTTTCTGATAATGTCATAAAACAATTCCAACCAAATAAAACAATGTACACTATTTTATAAAAAGTTTACTGCGCAAAGTAAATATACATACGTCTAGTAACACTTAGAACATATATTTTATACTGTAAACTTCCAAGTGAAACAGTAATAAGTGTTAATATATAACGTCTTCCAGTGGTCAAAAACTCGACCAAAATTATGTCTACAGACTTCTCTATTTTCATCCCACACATTAAATAAAACATGTGATTGGCATTTCTTTAGTTTGTTTTGATTTTCTGTTTATATTTCGTCACCAGCATGGCAACCCATAAGGTCAATAGTTTTTTTTTTTTTTTTTTCAAATTAAGTATTTATGTTTTTGTGCTTATTGCTGAGCCTATTTTAATTTATAAAGGTATTCTGCACATCTACAGGAAAATATCTTTCTAACAGTATGCGTAGAATTTCCCAGCGACGCACACGAGCTGAGAAAAAGTGTTTAAAGTAACAGGATTGCCTATTAATATATAGATGTTCCAGGTGTTATTAGACGTATTTTTATTTACTTTTCGAAAATGTAATAACACGTACAATGATGATTACAATTCCCGTAGTATTGCCTCCTTTTTACGGATGAAGTTGTGTAAGCTGAGAAGAAGAATATAAATTACATTGAAATTATACATATATTTTTTTAGTTATCAAAGGATATTTTCAATTTGTATAAGTAAGATTTATAATTCAACAATGTAATAAAAAACAATATGTAATTGAGATCACCGCATAGGAACGTAAGCAGGCATGAAACACGTGAAAAGGCCTTATTATCCGTTAGATTTAAAATCATGTTGAACTAACAACCTTGTGTTTTCTGGAGATACTGGAGATTCTAGAGAACTTGAAAGCTTTTCCGTTTATTTGTAAAACAACTACTTCTACTCCTTCAGACTATATTTTGCACCTGTAGAACGGAGCTGCGAGCCTATAGTATCGACGTGATGAAGGCGCTGCAATATAATTTCATGGTCACCGCCTTCATTACAGTTGTCTCTTTCAATTTATAAATTACAATCTATAGAGAATTGATTGTATGTAAGGTCTACTATTTAACCACTAAAATAATATTGTAGTCTAGTATTAGCTGAAACAATTAAGGCTTTCAAATTCTCGAAACTAGGATAGTAGTCAATCCATATTGGTATGGTCTACGTTAAAATTCACCGTCTATAAGTTAGCTAGCCAATGAAAAAATAACAGTAAATCGTTTACATCAAAATAGTTCTAAAAATAATCGCCGTAAGCCAAACCACTAAAACTTCCATTTTAGTAATAAATGTATATATCGGTTGTTAAGTTTTTATTAATTAGTTTTAAATAAAGGAGACATTTTTAGCAACAGTAAAAGTTTCTATTTTTAAAAACATAACAACAACTTATTTGTAAACAGACATAAGATAAACTTGAAGAATAATATGTTATTTTAAAGCATAGAAAATTAAATATCTAAACATTAAAATATCTCAAATATCTTCCCCTTTGACAAATTCAACTTTTCTTTTTCTTATGAAAATAGTTTCTTCTAAATTGTTTTCCATTTTTATCTTGCCCTACGTATGCTCTTGGAGTTTCACCAACTTTTACTATGATAGCTGGCTCCCAGTGCTTGGTCCGAACATTTCGTACATAAATGGGATCCTTTTCTTTATATACTGTTTCTTGTTTAGTCGTCTTATCATAATAAGATTTTTTATTGATTCTTTTCGTCTACATTTCATCTGCTACATCTTGATTAAGAATTATCTTTGGCTCTAATCTGTGATTTGGAAGAGGTAATTTTGATCTTAATACCCTTGTGTACCTATATTAATAATCGAAAACATTATAAAAACATTAGTACCCTTTTAAATTCATTTTAATTCAAATGAATTTAAAAGGGTACTAATGGTTTTATAATGTTTTCGATTATGTATAGAGTAGTATCCCTAATCACAATCATACTTATTATACCTATATTAATATATATGTAATTGTAGTAGTAATAATGGGACATTTAAATAGATTACCTTCGTGTCATTCACTTTTCACTGATGTTTGTAATGTTATTGAACAATGTTATTTAGAATTCTAAAGGAAATTGAATAGGAATAGACATTTGTTATCTATAGACTTGGCATTTACATGTAGAAGGTTTGGCTATTTATTCTTACTGAATTCCTTTATATTTTTAATTATTTTAGGACATTATAATTTAAATTGTAGTTTTCTTTGTAAGAACCGTCACATGATTCTGTCGTTCATTTGAACTTGTTTGTCTTTTCTCCAATTTATTTAGCTAACGTATTGGTATGTGTAAGGTATAAACCTAAAAGTGAAAGAGAGATGGTTTTATCTACAAAAACAAGTAGGCCTATATTGTGAATTATTAATCATATCTCCAATTAGATCGTGGAATTGTCTTCCTGATTACATCAACTGCACATACAATAGTCAGTTTGAGGAGCTGGGATCAGTGAGTCTCTGGAGCGGGTCGCCGGAATTTTATCCCCCTGGAATTTTACCCCCTGGAATTTTACCCCCTGGGCAAAGCTGACGTCACTATGACGTAGTAACCTGAGTGGCCAAAAATTTGTTCGCGGCCGGAATTTTACCCCCGCGGATTTAGAAGTCTAATGAAAGTAGTCAGAGCATGATTAATTAGATTAGCGATATAAACCGGAATTTTACCCCCTGTCCATAGAACTAGCGTTTAGACAACTGAAGATGTACGGGCCGGATTTTTACCCCCGGATTTTTACCCCCGGAATTTTACCCCCGGATTTTTTACCCCCCGGAATTTTACCCCCTGGCCGATTTTAGAAATGGAATGATTGATTTATTTCTGTTTTTAATTAATTGTAAACAGTTCATTATTTAGTAGCCTATCTTTATTTATTTATTTTGTAATCTCAACTAAGTAAACAGAATTCGCTGTTTTATTTTGATCGCATTAACCAACAGTCCAGCAAGATCGAATCCTGATATTCGAATCTCAAAATTAAAATTATTAACATGTTCGATTTGTTAATGTTACAAATAAATTAAGAGGCTACTTAATAATAAAATGTTTACTATTAAATTAAAACTGAATGAAGATAATTAATCATTCTCACTAATTTATACATCTGACTAGGGGGTAAAAATCCGGGGGTAAAAATGCGGGGGTAAAATTCCGGGGGTAAAAATCCGGGGGGTAAAATTCCGGGGGTAAAAATCCGGGGGGTAAAATTCCGGGGGTTAAATTTCGGGGGTAAAATCCGGGCCGTGCATTTTAGGTTTTGATAATTTGATGTGTTCCGCGTTTAATCCATCGAGCTGATGTCGCGAAACTCAAAAGTTCGCGGCCGGAATTTTACCCCCTGGTTTGTGACGTCACGTTTGCCCAGGGGGTAAAATTCCAGGGGGATAAAAATCCGCTACCACTCTGGAGCTGATGTGTCTAGTCATTGGTGGATTATGTATTTGATTACATTGTGTTTTTTAGTGAGTGATGCACATTATACGTTATTTTTAACTGTTATAAACAAAGAGAAAATCTATAAACGCTATTTTTTTAGTTTTTTTTTTTAAGTTAGTCCAAACCCTGTTCTTATTACTACCTCTTGTCATCCTATCATCATTAACATCCCAATGACGAATAACAACTATACCCTTGATCGATATAGCCAGGAATTGAACTAGTGAGCCTCAGATTTGAAGGCGAACACTATAACCATTCGACTTCCCAGAGAATCGTTTGAATCGATTCCGGAGAACCCAGAGAATCGACTTGTTAGTCCAAACTAGAGAGCACAGAATAGAAATAGAGGGGCTGCGTATATCCTTTTCTTTCTATTCTGTGCTCTCTGGTCCAAACATCGCCATTTGTATTTTATGAACTTTCCATTAAGTTTCATTTAATTACTTGTAGTAATACTAATTGGATGATCAGGACAAGGTTTGAATGAAAAATAGGCAGTTGTAATTAAATAAAAGTTTATTTCACAGTTATAATACACTGGGGACTAATAACATAACATAGTTTGCTCCGCCACTTCTCTGTAGTGACTTGGCGTTTGATTTTGTACAAGGGCAAAGCTCTGCTTGCTTTCTCAAAACTTATCTACTTCTACAATGAATTAGGTCCATTCATACCGTTTTTTCTAAGATATCTTGTAATTAAATAACCAAGCAAGGTGTTTCAAGATTTTTTCATTGTCTAACAGATTGGATTTTGATTTTAAAATTTCTTGGCTGGTAAAAAAGAGAATTCTCTCATTAATTAGTAATGTGCGAGTAAACTATAAATGATTTGTCTCAAAAGTGGGTTTACCACTTTTGAATATTGATATCGGAAGTTTATTTTTTTATTTATTGTTGTCTTTGGTAATTTAAGACACTGTAAAGTTTAAATTCATCTTAAAATAAACCCACATATAATTAATAATTGATTTTATAACGATCGTAGTGTTATACATAACAGATTTTCAAGAACCTGTTTTCAGTTTACACTATATAATTTGCAAAACACTCAATTATTGCCAAAGTTCTAAAAGAAGTAGATAAGTTTCAAGCTCTTTCATACAACTTACACTTCAACAATAGCCTCTATATCAGGTACAAAAAGCCTCGACTAACCAACTATCTACACCTATACGAGCTAATAAAGCAATCAACAGATCAAGTACAATTATACTAGAACTAGTCTGCAATACTTTGGACTCTATCCATTGAACTTTACATAGGTTCATATCTACACTGTACAGCTAACAATAATACAGTTTACCGAATAGTTCTTCTAAAATATTAAAATCGTAACAATATATCATAATTTTATATTAGTTACACAACTTTACAAAACGCTATCTACAAAAAATAAAACTTTGAAATAAATAATAACTCTTATTCTAGTAACTTATAACTATGTTCAACACATTGTAAATGTTTGTACGTAAAATCCCATTTATACATTCGGTAAAATGTTATGTATTCTAAGTTATTGTTGCAAACAATGTTTATAAGTTCAATCATTCGAATTGTTGAATTGTTTAATTTATATAAACACAGTTTTTTCAGTAGTTACATTAGATTTTTCCCCAAATATTTACAAAGAAATCAATTTTAAACGCAATAGAAAAGCAATATTTTTTTTGTGGCTCATAGAACAAAATTAATATATTTTCCAAATACTGGTTATTTACTATACTTATTTCATTGTGATTTTCTTTTTTCTTTTAATAATTCTTCGAAATAATGTTTTGTTTATAATTTTTTATGAACTGATTCTTTGATTTATATTAAAATACTAAAAAGTAGTGTGAATTTTGTATGTCTTTTAATAAATAAACTTCAACCATCTAATAAGATTAATACAATTGTTTAGTAGTTACCATTCCCGTAGTTTCAGTTAAAATCACATATTCCTAATTGTTTGTGATAAAGTATGTCTTGTAAATTTAACATTAAGTTGCTAAGATTAATATTTTCATTATTCAAAATGACCATTAACAACAAATTTATTATATATAATCATTAACCTTGTTTATATTTTGAATGTCTGTTATATGTAGTTGTACAACTTTTTACTCAAACAAATAAACAAATAACTGACTCACTATGTGCTCTCGTGAATTTACATAAATAATAGCTTTATAATGTTACTGACCATAGTAACCCCTTTCAATGTTTTTAAGTTCAATAATTTTATATGGTTAATTTTGAGTTTAAAATCGTTTTATAACACAGTAAAAGAAACATCCACTCTTAGACTTTACATGAGTTTAACTCGTCAAAAGTTCCATCGCGGGGCATCTGTAACAGAACGCACTGTAGTCCACTACTTGGGGAAGCAGTATCCGGAGTAAGTCCTGATGTTCTCCTCCACGTAGCTCTTCCCCTGGACTGTGCCGGGGTCCGTGTGATGGGTCGGACAGTAGTGGTTGTGAGGACACTGACATAGAGTGTTGGTGTTGACTTCGTCCAGCAGTTCCAGCCTCTTGCGTACAGTGAACAGACGACACGGCTCCTTGCGTTGGCACCGTAGCCTCTGCAACAGGGAAAAATACGTTAACGCTGTGGAACAAGTGAAAGATGTCAGAGTGGAGAAATAAAATAAACATTTTCTAGCAAGTTGGGTAAACAAGTAAAAGTGGAATAAATATGTCAGAGACGTAACACTGCGTAGCAAAAGCTGATAAGCAAGTACGATGCATAAGTAAACACTGTGAAACAAGTGGGATGAATAAAACATTCAAAACATAACTGAGTGTGATGCTATTAATATGCTTAGTTTTTGTATCACAGTGTCATAGTTTTGACACTGATACATTATGTGATACAAAAGATTATACAGTTTATAATAGGCTGTCCTTGCAGTTTAGTACCATTTGACAGTTATCGTATTCGCGTATAAATCAGTTTAATTGAATTCAACACTAATGTATTCAATTCTTACACTGGCTACAATGTGCAGCTACAACATGGGAAAGCTAGTTATATCTATAGTCAAACCTCTCTCAACCTCTTTAGACTCTTAGCTAAGAATGTATAGATCTTCCTCCTCAAAATCGTGTTGTTTATTTCCGAAAAAAAACATATATTTGAATTGTTAACACTTACACTCTGAGGGCTGCACGCGAAGCTGTACTGGTAGCCTATCTGACCGTCCCTTCCCTTGAAGGCTTGTTGTTTGATGAGGTACGCCACCGCGCCCCTGGGGCAGTGGCAATGTACCAGCTGTGACGTCACGTTGTCTGGTCCCGACGTCAGCGTCCACGTGACGTCACGGAAGTAGCGACACTTGGGCAGCTTCTTGACTGGCTCACACAGCTGTAAACAACATGCCAGTGTGAATATTGTGATTTTTTCAATGCATTTGTTTTGTTAAATGTTGTCTCATTGGCCATAATAGTGAAACTATTCGTATTCCTGTAAACTGCGGTGGTTTTAAATAGGCAGGTTATTTATTATTCCGTGTTAAGTGTGATTTTTTACTGCGGATATCAGAATATGTATAAACATTGAATATACAGTAGTTGTATAAAGAACTCCTGCAGATCTCAGGTTCCGTTTTATTATTTACATCGATGGTTCCGTCAAATCACGGACAGAAGTCCGCAGTCTTACACGTGAAGTGGTTTGCTACGCACCTTCTGAAGGCGTTCGTTAAATACGAAATGTCCTTATTTTACGTTCTTGGTGTAGAATTTTATTTGTTATTGATTTAGTTAACATGGAATTCAGTTGACTTGGTAAAACTATAATTTATTTGAAAACTGATTTTTTGTTGGCAAGATTGTCAATACGTAACCATAAAAAACAATCTACGGTAAAAACCTACCTGGTAAAAACACGCTGTCAACACTGTGTATATTGAAAGAACAACACAATAATTTGCCTGTTAATGGGTTAGGTTAGAATCGGAAGTGTTTTTAGATTTTATATATTTTTAGGGGGTTTCAATCTATTCATTAGTATGTTTTATCAAAGATCTATAGTTTCATCCACCAAGTTAGTCCGTTGATAAACTTGTATTCCAGCTTTTCTAAAATCTTACAAAAAAAGGTTGATACTGACATGCTTTAACTGTTCATTTATATGCGATGTAAA
Source organism: Macrosteles quadrilineatus (assembly GCF_028750875.1). Lineage (NCBI taxonomy): Eukaryota > Metazoa > Arthropoda > Insecta > Hemiptera > Cicadellidae > Macrosteles > Macrosteles quadrilineatus. Next base: position 23,976,975 of record NW_026542602.1, read on the forward strand.
TGTGATTCATTCTTTAAAAATGTTTTGATTATTTATCGATAAAATATTTAACAATGGTTCCGGTTGTATTTGCTAAAGTGATAGTATTTGATAGTGATTTCAATGGTAAAAAGAACCACTTGGAAGATACGGGTACAATTATACCTACAAATATATAGTAATCAATTCTTTGTTATTTGGAAACAAACCGATGCAAAATTTTAGGTAACGTCACTATTGGATCGACAGGCGTCCGAAAAACTTGAATTGTTGTCGTAACATATTTTACCGCTCTTCCTTGAGGTTAATTTAATAAAAATAATTATAAGCAAAAGAACGCCTATATCATTGAATAAAGTGATTCGTCTTCGTCTGACTGAATATACAAGTCTTGTTTGGCCGTTTGGGCCGATACAGATTCAATACACGCCTAATCCTCGTTTGGATCAGTTTATCGAGGTCCAACATATAAAAAATACAGCCAACGGAAGACTCGAATCATCGCATCTTATCTTTATGCGCTGATCTATCCATGACATCTCGAGAGGATCAATGGCATCTCAGCTTTTGTTGGGGTCGCCTCAGAACAGTTCGAGACCAAACCACTCGACCTGGACAATGCTGGTGTTAAGGGGCGTCATTGTAGAAAAGGCAACCCCATTGAGTCGACAGATGTCCGGGCCAAAACACTTTTGTGGGGGTCATCAATCTCCTCGCATCACCTTCAGCTACAGACACTGCTAGCTGCGTCATCGTCATTCGACGGATGGCATTCCGGAAATCTCAACATCAGGCCCTATACTTTAGGCATGTCTTGTCTTGGACACATGCATATCTACATCTACGTGCACGTATACTGTATCTCGTCTTACCTTGAGCTGCCTTGTCTTGTCAGAGAGTGTGTGTCCGTCGATGGACGACAGACTAGAGGAACACTTGGTAGAGCCTGGACACCTGCATTGTCTCTCTATCCAGGGTGATTCGTACATGTCTACTTTGCTGCAAACAGACCACGGCCTGCACACTGGTAGTTCCTCTTCTGATTCCTGTAACATCGACATAAGTACTGTATTAGATTTGTTTGTGTAGTAAATAAAATTGTATAGGCTGGATTAACATTTTATCCTCTTTATTGCCAATGCTCTTTTTCAGTATTACTATTTTGAGCTACAACTAAATAACGACGCCAACACATTACAAAATTCGTTTAGTAAGAGTCAAAATTATTTCAATAGTGTGGAAAATTTACATGAAACCTTTTTAGTGGCACCGGCAAGTTTCTCAATGATTACTCATGAAAAGCTCAGTAATCAAGTTAAAACTTCAAGGATCAATATTGGCGCTCGTCTTGATAACGAAGGGTTTCAACAAGATATTTATAAACGCATGAACGCATGTGATGTTCGTCAATTATATGAAAAGAATGACAGATTCAATGACGCTAACGTCTTTTACAGCTTCTTAATGATTTTACTCAAGGAATCCGAACATAAATAATTGATTTTAGAAAAAAATATCTAATGTTAGCATGCAACAAGCGGGTTCTCCGAACAACTTTGTCCGCGATAGATTGGCCGAGGCGACGACCCGACGGGGCTCGCTGGATAGAAATGTCTGTCGCATTGCTACGGCAGAATGAAACGAATAGCACAATTATATGTGAGGGAAAAAGAGAATCGCGGCCGGTAACTATTTGTGAAATGGCCGTAAACCCGGGAGGTATGTGGCGGTGGAGGCAAAGCGGCGACGGCGACATCCGGGGCATTGGACTGTTGGATTACATGTAGATTGTGGATTGAGGAAATCTCCTGTATATTGACGTCTACAGTTTGTTTACTTTTAACGTGACTAACAGCTGGTGGTACAAAGGAAGGGAAGAGATTGATTATAGTCATAGGGCGGATGGAAAACTGTGGAAAAAATATGTGAAATTCAAATTTGATCAATATGAGAGATGTAAATGTACATGTGAGTGTGGAAATTAGATTAGCAAGTGCAATCTGTTTACTTAACATTACAAACAGTGATTGGTGGAAAGAAATGAGGGAGAACAATTGTAGCCAAAGCATGAACAGGGAATCTTGTAAAAGATAGAGGGAAATTCTATCAAGGTCAGGAGAAATTACTGATTTACCCATCATTAATTTAAACTTTTTCATTTTGTCGTGGTTTTGGACTCAAACAAATGGCATTACTTAAAGACATACAATGCACTCGTGTATTAATACGACGTGGTCTGGGGTAGCTTGGGGCACAGCTTCACTACTTTATGTAAGACGGGATTAGGCCAGAGGACTTTTCTTGTCACTTTTCACTATCTATCTAATTTGACTGCCCAGTTGGTTTTCTCTTTGTCATAGCTAGTGTTTAAAGTTTACCTTAAGCATTATGTCCTTCAGTAGAAGATTAAATAATTGGGTAAAAATTGGGAATATTTATAATAATTTGAAAAGTTACATAAAAGTTAGGCTACACCGTCCTCAAGTTAAGGTTAAACACAGAGTATAATAACTCAATTTCACCGCGCATCTGAAGACGTATAGTGAAACAACTATAAAACAAGTACAAATGGTTATTTTAGAACGTATTATCTTTTCTGTATAAGTGATATAGGTCGATAGTTTCCCCGATCAGATCACTATCTCCGCAGCTATTATTAACTAAGTGCACTGTTGACACTCAATACCAAGTCCCGCATGGGTGCAGCTGATCTTGAGTGTCTTGGTACAACGTCGTGAATGTTTGGCAAGATCGGTGTCGTCATCCACACTGCAGCACACCTGCGTACTCCCAGGGGAGGGGGTGCACCACAAGAGTCATGTTACTACTACTTATCTCGGGGATCGGTTACAAGAGTGGTCTCGTAGATAACGCGTCCATGTTTTCAATAAATTTGAATAATTTTGAATTGATGATTAATGATGATTTATTTTTTGTTCGAAAAGATTGTTTTTAGATTTTTGTGTGTATACTGTATAGTGTTTGTATTTCATGCGCAAGTCTAGATGTGTTTGTGATTAGGACTCCTACCTATTCTATTTTTTCGATGATCTTGGTTTAGCGGTAGTTGATAAAAACTAAAAAGTGTTTCGTTCGTTTGATTTGATTTTCCAAAATGTAATAACTTGGTGTCCAAATTAAGTTGGGTTTGAAATACATAATCTGCTGGGTAGGTTTCCCATTTAACGATGTGATTAGCTGTGGAGTACTTAGCTGAGTTGAGTTTTGCATTTTAAAGCTGCTAATCTTAGGAAACAATGCATATGTTTAACTTTCTACTTTCTCAGTGGGGATTTATTTAGTTCTTAATTCAGGCTAGCCTAGTTTTAGATCTAGGGATGCAATATGTTATAGTTCGAAGGTTTACTGTTGTTTTCAAAATAGCGTGAGTAACCAATATTTTGAAAGGCCCCTTGGATTATTTGTCTAATACAGATTACCTCATAAAGTGTAAAATCGTCTGCATGTTACTTCCGTTGAAAAAAGTCAATTTGGAAAAGTAATTTCTAAAATCAGGGATAAAAAAATGAAAGCATACGGCAAGACGAATTTCTCATCAGTGTTAACGCGATATCTGACAGGTTTATGTTTGTGTCTGTGGGGGGGGGGGGCTGCCGGAAACTATATGTAATAGTTGTGAGTTGGGTCCTGGTACCAAATTTAATTATGAGGAGCGGGTTCGTGTCGTGGGCCGGGATAGCGGGGCCCGTGGAAGCTGTTTTAGCTCAAAAAAGTATTCTAAGACTGCCTGAGATCTTATGGTAACTATTATATGTTTGAGGGCGTTTTATGTGAATCTTTGTGTAAGTGGATCTGCTGTATTATACTTTTACTTTAAGTATAGACTAATTTTTATTAATAATTACTTAGATACTCAAGTATGTTCAAGACCATAATTTACTTTAAGGGTTGGCGGATTCTTTTTTTAAATAGGGTTAAATTTGTGTCAGATTTTATACAAATTAATTTCAAACGATTCGTTGGAGTTTGTTGCGATAGTTAATGTTTTTTTTTTAGGCTGCAAAAATCGCTTGGTCGGATATTTTTAATCTTGGTAACGGCTGTGAAAATGTGTTCGAAATACATTACGCGTGTTTAAGAATAACAAAATCGGAGAAGTATTATTTGATTAACCCACATTTTCAACGGATTATGAATTTCTTAAGAATCTTCATCTCTAATAGTGCAAAAGATTCTATTTCATAGGGTGGAGGTTTTATAGAGTAGTACTGTACAATTCGTCTTGCCAAACTTATGTAACCGGTACCACTGAAAATTAAGATGTAGCAAATGTACTCCGAAAGATGAAATATAGCTCACATAGATCGCAAAACCCCAATTAAGCAGTTGATCTTAATAATCGTACAGGTAAACGTTTAAATGACTGTTAAATTATATAAAGATACTCCTTTATTATGGAGAAGTTGAAACCTTCGTAGCACAATTTACGACGAAAACATGTTGACAAACAAATGTATTTATCCTCGACATTTTATTCGACTCTGATTTTCCTCACTCAAGATGGACCGGTGAGAGGAGTGACAACACGGAAGATCTCGTGTACAGTCTGGTGCGCGAGGTCTACATTGTGTGGACGCGAGTGTACGCACACCTGCGCCGGCGCGGCTGACCATTCAGTGCGCAGCGCTTGCGCAGCGGCGTGGTTGCGTCAGACCATTCATCCCGTCCATGCGCTGATCTGTACTTCGACAATTTGTTGTGGGATTTCAGACACATTTAATTTGGGATGTGATATAACATGGGACAGTTTGAATTATGTACGAGTTAACTGTATCGTTGTTTGGAACACGCTTTGAACAGTTTTATTATTGTAGGGTTCGGAGGTTTTCAAGTGATTACGAGTAAAGAATTTTTAACGTATTCGAATCTGTTGAGCGAGAAATATAGGTTTGGTCTTATGAGTAAAGCTACTTCGATGGGCTAGAATCATTAGATTTTGTAAAGTTGGAATGGTCATCACTTATCTATTATTTATTATTACTCTCTTGCGTTTTCGCAATGTATTGTTTATTGCTTTGTTTTTTTTTTCATAAGCTTTGCTACAATATGCGTGTTAGTCCATTCATGTGGGTTAAGTTAAATGCAGACACAATACCGGATCGACTGAGTTTATTTTAATACAATTCAGAGGAGAGATTTTAAACGCACAATGTGTTGAACTTTATCTCATAATGTTTCACGTTCACAAGTTTTTATTAAATGAAAAAAAAATTATTACATTACTATACTTGGGTTGCAGGTGATTTTACATTTCGTAGCTGTTGGGTGATAGCTTAAGTTGACGTCACAATGTTGTTGTTAAATCTCAAGAGAAAGAAACGATTAGGCCAATTCAGGAAATCGCTCCACCTGTTTCTTCAGCCTACTTCGTGTTTACTACATCTGGCACACCCTATGAATGTTTCTGTAGTTTATTTGAAGAATATGCTTACTCCAGGCTCTCGAGGTGTGCTCGAATGTCAATGTACTATACAGCTGATTTATGGATACACTCTGTAACTCGTGTTGCTCGTCAGGCTCGTGCGGTGTGCCCTGTGTCGCAAGTGAGGAGTGAGCCCACTGGTTGTGGTTGTAGGTTGTTGGAAGGTCAGTTCAGCAGGTGTAGGGTGTATGTGTTGGCGTTGCTCGTGGTCCTCGCGTTACAACATCCAATAGTTACCTCCACCTACACTACACTCGACAGAGGGAACGGCGGTTGCGAAACGGTCAATCTCGCCGGTGTTGAAGGTGGAACGCTCAACGCTGGACCGCGCGGACTTAACTTCCCGCCAAACCGGGCGAGGCCGAGCGACCAGTTACTTTCAATTCATTGATAGGTCTCTCTCTCTCGCTCGCTCTGTGCCTCTCCCTCTCTCAATGGGCACAAGTTCATTGAGGCTCGGCCGCCGTATAAATAGAACGCCGGTGAATGGGCATGAGCGTTCCCGCGCAAACTACAGCCGTGCTGGAAGGCGGGTGCGTTCTGCGTGGTCGCCACCTGATGCAAAATTTGTAAAGTTTTGTTGAACGGGTTTTACGAAGTTATATCAGATAAGTTTTCGTTATCTCATTATACTGCTTCGGATTCAAAGACAGTATCTGCGATTCTGAATTTAGGAAATCTACCTAGAAAATCTTCGTTTATTTTATTTGAATTTTGATGCAACTTTATGTTATGCTATTATCTAATCAAAATGTATAAGAATGAAATATGTACCTACTTCGATACTTGAATAACTACTGATCAAATCAGACAAATCGTTTAACTGTATGTTGTGTAAGTAGTGTTTACATGATGATATTTCTATCATTTTTGCAGTGTGATAGTGACTCATAAAGCTGTTTACAAAACAGCCACAGTTGAAGATAATGTTAAACTTTAAATTTTCTAGGAAAGAATGTGTTTATATATAGAACAAAATTGTATCTATGATCCAAAATATTTTAAACGCTTAGTCAATTAACGAATTCGACCTACGTACGCCACTACAATACTCCTGTGCATAAACGTCGAATTTACCATTTACATCTCACATGAAGGGTTAGTATCGCTCCTTTATATTCTGTTTTCCATTATTCAAATATTTTCCCTTGACACCGTCAGAAATCATTGTGATAGGCTTCGATTGTCTAGTTTTGCAACATATACTATTATATGACTATACTGTACTAAGTAGGGAAGTATAAGTAGGCAGTATTGTTGTTTTATCGTCCATTCATCTTGACGACAACAGTGCAGTTTGCAGTGATAGTTGACTTGGCCAACTTGGGAGAGGACGTGATGTTGGTGGGATAGAGCTGCTGGAAAATTCCACTAATTGAATGAATCATTACGGCACAAGTTGATTATACAATACTACGATTAAGTATTGTTCATGTTTACACTATAATGGGTGGTCCACAATAACTGATAATATTTTGTTTTGTGACAGCTAATTCATCGGTTAGAGAGACGATTTTTGCTTAGAATGGTTAAGAATTCATTTCATGTAATTATAAGTCGTTCAAACTATTCAACTTTTCTAATGGTGGTGGCATACAAAATGAATAATGTGTGAAATCTATACAATGTTTGTATGTGGGTATGAAGTAATAAATATAACAACGCTGTGTAAAATAACAATTACGGTTAACCAAAACTCAAAGAAATATTTACAAATTATTTCTTAAATTGTTCACACACACCTTTATATGGTTATTGCATGAGGAACTGTACCATTACGATGAATGTGGAGGTTATTGCGAATTAACCGTTGCGTAATATTCATGGACTCGTAATTTAGGAAAAAAAACTCTTTGACAGCGAAACCCCAGTAAACATCCCACTGCTCGATTTAATTCAACTAAAATGCTATCAGCTGGGCTTCTAATTGTTGCAAAATCAACTGTCTAAGTGAAGTAGCAGCTGAGAAATGACTGTTTAAAATGGACCACCGTTACTATACAAATTCTTTTAGATTCTTACAAATTCTTTTAGATTCTTAGACGTTAGAAGGGGAAAATAACGGATTTGCTTATATATAAGTAGAACTCTCTTTAGAAAAGGTGCTTACATAGCTAGTTACGCGTTTGCACAAGCAACCGCGTAACTAACTATGTAAGCACCTTTTCTAAAGAAAGTTCTACTTATATATAAGCAAATACGGCATTTTCCCGTACATGTCACAGGTTTATTATTTCATGGAATTTGGGGAAAATACATAAATAAGTAGACATATTTTCTGTTATATCAATATCAATGCTTTACTCCTGTGACTGTAGTGTTTCTTACGCAAATAACTTTTAAATTCGCGAACAATATGTCTCCGCCATAATTTCATTATAAATTAATTCTTTTATGGAATACCTTTTGATTGCAAATCAAATATTATTATTAACTGTAACTGTATACACCCTGATAAAATGAGCTAATATTAAATTAATTTGTAATCTATTGCTTCGGTTGACAACAACAACATTTGTTTGTATATGATAAAAGTACAGTTTTTCCTAGATTGTGATTATATAACTATAAACTTGCATTATGCTTGATGTTTGGATGCTGTTATGCTATTGGCTACTTTAAGACGAGAAGTTGGAGATCACAGTTTCTTATCTTAGTAGCTTAGTGAACATTCAGCATATTCAACCCACTTTTATTGTATTTAGCTCAACGCAATTTAAGTAAATTTCGGAATCTAAAATTAATTTTTTATAGTTTAGGGCAGATTTGGTTCCTCTCTCAAGACTAACCGTTTGGTAACCATTTCGATTTCGACATTGAGATTTGACAAGTAAACAAGTAATTAACATAATATATTAGGGTACTGAAAAATTCTTATTTTTGAGTAACGTGGTCAATCCCTCCGTGGCTCTCCCTCGCCCATGAATCGATGTCGGCGGATTTCCTTCAAGTTAATGCATAACTTTGGTAGTTTGCGACATCCTAGAGTGCAATAGCTAACGGTATCCGGACGACGTTGTCCGTTCGCCGTTACTTCCGGATCCGGCGGCCAGGGGCTCCGCCCGTAGGAGGTCGAGGACGTAGAGGATCAGGATATGTGGAGGTTTGGACAATCATGGTGGCAAACATTATCCAGCACACTTCTTGGGAGAAAAGCGATTTTCATTCGTCGTTATGTGCTCGGAATTAACGTAGGCTACAAGAAGTGTTGATAGACAGATCATTAAGGACAATCAATTTCGTCGAACCTTTTTGATCAATCTCTTGGTTGCCTAATAGGAGATCCTGCTCGCTTTTCTAGCCACACTAGGGAGCATTAAAAATGTAATCGGTAGTATTTGTGCGGGAACACATGGAGCAATTAAAGTTGTACAAGACCAAGACTCCATTTACATCATTGTGATATAAATTATAAGCGAGAGATAATACAGTAGACTGCAGTGTGACTCTCAGGTTAATTTTAGCACAATTTCACTTGAGGGCCATCCAAAGCAAAGACTGCGTGTGCGTAACTGGTTCCTGGTTTAGCCAGTGGTAGCGCGTGACTCAAACGAAAGATCAACGCGTTAACAAATTTTAAAAGTTTTAGTCGACTTCCAAATATTTAAAAACACCGAAAAGAAACAAATCCATTTAGATAGCCAAGTTGCCCAGGATCTAGGTCAATTGCAAGAGCCTCGAAAGTCCCAGCTTCTACGACCACTCCTCCCGGATGGCCCGAAGACCTCAGCGCCGGCGCCACGGTTGAAAGTGACACCTGGGAGTCGCCACTGTGGACTTAAGCCAGGAAAAAGTGAAGGTTAGGCGCCACCCGGCGTCCTTCGGCGCATTCCGACATACGCAGCTGGCTGAATCTCATCGTCGTAATTGCGATTTTCTTCTTGATTTTTTCAACTAAAGAATATATTTTACCGCTGGGAAATTTCGTCTTCGGATTTCGATGTGATTCTCAATTTTGGTGTTGATCAACGAAAATGTTTTGAGATTAAGGCTTTTGGAATATTTGAAGTTGAATCGCTGTTAGGTATATTGTAATAGCGACATTGAAATACTGCATTTGTCAAACTGGATGGTTTTGAAAATGTAGTCGGATTAAGTTACTGACTTCCCAAAGGATTAGAGGGGGAAATCAAGATTTAGCGCGAAAGTCAGCTTAAGACACATATGTGCATTCTCCCAACTTATTTTCGATTGGTTCAAATTTAAATAAGGCTAAATATATTATTAATAATGATGCAGTGTTTAGAGATTATGGCTGGGTAGAAGTTATTTGATAAGTAGTGACTTCTTGACTAGCTCAATGAAGTATTTTGATTGTAATGTATATGTTTGTTATTTAGTGAGTTTTAGTCGTTGGACCTAATTTAGCTTCTTAGGCAATTAAGTCATGGTTCTAAAGGGCAATTTTAGCGGGGTAAATATTTTGTGATGTGATCCTTAGCATAATTAACTATCTTTTACTGCTGAACACAAAGCAGTAGTATTTCTTCAATCTCAATATACGTGTTTTCAGGATTTTAAGTCAGACCCTTATTATAAGATTTCAGACCCTATGCCACCTCATCTTTGGTCTTTGACTGAAATCATACTTACAACGAACGTCCTGACAAACTTTACTAGCTCACCTTATCACATAGCATTCAGTGCGTATTTCTACGCTATACACGTGTTGCAATCAGCGTGCGTATTTACGCTCTTCGTGTGTTGTGTCTACGCTACGCTGTGGCTGTAGGAAGCGTAGCGGAAGGATCTCGCTAAATCCCGCGTCCAGCGTCCTTGGTGTCCACTGCGCCCACTAAGGCCGCGGCCATGTTGTTTATGACAGGCACTGCCCTGTGGCCGACATTCGCCTAGGACTAGGATATCTGTAGGCGAGGAGCTAGGAGTTACTAGCAATTGTATTTTAGACCAGTTAAATTGGGGAAGTCGGTAAAAAGGGGGATATTTTGATAGTACATCTGCGTATTTTACCGAATTTCCATACAGGGAATAAGCTATTACCTATTGCCGTATGTCTCATAGTAAAAATATGTTTAAGGAACTACAGTACTTTAATGCAAATTTAATTAGGCAAATGGAATCTCTCATATTTGCAGGTTTGCTGTGGGTATTTTTATATCTTTTTACCGCAAACCCATTAGGCGATCATAGTCTATTATCTTTTATGGTTCCTACAATGGATTTCATGGGTTCTGAGACTTTATTAAAACATAAAATTAAAATTAAAAGTCAAGAAACTTGAAATTATTTAAGGCGCGTTTACACCAAAGTTGACAACCAAAAGTTTACAACTAATTGTTACTAATTGTTACATGTAATTTGTTTGCACAAATTTGAGCAACTAGTGGACGACAGATAAAAAACGCTGTATTTTGTAGAAAAGGCAACGAATTGCCGCAATTAGTGGAAAATTTAGTGGAAGACTTTGCTGTAAACTCAGCTTTTCGAATAATTATGGAGTTATTTCGTGATCCGTACCAATATTCATTGTGTACACATCTTTCAATGACGCCCATAGTACAATAAAAATAATAATATAATGCTTTTATTTTTCATCCAATCCCCACGAATTGTGTGGAATGTGTATTTATGGAAAACAATGTAAAACGTGTTGTAACACCATTGTAGTGTTACATTTATGTTAGGTTGGACCAATTTTAACACATTGAACATGAGTCTACATGTTTTCATGCGCAATATTCTTATTAGCGTTACGATGATTCTATATTCTTCTTGAACTTTGTAATCAACAATATTGATTGATATATTTTGTTAAGCTTTTCTGATTGTAAACTGATTTAAGAGTTATTCGATATGAGATCAAAAAGCCGAAAATATTCATCAAAACCGATCATTTCAAACATCCGTTAGAAAATAGCCAATTAATGGGTACTTTGGAGGGAAGTCTCCTTTACACAAGAACTGTTAAAAGGAAACGCATGAATGCGTGTTATATAGAGAAGCCTATTTTGTGGGAAAAAACAATTAAAAACTACTTTCATTGTATTGTTGTTAGCCTCCGGATTACGTTGAATATAAAAATTGGTGTAAATACCTGTTTCTTGTAATCCAACAACATTTTCATCCAACATCCAACATCTATTTATAGCAACAACATTTTTGGATTACACGAAGCAGGTATTTACACCAATAAAAAAAAAAAAAACTACTGTACTATAAATTGTTTTAACTAAATCTCCGGTGGTGCGATGGTGGTACTTCCTGCCCCAAATATTGGGTAGGTAATAGTATTACTACAATATTAAGTAGAGATGCCATCTACCGTTGATTTATTTATCCAAGGATGGCTGGAGAGTCTAATCGAAATCAATTAACAGTCAATATCTGTGTTATGAAATAACTGTCCTGTTCTTGGACATATAACTATGTCTTCAGAGTGTTATTAGACTTCATAATTCACAATCCCTAACAATTTAAAACAAAAATAAATAAAGCAACCTGAGCAATTCTAAACATTTTAAATCAAATAAATATGGTTATTTAGCAATGTTGTACCACAGACCTATGGTTAAACAAGTTTGAACGCGTTATCCCAAATATTCCATGCAGTTTTTTGTTTGATCTAGTACAAGTCGTAACGTGATTTTTGTTTGTAGTTTTTATGTCGTAATTCAATTTTCTTTACCGTGCTTGTTTGGTCATGCAAGTTCTTTGGCGTTAACTCGTATGTTTCAATACTATAACCAAAACTAATGTTCGATCCAGTGGTTTAATGTAACATCTATTGTACATTAATTAATGTATATAATAAAAGATTGTACTATTTCATTTTGGCTTTAAAACTAATCCTAAATCGACACAAAATATTAAAATATTATCGTGTTCTTTGTAATTCCAAATTTAAAAAATCAATGAGCCATTGTTACTAAATTTGATCTCAATGTAAAGTTCCTTTTCTAGTAAAAATTACAAAATATCTACTGACACGAGATATTATATTGTCCTACTCTCGTGAAATGCACATAACACTAACAGTTCGGTTAAGTAAAGAATCTCGATCAAATAGATATTATTACTTTTGTTTTCATGTTAGTAAAATAACACATATATACAACTATCTAATGCATAGTTGTATTTATATTTTTATCGAACACAAATAACATTCATAAGGAAGACTCATAAAATAGTCGAGGTACTAGCAAAACATTAATGAGTCATTGATAGAAATGGAAACGAATAGATAAGACGTATTTTGTCTTGGTCGCTGTAACCTTGACACATGACACGTAGCTCGTTGTTGTTGTTTATGACACACGGTGACGATGACAACACGTGGACACGGTGACGATGACAACACGTGGACACGGACGATGGCACTGTATCCACCCCGTGGATCTCGGATTATTGACAATGACTAAACGTCCTAGATACTTGACTTTGGTCCTTCGAAACTAGGAAAACAACACCTATCTTCTAGGCGAGCGTCGAGGAAAACATCACTAGAAAGTTTGTTTCTTGTTTACAAACTGATTTTTAACTACAATTGATGCCATTACTTTCTACTAAGCCATGTTGTAAACAATTATATGCACTATTCTATCTGTGAGTGTCAAAATACTGTATAAACTATCTAGTGAACCTATCCCTATTCCTATACCCATGTACTGGTGCGGATTATTCATAAATTACGTATTGTTAGTAATGTTTTGTTCTAAAATGGCGAAATTTTTTCAATTAACAATTATTTTTGAGTTTCTATGACAGTTTAGCGCCCCTATCTGCGCGTGCCCCCGATAAATAGGCCGACATCTCTACGAGTTATTCACGACAGTGAAACTCTTAAAACAATTATAACTGTTAAACTTTTTATTTATTTAATTTTTGCTTTTTTTAATGTTGTTAAATAAATTGAAAATGGATTACGATTATTTGAAGTAATAAGAGATTATAAAATTGATATACATTCGTAGCAACTTCGAATTAGAAACACAGAATAAAGATTCTTTAAATGGCTTTATTCTGTGGTGTGCTTTTCCCCTGCAGTGATGGTAACTGCACTCTTCCCTATTCACGTTTCCCTTGTATCTTGGTACATATATTTTAGGGTAACCTTACTAATATTATAAATGTGAAAGTTTGTGTTTGTTTGTATGTATGTTTGTTTGTTTTAAGTTCAATCACGCATTAACTGCTGGTCGGATTTGGGCTGAAATTTGGCGTGATGATAGCTCACATTCACGATTATTATATAGGCATATTCTTATCTCAAAAATCCTTTCGGGCTCCGCCCTAGTGGCTCTGTAGTTTCTCATGTTAACCTTATGATTATTCATATTTAAAGAGAATTAAAGAATTTAGTCAGCTGTTTCAACTTAAGAAGTTGGTCTTATGATATGCAAAAGCATTAAAATGTTATAAGATTTACCAACTATTATTTTTTGCATTTATGAAAACAGCTAATTTGAATTAAAGCAACGAAAAACTGTGATACGCAATGAGAACTGTCAAAGTAGGATTGTTTACATTTAAGTTTGTGTTTTAAGTAAGTTGAATGATTTGTAATATTTTGCGAATTTTTATTATTTATTTTTCACTATTGTTTAGGTGAAACTGTAGAACATAATGGCTATGGTAGATGTATATTCCTATAGTATACCGTAAATTTGAATAAGCAAATGTTATCAAACTGTGTGCTCCCCCATTGAAAACGCAAAGCTTGAATATAACTGCAATAAGCATTTTATAGGCTAATTATATGCCAACTTTGAACGAAGGACGGGTATATGTACATATGTGTATACATGTAGGGTTAATATTATAATAATATAATGTACTGTAGCACCTACACTTGACCGATCTTTAGTACTCCACCTGCATAGACTCGTGTTTTACCGTCGACAGGATCCTACCTGTTGTGCGTACTCTTGTTTATCGTCGAAACATTGTAAGACTGAAGAATATTAAAATACTATCTACATTGGATCCTAACATGTAACCAGTAAATTATTCGTTTACAGTCTTCACTCGTACAGTACTTTCAACATTTCAAGTTTTCTCCGGAGACCCTTAGTCCTGTACTCTTGGCTAATCATAGTTTCCCCTGTACAAGAGCACCTATACTTTTGCCGTTCCAAACACTTCACCGATATTTAGTAGTCCATCTGTATAACCTTCCCATCTAATTTACTATATTTTCCTATCAAACATAGCCGTGAAGAATATTCAAACCCTGCCATTTTGGATGCTAATATGGCAAAAACTCAATAGTTGTCTAATATAGACTTACGTATTCCTTTACCAATCAGTTTTCCCATTGCATTATCACTACATTTCTCCTCTACTATGGCACCTACACTTTTGCCTACCCAAACCTAATTTTCTCCACGTAGTGTAGTAGTGTACAGCCCGCGTATTCTCCGGACAGTTGGCAGCTAGTCTGTATATTCAACTTACTCCAGTTTATTCCAATATTTCATCCTATACAATATTGAAACCCTGTTAACATTGTATACATGGTCCCAGTATAAAACTTTGCATCTGGCTTATTTCTACTTTCAATATGTCAAGTTTTCCCTAAACTTTTATTTACAATTTAAACATTTAAGTTTTTCCCGTACTCACCCCCACTTGGTAGAGCACCCTGAGCGGCCTGTAGTCGCCCCTGTCCTCCGTCTTGTACGCCAGGTACTCCGGCGACACTGTCGTCTGCAACGTGAACTCCTCCAGCACGTCCTCTAGTCTGTGGTATAGGTGGTGTTGTTGGAACACTATCAGTGGTAGACGAGACGACGAGGTCTCCAGCAGACCCGCCACGATCACTAGCACCGTAGACCACATCATATTCCCATAGTTTTTGTCCGTATACGTGACGCACGCCACAAAGAAGCAGTCGGTCTTACCGCGCGTTGAGGTCTCGCACTTGCACCGGTCACACTGGCACTGACGACGGCCGAGAACGCTGCGTCTTATGAATGAACGGAGGGGGCACCTGCCCCTCCCACCCCTCCCTATCTTACATTGTACGGGAGATGTGTTTTGTGAAATTACAGTTTTGGGAGTAATTATTGTATTTTTACAAACTTGTTGGGTGATTTGTGTTGTTTTGAAAATTCTATAAAACTGTTCTAATTTTGTAAACAATAAACAATAAAAAAAATTATTTTTTAGATGTAGGCGATGTAGGTAGTAATTGACTTTTGTCAAATAATTATAAAGTAATAATCATATGGAATTGAGCTGGTCTAGTTGCCAAGATCTCTGATTCAAATCCCGCCAATCGCCAATGCCATGTAATACTGCCGCAGCGTTAATGCCTGGCCTAAAAACTAAATCATTACCTGAACAGTTCCCAGCCTTGCATCCTTATGTGGAGGAAGGACATTAACATCCTAATTATTATCTTCATTTTTGTATAGCCTAATAGATTATAGTGTGTTTATATTTAGTAGATTGATTAGTTAATAGTGTACAGTAATGAGAAAAGTTGTATGAAGAAAATATTATTGCTAAAAGCTATTGTAATGATTCATTAGGATAACGAGAATTGAAATACTTGCAGTCATTAATCTAGTCCGGAAGATCAAATAATAAATTGGCGATGATAATTAGTTTTGTGTTGTGTAATGGTTGATACTTAACTTTAAATACATATTCAGCAAGATATTTGGTATAACATTTTTATGTTACTATTTATCAAAGATAAACACACTGTCAAGTGTCACACAAGAATAAGGACTGTGAACATATAAAATACTGATAACATATCATCGGGCAACTGTTAAACAATACTCGGTACACGGATTACAATATTCTTTATGTATTTGTGAAATATATATTGAGCAATGTACAGATTTAGTAGGCCGATTAAAAAATAGTCATAATTAGAAATTAATTAAAAGAAAAATATATTAATCTTATAACATTAAGGGGAAAAGGCACTTATGAATGTATTTTTTTATGAATTAACCTCATGTTGTTAATTCATATACATGGAGCTCCAGCAAGAATATGCGTAAGGTGACATGGTTTTTTTATTGACCACAGCCTAATGTGGATCTACGCATGTTGAATAAAAATATGGATAGTGGAGAAAAGGTTTTACGATACATGAAAATTGAGTAATGAATATTTTTAGTGAATTTCCCATATAGGGAATAAGCTATTACCGTAGGTCTCGTGGTAAGACCTGGACCCGGGATCGCTTTTTACTTTTTCGTCTCCAGAGGCCAAAAACACCATCCGTTCCCCATCCGATCATGGATCGGACCATGGGATCGGAGTTTTATGGGGGAATTCATGAGTTAAAAATTGGGTGCTCTCATTTTTTACCCTCAAAACATAAATTTTCCCTATTTATTTCCAAACCATGTTGAAGGGCTTAAAAAAACAAGTAATTTAGTATATTGAAGTGTTTTTGTTATTGGTTACGGAGGAAACTAAAAAAAAAATAATTCCCACGTTTTTCTTATGGAGAATAAGTAAACCGTTGTAGTTTGCTTGTTTATGGATATATACTTTTCAAAATTGTATATTTTATACTAAGCCATTGATATTTTATTTAAAAAAAAAACACAGTTTATTACTCTCCCTGTAACAGCAAACCTAGGTACTCGTTAAACTTAATGTTATTGAAATAGATTTTATTGAAAATCAATTCAGGCAATAATGGAAATTCGCTTCGTATGCAGGTTTGCTGTGGCGGGGGTATTTTATTTACCAGCAGTTTTAAAGAGATGTTTGTACATTCCGATAGTAAATATTTTCTTTTTTATAAAGCTAACAACCAAACATGTCAACTCAAAATCAAGGCAAACAGATTTTCTTCGAAGTACTGCACAACGACATGAGTCACGCGTTATTGTGCATTGTGTCATCTAAAGATTAAAGTCTATAAGTTTGAACTCGTGCGTCCAGTTTTTAATCCTGACGTTTTGACTAATCGTCAAACAAACCATTAACCCCTTACACTCTTTTTGGCACACAGTGACTCACATCTGAATGCTAATTTCTCTGAAAATATTTAACTTTTGAGTATTAAGAAAAAATACTCTAATATATCATGTTAATAACCACTAGAGAATGATTTAACGGAATAGCTGCTCGTTGGTTAAATTCAAATTCAAAGCTAATTTTTTATTATGGTGATTTATGAAATTGTGCAAAACCCAATAGCACGACATGATTTCGAGTTTTATAATTGCATTTTTGTGCTGATTGTAAAACTAATTGATGTTCTATTTATGTATTGCAATAATATGTTAGGTTTTAGCGAATTTCCCATATAGGGAATAAGCTATTACCGTAGGTCTCATGGCAAGAACTCGACCCGGGACCGATTTACTTTTTCGTTTTGCGGTCCCGTTCAAATTCATATATATGTTTGCCCGTTTAGCGCTATAACTCGAGCAAAATTGATCCGATTTTGACGAAATTTGGTACAAACGTGTAAACCTACGTTTATTCGAACGAGTTCGCGAACCAGCATGATCGGACTATGTGAACGGGGGTTTATGGGGGGTTTTATGGGGTAAAAATCGGGTTTTCCCATTTTAGACTCTAAAAACATTAAATTTCACAATTTCTTTCCAGACCATTTTGTAGAGCTAAAATAAAGAAATATTTTTTTATATTGAAATGTTGTTGTATGCCTAACGGTTACGGAGATAATTAAAAACAAAGTTTTAAATAAAAAATTCCCTTGTTATTCTTATGGAGAATAAATAAACTGTTGTATTTTGCTTATTTTTGGATACATATTAATCAAATTTGGCAATTTTGTTTATTTCAAACTAAACTATCAACATTTCAATAAAACAACACACCTCAATACCTTCCCTTTAGCAGCAAACCTAGGTACTCGTTAAGATAAATGTTATCTAAATATGAAATAAATCTGACAGTTTTCAAGGAATATTTTAGTAGAAATCCAGTCAGGCACATTGAAATTCGCTTAGTCTGCAGGTTTGCTGTGGCGGGGGTATTTATTATAGGCTATTACTATGTTCCATAATATTATTGATAACAATGTTTTTGTATAGTTTTTGTGTTTTCATGTTATGACTAGGCCTACGTAGATTTTTATCTTTAGCACACTGTAAAGTTTTGGTCCCTCGAACCGGATATCGAATTTATGAGTTAAATACGCACAAGAATGATTTAAGGATATACAGTATACTATTTAAATTGATGTCCAAATGTTATAACACGACACGACCTCTAGTTGTATCATGTGTACATATTTTTTTGTATACTTATTAACTCCCTATATTAATTGATTCTCTTTATCTATGTAATGTGTTGATTTCTTCTTGAACTATTTATTCTTTACAAAAACAATTTTATTCCCTCCAAATAGTATGTGTAATTGTATTTTGACTTCCAGCATAAACTTTTTTGGTCCTTCGAGCCGATATCACATCTGGGTATATGCATCTTTGAATATCTCTACCTACAGAGAATCAACCAACTTTAAAAATGGTCGATTTGTTTATTTCTAAAAGTATCTTTCGATGCTTTAACATTCCTCCGGTGGGATCGTAGCCCTGAGAGGACCACAAATTAGCAGTTTTACGCTGATGCCCAGCTGACTAATAAACCAGGGTATTTAGTTGACCGCGAATCGATCCTTCTGAGAAGCGATAACATCGAATCGAGCAGCGGCCATGAGATGCTGTAAGGGGGGGAGGTGGTATATCGAAATGTGAGGAATGCCTGGTGTGACCTTTGAACCCGCATTCCTGCCGTTGTTTCCCGGGCATCTCCTCGCGGGCCGAGGCCCAATGACCTGATGTTTATTGAGAATTAAGTAATAACTCTGGATGAGCGGGGACGAAACTGTAAGCCCGGGCTATGTGACAAATACGCGTGTGAATAGATTCTAGTGACGAATCGTCGCAGTTGCGATTATGTATCCTGTATCCTACATTATGTTAGCTATGTGGAATCATCGTAATCATCATCGTCGTCGTCGTTTGTGGCGACCTTGGGCGGGTTACACCATGGGTTTAGTTATGTTGGAACGAAATAGTATGGTATTTCCATAGCAATAAAGTTACGTTCATAGTTCGAAGCGAAGAGTTAATTTCCCTGAAACACTCGGGCCTAAAGAGAGAGTTCTGCAGCGCTCTGACGTGATACTTGCAATATGAACGTTGGTTTCAAAATCACTCAGTGACAGGAAAAATTATGTTTCATCGTTGTTGCAGGCTTATGCCAATAAATTCAGCTGGCCCTATTAGATAGTGTTGTGTGATGCATGACAGCACATCTAGGGGGATACGTTGCAACGAAGATATCACAGTTTTAGTTGGTTTGGAAGGTTTCATATTGCAGTGTCATTACTAGAAAATCGTCGCAAGTAATCTTTTAGCACGATTTTAGCAAGCCCCATTAGGTTTACGCTAATGAAATATAAATGGGACTGATTATAGATAAATAGGAACAGAGTCAGAAAAACAGAACACGTTAACTCAGTGGACCAGTGGTAGTTTTTTGGGTGTATAGTACACGTCACTGCAGTCACCACACCAGTCCCCGCCAGCTTGCCCCTATTATTTCATTATAGCACAGTTGGTATATGAATGTGGTAACGGGTAGTTAGGTTGAAGACACCACTACTGTACAACAATCAGGCAGAGCAAAGAACCAGCCTGCGCGGGTGAAACGATTTATTGCACTACAAAGTTAAGCAAAGTCGAGCAGGCCTTGGCAGTAAGTTACAATGGCGATCGCGCAACTCGCCATCTTTATCTCAGCGGCACCTGATGATAGATTATAGCGGAAATGAGGCGAATTAACAACCGGAAGTGAAGCGAACGGCCGCCGGTTTAATAGGAATGTTGTTGCTTAGCGCGGTCCAGTGGGCCTCGGTCCTGTACTTGAGATCGACGTCTGACGTCTGACCACAGTCTGCGAGTCTGACGCTCTTGAACATCGAAAATGGTCTACGGTGATTTATGTGTCAAGTCCCATTGCATAAGCAATGATTTTATAGTCGTTGACAATTTGAAGTTCGTAATGAATCTGTATGTTTTTGCTTTTTGAGACGGGAATGCAATTGTGCGTATTTTCCCCTTAGGATGAAAAGAGTTTAGAAAGGAGTGGAACTTTGATACTGGCTAAGGCCATCTGTTTCTTAAGCCAGGTTTAGTTATTAATAGTCCAATGATCAATGACATATATTGCGCATACTGTAAAAATAATCGTTATATTTATACTCTTAGAGCATCCAAAATTAGGATTGCGATGGGTGTCCTCGTCGTTGGTTACCAGAGGGCATAGAATAGAAATGCTGTGCTCTCTGTTGGTTACCAGAGCACTATTCTTGCGTTCCGCATCCTTCTGTGATTGTTTAGATCGGAGTGATACATGATACATTTGTATGAATCACAGTAAATCGCAAGTTTTCATCAGAGAGTTGAAAGATGTAAGGGTGGTTTCAGAAAGGAAGAAAGTATGGTTTATGGTCATAATGGTTTATAAATCACAAAAATTACATCGATCTAATTATCTAGTTTGTTCGAAAATGAAACTAAATTTGACAAATAAAGGGTGGCGTCGCATTTCAGACTAATTATTTACGTTGGTTCACGTACGCGCTTCGTAATAGAATTAGATAAATGTTCAATGAGTCGCAGCCGCACAGATGAATGGAAGCGGCTCGCCGTGAATGGAGACCTAGGACTAGAACGAGAAAGCTCGTACACTGAGATTCAACCAAGCTGCCTTTCTATGGAAGCCTTCACTTCCGGTGAAAACCACTCCAACGGTCCAACCCTTCTGGCTTTACTGAGGAATGTCCACAAATACAAATAGAAAAGTATTGAATAATTAATTATACAGCGTGGATTTGGAGGGTGATCTCCTATACAGAGACAACTCTCCTTTGCTTAGAGATATGTTTTTTTTTTTACTTGATAGGTGGAGAAATCAATGGATAATAAATTCCATAATTATTATGGAATTCTCATTTGGCAAATTGTCAGTGGTGATTGTTTGTATTTGAACCTGGCTCTTGAAGAAAAATATATATAAGTCGTGCAAGTTTATAATGATGCAATCAACTGCAAGTGCAGAGCACACATAAAACAGCGTTATTTTTATTATTAATTTAAATGTACTTGAGCGTAGCTTCAGTACAGTATTTTGAAATCCAATCAGAAACGTCGCAGCAAAACCGGGATGTCATAAAAATACACTTAGGTTTCGTAACGAGTATGTACATACAAATTATTAAGCAAGTTATAAGCAGCAACTGAACCGTGGATTCATGGGTTTCCAAAAGAATAAGGCAGGTATTTTAAACTTTTATTGACTCTACTACAGATATTCAACAAGTGTGCGCTATCGTCATAAATGTCCTGCGTCCTGCGTAGTAGACCTTCAAGGAAATGTCTTCTAGGGGTGTGGGGGACTCATTCATAGTGTACGTGTAGTATTTTGCCGGGTAGTGGCGAGGGAGTGGGAGTGGCCCATTCATGGTACGGAGGTTGTAAACCCATGAGTGTGGGTGGAGCGGCCGCTAAAACACCAGGTCGCCGACGAACATCAGATAGGGAGTATCTTGTCGCCTAGTTTCCGGTCCTAATTGGGGACTGTTTCGGGATACAAAGTTTTGGAGTGTCTATTTGTATCTGGAACTTGATGACCGTGACGAAGAACACGATTGTAAATGGACATCTGAATCGGTCGGAGTAACCGATGAATTGAGAATGTTGAGAAGGGTAATTTCTTTAGGTCGCTTGAGATTGGAATTACTATTTTGAGAAACGCTCTTTCTTATGTTAGTCACTATTACGTAGAAAACTTGGCCTAAAGTGGTAGACTGTTGGTTTTGTTGCAGGTAAAGAAAAAAGTATCAGGCTTAAAAAATCCTATGGTTTAAGTTTTCAGGAATTATTCCCAGTATTAGATTAACACAGAATTATCGAATTGTTTGATTGTGCTCTTGTAATAAAAATTGTATTTTTACATATTTTTAGATAGGTTTTTTGTAGTTAGAGAAACAGTGATGTACAGTATTGACTTTGTTATTGCAAAAGCAAAATCACTGCAAAGGTGCACTTCAATTCAATGCATTTTCATTTAATGTTTTATTTGGTTTTTGGTTGTGTTGACATTATTCAGTGGTAGTGTTTAATGTAGGCCTTATTAAGAAGAACAATTTTAATCTACAAACAACTATAACATTGAGTCAGCTATTTATAAGAAAGTCTTATAACATGCATTTACACCCATAAATTGTAAATAACAAATTATATTCGTTTCAAAACATCCCTACTTTACAGGCTCTTTGAAAAGATCTCACCCAGAACTTTGTTTCTGTAGTAGATAGGAGTTCTATTGCATGCTCGATGTGTATATTTAAAGTCGAGTGCGGCGCGTCTACTGCGCAGGCTCTAGTACATCGCATGCGCGGAATGTTGGACTCGCTTCACCGCGCGGACGCGAACATTCCCGCGTTTTCGTGACTGCCGGCTAATCGTCCTCCTCTTGTGGGTTTAAGCGGATCCTCTTCTCTCCTCTACCTTCGGAGTATCCTCCCATTCAGAATAATACTTTGGTCCAATGCTGACGTAAAACCATGGTATCGCAACGATAATGATATCAATATAAATTAATAAATAAAGTCTTCGTGAAGAACTGTTAACATTGGTTTTAATAAAATTCAACTAGTTGCTCTGTCCGTGCTCCGCTACAAGTTGAGAATTTTTTTGTCCTAAGGACGCTAGGCACGAGCCTGGGATTGTTTTTCACATTACTTCAGGCTAGACCCAGGGCTAGACCTAGGGGTTGCGCATGGTTGCGGCATCATCACTTAGATAAAAATCCATTGGTGACTTGGCGGGGATCGAACCCGGGACCTCAGGGACTGAAGTCCCGCGCTCTAACCACTACGCCAGCTTGCTCCCCAACGGGTTGAGAATAAAGAAAAGAATAATGCGTTTTTTATTTACTTAGTTACAACACACTTACCAGAGATCATAGTGGTAAAGCTCAATTTTACTTATCGCTCATTTTAATGAAGAACTCTTATGTAATGCCAAGATTGGATTGGACATTGGATTGGGGGTAATCAATAAGCTGTGAGGCAGAATCAAAACTAATAACTTTTCCGAAAAATAGATATATAGACAATCTATAAGTATTTAAAAGTTAACTAGGAAGTGAAAAAATAAATAAACATATATTAGTAAAATCAAATGTTCCCGCTGACTTATTTGTAATATTTTAAATTGTGATTTAAAAACAACCCTTTAACAAAGGCATGTGCCCTTAAGAGAAGGTTTATCTAAAAACTGATATTTTTCATTGATAGGTGTGCGGCTTACGGTCTCTTAAAAGTTCAAATCCTTCTTTTTCCACTGTTCAAGAAATCAAATTAATCACTAAAATCTAGTGGAAAAATACATGGATTACAATCATTAATTAGGCAATGGGAACCCCTGGTTGTAGCCTGAAACTAATTTATCCTATATAATTGGTCTTCTTGCGCGAACAGCATCAATCAACACCTCCGTATCCATGCTGAACAACTATAAACACTTTACCAACAGACACAACCGATGCTACTGTGTCGGTGAACCACAACAAACTGAGGCACGCTTGCTTGTAGAAACAAATATTTTTGTTTCGTGATTTGAGAAGCGCAAGCTTGTCCCAGCGTGCGCTTGCTAGTGGCGAGCACTGTAACCACCACTGGTCAAGTCGCCACCGGTTTCCAGTAATCTGCTACAATTTTGTTTCAAAGGGCAAGCTTGGCCAAGCGTGCGCCACCATTTTACTTGCCCAAGCGTGCCTCTAATGTAAACGCAGCCTTAGCTTTATTATTTAGATCTGAAAATAGTCATAACATAGTTTTATTAGTAACGTAATTTTATTTTTCGTCTTGGATTTTTTCTAAGTAGTGCTGAATAATCATATGAACTTATTTTTAATTTCACCATTAATAATTGAACTATCACTACCACTAACATAATCTAACACTATCAACGTAAACAGTACCACGGAAACAGTTTCACGTAAAGTAGTTTACTTCAAAAAATTGAATCTGCAAGCTTTAGCTGAACTTGTGACTTGTATTACTTGTAGAAATCCCAAGAAAGGCCCCGATTTAAGTTGTTAAATATTTAATGATTTATGGCTTTTGTAAAAAAAATGGAAAATTTTAGTATGAACAATTGACACTATTAGCTTCAACACGTAATAAGTCGTTTATGCTAAAAAAGTCGAAGCCTTCAGCTTTAGCTGAACTTGCTGGTAGAAATTGCCAAATTACCCAAAATTGTTTTTGTAAATATTTTAAATCTCTGGTTTTTCATAGAATTTTTCATGGAATTAAAGTTAATCTCTTTTAATTGAGTACTATGACTATCAAAATCTTTAGCTGGACAGCTTTGTAGAAATGCCCGAAAGGACCCTCATTTCTGTTGGTAGTGAATATTTCATGTTTCTATTTTTGTTGAGTTATTAAATGGCGTTAATGGCGTTTTAGGGTAATTTACCCTTTTAAATCACGAGCCAATTGGCTAAGTAGGTCTAGTTTTAAATGGAGATTAGGGTGCACTGTTGAATATTTATTATTGCAATTAAAAAACGTTCCTCGAATAATTCCTTTTCACACGTCTTCTCTTCATTCTTTTCTCATTTTGCTTGATCCTGGAAAATCTGCTGGATAGAAATTCTAACTACCGATCAATCAAGTATCCAAGGGCTTTACATACCGGAAGTGCTCCAGTCCTGCGTCCTGAGGGAATCATTCCTCTTTCTCCCTTTATTCCTGTCCGCACTGATCGCTCTGGAATCCTCATCTACATATGAATACAGTTTCCGGTCAGCACACCATGGCACAGTAGGTCAACGACTGGCGATGGATGGGAGTTGGACTCAGTGAGCGAAATGTCAGATCTCAGATCTCGGCAACACAGCCAGAGACGCGTCAGCGGTTTGGACCATGGTTGAACGTAGTTTTCTGAAAGGATCAAATTTTATTTACATTTTAAATCGTCGGTAGGAAGTTTCTATGTCCTCGTAACATACATAATGTTCGATGATAATTGTTTTGCCATTAAAACTATACATATTACATGGGTAAGTAAGTACCTATGTATGTTGATAGGAATCAAACTTTACCAAAGCTTATTATGAACTATGTGCTGTTATGACTAACTATCTTTTTTATCGTGTGTGTTGTGAGAATGGAAGAAAACGTTTATTTGAACTAACTGTTGGGCCGATAACGCACTTCTCTTTGAACTGATGATTTTAAAATTTTAGCACAGCAACGGTAACTCTTGTACAACAACCCGAATATTTAATTTGGCATAACAGTTGTTTTGCCGAATAAAATATAGGCCTACATAGTGTAATGTTTATGTTACTGGTATGCACCCTAGTTCATCAACGTCAGTTTTCTCTTGAAAAACGAATTATGTTTACTAATAAAATTATTTTTGGTTTTGGTTTTACGAAAAGTGTAAAAATGTTGATGATGTTCTTAGTTTAAAACTTTAGCTGAGAAAAAAAAAATATTTTTGGTTTTGGTTTTACGAAAAGTGTAAAAATGTTGATGATGTTCTTAGTTTAAAACTTTAGCTGAGAAAAAAAAAATATTTTTGGTTTTGGTTTTACGAAAAGTGTAAAAATGTTGATGATGTTCTTAGTTTAAAACTTTAGCTGCGAAATTATATCGAAGAAATGTCTCTGTCAGGACTAACAAACTGAAGATCTAGATATAGCTTTGAAGATTTCCGTTGACACAATCCTATCTGAGGAATGGTGTTGACTATTGTTGTATCCTGAGGGCAGGAATCATCAACCACCTGTGTCTATTGTCAAAGAGAATGTGCTGTAGGCAGTGAGTGACCATGGTGTGTAGGGCAAGGTCTGCACTTGCTGGGAGAATGGAGGAAAGGATTGTCTTTGTCACTAGGAGTTATCGCCTACACAAATACTTGTACTTGATATTGTACTTTATGACTCTATACCACTTCAGCGTATTTCATCTGTAGGGTGATTTCCGTTGCAAACTGTAGAATGTGGTGGATAACAGGTGATATGCAGCTGCAAAATCGTCTTTTGTAGACAGCTCTTGATAAATGTTTACTATAGAACAGTATTTTTTTAAATATGTGTGTAACAGTATCACATATTGAAAACAAAATTTGGCTAGAAATGAATTTTACTGGGACATTGAGTGTATACGTGTTATGTATGAATACAACTCTAACTCCAAAAATCTTCCCGACCTAGAAAAACTGTTACATAATGCCATTATATTTCCTAAATAGATGTTTTTTTCTGTTTTCCATGTGCCTATTGCACCAATGTTTTTGCTTTTATTTATTTTTCCATTTCTGCATAATTGTTCTAGGTGTTTTTTTATTTTTTTTATTTGAGTTACTTCTTTAATCCTAAATCTAACTCATTCCCTCTGAATGTGGTCCTTTTCCCATTCTCCAAAGTCTCCTTTTCATCCATCAACTTTTTAGTTTTTACTTATTTCATGATCAATTTGATGTTCTATATTCACATAACTCTTCTGATTAATTCTCCATATACTCAACTGGAGGGCGAGGATGAAGTCATTGGTCCGTCGGGTTACTGTGATCTGCACCGTGGGTTCTATATTTCGTTATTCATTTCTTTACTTTTTGCTGCAGGTAAGATGTATGCGGTTCTGGGCCGTCGTCATGGCAGAATCCTCCACGGGGACATGACCCAGGGCTCCGCCTCGTTCACGGTGGAAGCGGTGTTGCCTGTGGTGGAGAGTTTCTTGTTCGCTCCGGAGATGAGGAAACAAACTTCAGGACTGGCGAGTCCACAGCTAGTCTTTAGCCACTGGGAGGTGAGTCGAAGACATTGACACATTTCTTTCACATTGCTAAATCTGAGCGTGGCATAGAAAAACTTCTTATTATACAAATGAAAAATGTTTTAGCCATTAGGAGTTAAGTAGAAGACACTGAGTAAGTTCTGTTTAAACCTTAGGGTGATACAAATAAACTACTCATAATACACATTAAATAGCTGCCAACCTTTTTCATCAACGCTCTTTATAAATAAATACGCTTATAATTGAACTTTTCAGGATGTGTTAATGAATATTGGTTGATTAAACATACTCACTTGCACTATTCAAAGCTAACTACGGTATTTAGTACATTTAATACTCGTGAGTTGTGTAGGCTACAAATGACTGGTGGTAAAATGCAGGGTGTCTTTTTAACGCAACCTAAATTACAAGTACCGTTAGATAATAGAATCGATCCTTAAACCTTGTAGATGTTCAAGCAAAAATGCATAAAATTAGCTGTCCATAAACAGGGATATCCACGTAGTAACTGGGGTTTCGTTGAAAAGGGCCTCACTTCACGTAGTTGTAATTATTTGGATTGCGTTAAAAAACCCCTGCATATAAAAATATTCATTCGGTCTACCATCTAATGTCGGTTCTACAATATTGCATTAACGGTTATTTAGTATTACCACCAGAGAAATTGATCTGTGTAACCTTCACAATAATAATCTTCTCCTTTCTGATAATAAGAATTATTTGCATTTCCAAATTAAAATTTAGATCTACTTTAGATGTACTGTACTACTACATCATAGATCCACATGTATTTTAGCGAATTTCCCATATAGGGAATAAGCTATTACCGTATAAATATATATATATATATATATGTGTGTGTCCGTTAGCGCGATAACTCGAGCAAAAACGATCCGATTTTGATGAAATTTGGTACAAACGTGTAAACCTACGTTTATTCGAACGAGTTCGCGAACCAGCATGATCGGACCATAGGAACAGGGGTTTATGGGGGCTTTTATGGGGTAAAAATGGGTTTTTCCTATTTTTGACCCAAAAAACATAAAATTTTGAAATTTCTTTCCAAACTATTTTGTAGAGCTTAAAAAAACAAATAATTTAGTATATTGAAGCGTTATAATGCGCCTAATGGTTACGGAGAAAATTCCAAAAAATTGTTAATTTAAAATTCCCATGTTATTCTTATGGAGAATAAGTAAACCGTTGTAGTGTGCTTGTTTATTAACATATTTTGCCCAAATTTGGAAAATGTTTTTTATTTCTTACTAACTATTAACATTTTACAAAAAAAAAACACTTTTACCCTCCCTGTTGCAGCAAACCTAAGTATGTGTTAAACTGATTCTATTTAAATAGGGAATAAATGTGATATTTTTAAGGCGACATTTTAGTCTAAATCCAATCAGGCAAATGGAAATTCGCTTAGTCTGCAGGTTTGCTGCGGCGGGGGGTATTTTTCATTTATACTGTTGTAGCTTTGATCTTTGACGTTCTTAACCTCTTTTGTCGTCCACTTCATGAGTATATTTTCTAGTTCGTACCTTTCCACCCCATTACGACGGACTGGACGGTCTATTGAGACAGTATAATTTTGATATTATATTAATTAACTATATTAAGCATATTTAGCCAAGCATGGCTATAAAATGAGTGTGAAATGGACCAGATGCATTTTGTAGCTTTGTTACTGACTGAAAACCAGGTGATGTTTATCCCCAAAACATAAACGATAGTCCAATGATCAATGACATCTGGCTACATATTTGAGCATATAAAAAAAACTATTTAACCCCGCTAGCATCAAACTCCCACCTTCTGATCGCTCTATAACCATCATGATGCTATCTATATCATGGTAAATCTGTTCCAAACTTCATGATGATATATTTTGACCCGAACTGGCAGGGTACGTTATAAATAACCCAGTTAAACGTGGCGGATAGGTTTCAGATGGAACGGGTTTCAGAGAAAGTGTGGGGTAGTGTCGAGTGTCGAATGTCGGATGGTAGTGGTAGTGGAGTGTGGTGGTCGAACGACCGGTCTGATGGGATACCCGAGCCGTTCTGCGGTCGCCGTGGGGACGCGTGCCGGAGTCTACATCAACCGAGGACGACTCCTGTGGACAACGTAGACTATTCCGTGTGGAAAAACAAAATGTAAACCCCTTTCAACCGAGGGTTTACCCTAAATATTGCCAGGAATAAAGGAGACGTTACAACAAGTTGAATACCAACGAACGTGTTTGTGTTTGCAGGTGTAACTTGTAATTGATTGGGTCCTTTACCCTATTTAATTGGTATTGAGCAGTATGATTGAACACATACAACAAAAACATTAGACATATTATATATATGGAGAAACATTACACTATATACCTTAACATTTTCTTAAACCAAATTCTGAGTTAAATTCCAGTAACAATTTAATAGTTAACACTTTTTCACAGAATAATTTTTATTCAGGGCACCATACTCAATATTAAACAGTCAGGAGTTTTAAACAAATATTAAGATACGTTACACCAATGCCTAATAAGGAAATCAAACGAAAACCCTATATTCATAATTGATCTTTGAGTTTAAAGTAATATTATTAAAATTATTATTCTATTGGTGTAGACTAACAGTGGATAAAAATGACATAAATCCTGGTATTCAAATAGTCAAAAATGTACTAACATTTCAAATAAGATTCCTACGTTGGCGTGAATGTACTGCAAACGAGACGGACGGGAGTAGTTGTACATAAAGTAACTAAGGAAATGTAATAAGGGTAATGTAAAAGATAAGTCTATATAGAGCTGAAAGCCGGTTACAAGACGAAGTGGGTGTAACACAGGGCGTAGCTGCTGCCCACAGCTTCCATACCTTGAGGCGGCGAGATCTCTACCTACCACCACCGCCACTCTACCACTCTACCATGACACCGTGCTACAACAGTACGTAGCTGCTGCCCACAGCTTCCATACCTTGAGGCGGCGAGATCTCTACCTACCACCACCGCCACTCTACCACTCCACCATGACACCGTGCTACAACAGTACGTAGCTGCTGCCCACAGCTTCCATACCTTGAGGTGGTGAGATCTCTACCTACCACCACCGCCACTCTACCACTCCACCATGACACCGTGCTACAACAGTACGTAGCTGCTGCCCACAGCTTCCATACCTTGAGGTGGTGAGATCTCTACCTACCACCACCGCCACTCTACCACTCTACCATGACACCGTGCTACAACAGTACGTAGCTGCTGCCCACAGCTTCCATACCTTGAGGTGGCGAGATCTCTACCTACCACCACCGCCACTCTACCACTCCACCATGACACCGTGCTACAACAGTACGTAGCTGCTGCCCACAGCTTCCATACCTTGAGGTGGTGAGATCTCTACCTACCACCACCGCCACTCTACCACTCCACCATGACACCGTGCTACAACAGTACGTAGCTGCTGCCCACAGCTTCCATACCTTGAGGTGGTGAGATCTCTACCTACCACCACCGCCACTCTACCACTCCACCATGACACCGTGCTACAACAGTACGTAGCTGCTGCCCACAGCTTCCATACCTTGAGGTGGTGAGATCTCTACCTACCACCACCGCCACTCTACCACTCCACCATGACACCGTGCTACAACAGTACGTAGCTGCTGCCCACAGCTTCCATACCTTGAGGTGGTGAGATCTCTACCTACCACCACCGCCACTCTACCACTCCACCATGACACCGTGCTACAACAGTACGTAGCTGCTGCCCACAGCTTCCATACCTTGAGGCGGCGAGATCTCTACCTACCACCACCGCCACTCTACCACTCCACCATGACACCGTGCTACAACCGTACGTAGCTGCTGCCCACAGCTTCCATACCTTGAGGTGGTGAGATCTCTACCTACCACCACCGCCACTCTACCACTCCACCATGACACCGTGCTACAACAGTACGTAGCTGCTGCCCACAGCTTCCATACCTTGAGGTGGTGAGATCTCTACCTACCACCACCGCCACTCTACCACTCTACCATGACACCGTGCTACAACAGTACGTAGCTGCTGCCCACAGCTTCCATACCTTGAGGTGGTGAGATCTCTACCTACCACCACCGCCACTCTACCACTCCACCATGACACCGTGCTACAACAGTACGTAGCTGCTGCCCACAGCTTCCATACCTTGAGGTGGTGAGATCTCTACCTACCACCACCGCCACTCTACCACTCCACCATGACACCGTGCTACAACAGTACGTAGCTGCTGCCCACAGCTTCCATACCTTGAGGTGGTGAGATCTCTACCTACCACCACCGCCACTCTACCACTCCACCATGACACCGTGCTACAACAGTACGTAGCTGCTGCCCACAGCTTCCATACCTTGAGGTGGTGAGATCTCTACCTACCACCACCGCCACTCTACCACTCCACCATGACACCGTGCTACAACAGTACGTAGCTGCTGCCCACAGCTTCCATACCTTGAGGCGGCGAGATCTCTACCTACCACCACCGCCACTCTACCACTCCACCATGACACCGTGCTACAACAGTACGTAGCTGCTGCCCACAGCTTCCATACCTTGAGGTGGTGAGATCTCTACCTACCACCACCGCCACTCTACCACTCCACCATGACACCGTGCTACAACAGTACGTAGCTGCTGCCCACAGCTTCCATACCTTGAGGTGGTGAGATCTCTACCTACCACCACCGCCACTCTACCACTCTACCATGACACCGTGCTACAACAGTACGTAGCTGCTGCCCACAGCTTCCATACCTTGAGGTGGCGAGATCTCTACCTACCACCACCGCCACTCTACCACTCCACCATGACACCGTGCTACAACAGTACGTAGCTGCTGCCCACAGCTTCCATACCTTGAGGTGGTGAGATCTCTACCTACCACCACCGCCACTCTACCACTCCACCATGACACCGTGCTACAACAGTACGTAGCTGCTGCCCACAGCTTCCATACCTTGAGGTGGTGAGATCTCTACCTACCACCACCGCCACTCTACCACTCCACCATGACACCGTGCTACAACAGTACGTAGCTGCTGCCC
Source organism: Macrosteles quadrilineatus (assembly GCF_028750875.1). Lineage (NCBI taxonomy): Eukaryota > Metazoa > Arthropoda > Insecta > Hemiptera > Cicadellidae > Macrosteles > Macrosteles quadrilineatus. The sequence goes on from NW_026542602.1 coordinate 24,009,266, forward strand.
ACAGCTTCCATACCTTGAGGTGGTGAGATCTCTACCTACCACCACCGCCACTCTACCACTCCACCATGACACCGTGCTACAACAGTACGTAGCTGCTGCCCACAGCTTCCATACCTTGAGGCGGCGAGATCTCTACCTACCACCACCGCCACTCTACCACTCTACCATGACACCGTGCTACAACAGTACGTAGCTGCTGCCCACAGCTTCCATACCTTGAGGCGGCGAGATCTCTACCTACCACCACCGCCACTCTACCACTCCACCATGACACCGTGCTACAACAGTACGTAGCTGCTGCCCACAGCTTCCATACCTTGAGGCGGCGAGATCTCTACCTACCACCACCGCCACTCTACCACTCCACCATGACACCGTGCTACAACAGTACGTAGCTGCTGCCCACAGCTTCCATACCTTGAGGCGGCGAGATCTCTACCTACCACCACCGCCACTCTACCACTCTTCCATGACACCGTGCTACAACAGTACGTAGCTGCTGCCCACAGCTTCCATACCTTTAGGCGGCGAGATCTCTACCTACTACCACCGCCACTCTACCACTCCACCATGACATCGTGCTACAACAGTACGTAGCTGCTGCCCACAGCTTCCATACCTTTAGGTGGCGAGATCTCTACCTACCACCACCGCCACTCTACCACTCCACCATGACACCGTGCTACAACAGTACGTAGCTGCTGCCCACAGCTTCCATACCTTGAGGCGGCGAGATCTCTACCTACCACCACCGCCACTCTACCACTCCACCATGACACCGTGCTACAACAGTACGTAGCTGCTGCCCACAGCTTCCATTCCTTGAGACGGCGAGATCTCTACCTACCACCACCGCCACTCTACCACTCCACCATGACACCGTGCTACAACAGTACGTAGCTGCTGCCCACAGCTTCCATACCTTGAGGCGGCGAGATCTCTACCTACCACCACCGCCACTCTACCACTCCACCATGACACCGTGCTACAACAGTACGTAGCTGCTGCCTACAGCTTCCATTCCTTGAGACGGCGAGATCTCTACCTACCACCACCGCCACTCTACCACTCCACCATGACACCGTGCTACAAGCTGCTGCCCACAGCTTCCATACCTTGAGGTGGCGAGATCTCTACCTACCACCACCGCCACTCTACCACTCCACCATGACACCGTGCTACAACAGTACGTAGCTGCTGCCCACAGCTTCCATACCTTGAGGTGGCGAGATCTCTACCTACCACCACCGCCACTCTACCACTCTACCATGACACCGTGCTACAACAGTACGTAGCTGCTGCCCACAGCTTCCATACCTTGAGGCGGCGAGATCTCTACCTACCACAAGAGCATAATGGTCTTTAAATCACCCCCCCCCCCCAAACATCACTTACAATGTATAATAAATTTGTTTTTTTTTTTGGGGTCAATATGACCGATATTACTCGTATTTCGGTAGTTGTGTATTCTAATTCGTAATTCCTTGCTTGTCACGTTTAAAATTTAAAAATTGTTTTTACCAACATGGAAAGCCTCAGTCTCCGAATTGTACTTAGTCTGCATCGCATGTACTCTCGAATGACGGAGCGCGACCGGTTTCATTCATAAACGTGGAAAAACCGGAGTGCAAAAAACGGATCTGACGAATTTCGCAGAGGGAATTAAAACGGCTTGTGAATGGACTCTACGCCGGAAGCGATTTTTCTGCAACTAATGAATGATTTAATAGTGAGCCAGCAAGCTCGCAGCCTCGGGACCAGTCCACGATTCGACCGGTTTCTCGTTTCTTCAGCGATTTTATTTATAGGAGTGGCCGCCTTTATTGTTTTATTCTACTTCTTGTCTTTGATTTATTAGTTTACTTAAAATGTATGTTTTTACATTCCGGATCGGCGAGTTCTTTTTCTGTAACGGTTTGACTTTTTACTGGTGCGGTTCGCCTATTAGAAAACGTTATATAAAATCAATATCTTGATATACGTACTGTATGGTTATATTGGAGGACTACTTTGGAATTCTTCTTGCCTGTGATTTCATTTTTATCGCAAATTACGTCAACTAACAAATTACCACTTCTACCAAAGATAAACGAAACTACGTCTTCATAGTTTTTCACGGCACATAACCATATTTCCGAGTCACCTAGCATGACAGTGTTTATTCTGCCTCCTATTCGGTGCCGCTAGTCGGCTGCATGTATAATTAACTTAACAGAGTGAGCCAATGGTTGGCCGCTCGCTGCGACGCTTGCCAGAGCGTAAAACTGGAGGAGGAGTCAGCAACAGACCATGGTAGCGGCGTGCAGCTAGTCAAGATATAGTCACAAATGTATGTAATAAATTAAATTAACAAGGAGCATACATCCATCAGTACATAAATACATTCCCTTTACCACTGAGGTAAGTTGTACAATGACTGACTGCATCGTTCAATCGACCACTGGACGAACCACGCTGTCGTGATTTCAGCATCCGAAGTCAGCCAGCGGTAAATGGCTTACACAATGTTTAAGAAGTCGTTTTACCTTTGTATATAGTACCATCACTACTCTCATTAGCATTGCATAGCCACTTCCAATAAAGAAACTTTACCACCTTACATGTAACCCTCAAGATGCAACTTTATCACCTCAAGGTTTCTTTTCAAAGTTAGCTGTCTGATCAGCTCGAAATCCATTTATTAAATACAGTATCATACGCTACTTTACCTAAATTTAAAAGTTGAGAATAAATTAAGACTCTTTGACTTGTTTTTGGCAAGCTAAGAACTTCGTGATACTTTGGTTTTAGTAGTTTTGTAGTTATTGTTGTTATTACTACTGTATTGTTTTTACCGCAGTCAAGTAAAGTAAGTCCACCTTGTTGAGTGCGTTTCATTCTGTACTCTTTGCAGTTCAACCTATTTGACATAGAAAAGTAGTAGCTTTATGACTCTATCATGATGTACACCAAGTAACAATATTTACAAGGAGAGCTGGGGAGGTAACCTCGCCCGATGAGAGGTGAGAGGGGACACAGCGAGCGCTCCTCACCGCCAAGTAATTCCAGAAGCTGGTTGTAGATTGATGTCCCGCCGGCACAGGTGGGTTTGTACCTGTTTGACTACAGAGGAAGGGGGATTTCGACTGTCTGTTTCTGAAGTACGGTAAAAAAAGTTAGTTGGGACGCTCGCTTATTTACATCCACTCCCGGCAATCAGGCTCTCCGGTTATTGAATCATGGCTGTTTACAAGAGCCACATGACCTGATCAGCATAATGAAATTACGACTGTCGTTTCTCGCCTCTGCCGACTATTATTTCCATCGGTTAATTTCGTGCTCGAGTCTGTGGTTCTGAGACGTCAAAACGTAATGAAATTGCTCGAACAATGCAGGTTTATTTGGAAAAACACAAGGTTTATGTGAAGAACTGGTAAATGTCTTTCGGATAGTCCGTATGTCAAAGTTTGTTGTTGGAATGAACTAGCCTCTATAAATGCATTTGTAACTAAACCAATCACACAAATCTGCGTAGTTAACATAGTAATTGCCTGAATCACAATTTCACTCGCGATATTCATTCGGTCAACCCTACTTACATACCTGACGTGTATTTGTTGTGTATTTCACATTCAGTTTTTTATTGTTCCATAGATGAAGTAATAATAGTACAATCAGAATCAGTATAGTATTACATTGCATTTTTTGTATCCCTTTCACAAATCCCCTTTGTCTGTCATTGCTCTTGTTGATCGCTTATACACATCTTTTCATATCTTCTTGTCTAATCCAAATCGCGCTTGAGATTTTTTTAGATTAGAATTTTGTTCGATCTGACGTGACAAACGCGTGACGTGATGCGATTATCAGTGGTGTGATTTTGTTTTTTTACAACTTGTCTCGACCAGAATCACTCGCACAATTGTTTTGTTTCAGCGCAACATTGTGTTCGATTGTATCACCGAACGACAACTACATATCTCTTTTTTGATGTTTCAAAGAGAATTTACAATGTGCTAACCGAGTTTTATGGGTTTAATTCATAAAACTTAGCTTCACATTTTCATAACCTTAATTTACCACAGAAAACATACTAATATTTTCTGTGCTACTACCAAGCGATGTAAAAACTTATCTGATTTATTACGGCGAGTTGTATAAATTCGGTAGCCAAAATTGACAAGATTGAAGCATACGAGTAAAGTAATAATATTACAATCAGTATTTTGATAGTAATACATGGCATTTTTCTGTATCACTTTCACTAATCCCTAGCGTTTCATTGCTTTTGTATGATAAAATGTATCAAGTTCGATCATTTCCGAGAACACTTGTTCAGGGTACACTTTAACAATTTAATTTCAACATTTAAATTAATGCTACCTAAATATTTTAAAGTTATCTCGTAAGTTTTCTTCACTTTAAAGCCCTTCAAAACATGTCAACCTTGTGAAAATTTACCAATCACTTCATTGTTTCATCATCAGTTTTCACTAGTATATCCAAGACTAGAATCTTCTCAGGGATCGTCTCCGGGTCTTCCTTAGATGACCTCGTTCTAGAACTTCGGGAAAAATCTTGTCTAGGCTTCAATTTTTAAAATTTGTTCCTTTTTAATATTAAGATGGACTTCATGTAAGCTATCAAAATATTAACAATACATTTTTAAATTACGTCCGCTGTGATTAAATAAAATACCCCCGCCGCAGCAAACCTGCAGACTAAGCGAATTTCTATTTCCCTGATTGGATTTACACTAAAATTTTACAAAAAATTGGAAATTGGAATTCCTTAAAAATATCACATTCATTCCCAATTTAAACAGCATTAGTTTAACGAGTACTTAGGTTAGCTGCAACAGGGATGGAAAAAATTCTTTTTTTTATGTTAATAGTTTTTATAAGTATGAAATCAATGCATTTTCCAAATTTGATCAAAATGAGTTCTTAAATGAGCAAACTACAACAGTTTACTTATTTTCCTTACAAATAACATGGGGATTTCAAATTTATAGTTTTTTTTTTATTTCTCCGTAATTATTAGGCGCATAAAAACGCTTCAATATACTAAATTGTTAGTTTTTTTTTAGCTCTACAACATGGTTTGGAAATAAATTGCAAAATTGGGACCAAAAAAATTTCTTTCTAGAAGTTCCGGGAAAGCTTGCTCAGGCTTCACTTTAAAGTTAACTTCTGCTTTCTGCATGTATGCCATCCAAATATCTTAAAAGACATGTTGAAATCACGTCAGCTATGGTTAAATATAAAATGCACCAATCACTTCATATTATTATCATCTATTTTCACTAGTTTATCCAATGCTACGTAGAAGATCTCCTCCAAGTATTCCTATCAGTGGAGGATCCGAGAGGTTTTTGTAAAAACTTGTAATTTCGTTACTTTCAAATTTTAAGGTTAGCTCAATAATGCTACCCAAATATCAATTTCACAAACTCATTTTTAAATAGAATTCGAAACTAAAGGACCTTAGGTGAACAAATGTACCAATCATAACGTGAGGCCTTCACTAGTTTATCCAAGGCTACGCTGAAAGATCTTCTCCGGATGATATCAGTGGAGGATCTCGTTGGGCCTAATTAGTTATCTTGTGAGGGGTGAGGGGTGAGAGGAGGGAAGCAGAGTACGCCAGTCGTGTGTGCTGAGCTCAGGAGGTTGCCACGGAAGTTCCCACGCTACTCACACCTGCTACGTCTGTCTTCCCCCGCACCCCTTCCATTCATTGACTCCACCACCTGAGTACTATCCGTACCGGGACATCTTGGGTGTCAGGGTGTCATCCCCCTAAAGAAATAATGTAGTCAATTTACGGTCCTTGTAATTTAAAATTCCTATGCTAACGTAGTGTATTTGGAACATTTGGAATGACTTTGTTGTTCACTGTGTGAGGCTTTCTTCCCGCTTTACGTTTCCGACTATTGATGACTCCACCAATCGATTTCTTGGATTCCAACCCACGTAAACCAAAATTATTGTCAGCCTAAGTTAAGGTATCCTCTCATTTTAGCAAACTCAACAAAACCTGAGTCATTATAAGTCTGCAAACTTAGTCGACTAGATAACCCGTCAAGACTCTCTGTACTGTATATATTTTGGGCTTCATCCCCCTTGATGAAACACTGTTGTTAATCTACGACCATGTCAATTAGATCCTTAGCCGGAAAATCTGGAATAGGCTTTAGTGCTCACTACGAACTATTTAGTTTTAATTTGCAATATAAATGACTTACTGCTCTCCATTTAAATGCACTTTTTCCACTTACCCCAAGACCATTTTTGACCTGTAATTCATATTTCATTGTAGTCCACACTATGATAGATATACTCCAGATTTGATAGTACCAGATAGTTTCTTGTTAAACAAAATACATCAAATTATATTCCAGTTTCCCCTGATCGTGTTTTATCTATTGACAAACGAATTTACAAGTTCCATACAAACAGAGTTGAGAGTAGATTAGACGTGAGTTTCTCGAGAGGTGTGGAACGATAAGGAGGGAAACATCAATCACTACGACGACGATATCTAGGAGCTTCTGTTGGCCAGATATCTTTTGGACAGAGCTTCTTTCAAAATTTTTTTACTAGGATTTAGCTTAATGCTGGCTTTATAGATGAAAATACGGCTTTCCCTAATACGCTTAAAAGTTTAATCTTCAGTCTCCAAGTAATTTACTCCAACGATTTTTTTGAATAACAATATCGACTATTTTTTTGTTCGAGCGCATAAAACACAAATACTTTGCGATTCTTACCAACATCGGAGTACTTTTAAGTGTTCATGTCTTGCTCATTATTGCATAACATTGGTCTTACGTAAGGAGCAGTCGGCCTCTCATAGTTTCGTCTCTATTTTTTGTCTGTCATTATAAATTGTGACAAAACTATGCATTGAAAAATATATTTTAAATTGCATCAAAGCAGATCCAAACCCACCTCTTTCCGAAAACAGATTACCAGTAAAAGTAGATCACCCCTTGCAGCAATTAGGACAGTAGCTTATGGGGTGCGGGGGGCGTGCAGTGGACTTCCCCACACCTGAGACGCACCTCGCACCTGCCCAAAGTTCCCACAGATTCTCACATCTGCCCCGTGCCGGCCACGTGACTGGAGACTCCCGTTTTTTCATTCTTTTTTAGTTTCCGTTCACGCTTTGTACTCCCTCTGGACCATCGGTTCGAACGTCCTTCCACAACACGGTGGATCCCTCGTGTTGTTTGGAGATTTTGGAGTTTTCAGAGGATGATGGATATGTGACGTATCTTTTCTTTTTTCTGGGATGCACACGAAACAGTACCAACCATGTTTGAGAGGTTTCGACAATATTACATTTAAATAAGGGATTACAGTATGTAACAAAGTGGTCTCTTAGTTTTGCTTTTCACTTCAATGACTCGTCTTTGTTCTAAACTTCATTTATGTCATTGAGTATCTAAAACCTTTTTTCTGTCCAAAACTTCAAACTATGTCATTGAGTTTTTTTTTATTTTACTGGAGGATTATAGATACAGTATTTGATGTAACTGTGATATGAGCATAAGATGTCTTTATTCAAGAAAAAAACAGTCATTTCCACAATGCGTGTACATAGTGGATCCTTCGTGTTTTAGGCAGTTTTGGCAATGCAAGTACATGAAGGACCTTTTGTGCTTATTTCTCAAAACACGTGTTAATAGGTTTTGTCCACATTTCAGAGATGCATTTCCTCACCATTTACTGAATTACTATTGAAGTTTAATGAAATCGTTTCTGCCAAATAGTGTATCCATCACCCAGCTACAAATTAATTGAATGTAGGCTTTTTACTTGCTCAAGAATGCCTTGCACACATACTATTCTTATTCCGCAATTATTAACCACACCCACTATCAACTGCTTTTACGGCATTTGTTGCAGTGCAAGAGGATAATTTGTATGTTAAAATTTAAGAATTTATTGTAAAACTCGGGATATTTAGATTCCGACTTAACACATTTGCTTTACCTATCGCCTATGTGGAATTGTACTCCTTCAAATTCGACTGTAATGTCAAGGAAGAGCGCGTTTATTGTTCGCCATAGCCAGTGGCTGTTCACGGAGTGCCTCAGGGTAGCACACTAGGTCCCACGATATTATTTATAGTCTGTGGTTATTCCCAGTTTCAAGAACGAATTATTAATAAATCAATAAATGAAATGTGCATCGAGCAAGAAGTCTACAATTTTCAAGAACCTGGCAACCATAAGGTAAACCAATTTATTTATAGTCGGCGCCGACGAGTGGTTTGTGGTGGACTATGGACCGTCCGATTTTATAAATCACGAACCACAGTTTCTGGGCAAACAGGTTATTATGACATTTTCCACTCGCCCACCACCTCGGCCCTCCCTCCTCATTTCAGATTCCAGGTAGAAAGCAGTCGGATTGATCCACGTATACCGTAGCCGGGTAATTTATAGTAGATTATATTAAATGGGTTTCGTGAGCGAATTACAACCGAAGAATTAGTCTCGCCTGGACGTTCTTCGTGCATTATTGAAGGCTGCGTTTAGTTTATAATAGTGGTGGGTAACCAGGTAAATGCAATGAGTGATCGAGATTGAGCGTCTTGTACACGGTTTCACGTGATTTCAGTAGTTAAGGCTCAGAGAATAAATAGATGTGAGAATAGGTAACAATTCTGTGTTAAAGCTGTAGCAAGTTATGGAATAAAAATAACCGTAACTAACCAACAGAGCACAAAGTTAATTATTTATTTCTATGGAATACGACAACTTTCTAATTAAGCCAAGCTTAGATAACAACGATTGTAGAACGTAACATCAAGTATTAAAGTCTATGTGAGGAAATACAATGTTGACCATAGTGCTCTTTGTGAGAGGCTCATCGATCTACGTGTAGGCCTATAACAATAATGGCTACAGTTGAGCCTTAACTTCTATCAGTTATCCATGGGATGTCTACTTCACTAGCAGTGTGCATTGCCATTGACTATACACATAATCAATGGTATTTTTTGAAACATTTATAGTCACGTGTTGAAAGCAGCGCCAATATGTCATTATGTTTAGATAAACAGAATACTGACAGTCTGGATAACTGAAAAAGCGTGCGAGTGTATTATGGTATTTTTATACTTATAAAAAATCGATAAAGGATATGCGTCAGCAAAGTTTTTTATATTGTTCCTCGTTTGTCAAATATTCATCATGAACATGTCACTTATGTATTTGTTGTAAAAATTGTGGTTACCGTGTAAATAAATAAATAGTAGTAAATGCGTCTCGTTCTTTTCCCGATATTGAACTCTATTTTTACTTGTTCACTCAACGCACAGAGATTTTTGTACATCATTCTGACGACCCTTGAGCATGGTTGTAGCTTTCTGGGAATCTCAGCTTCAACCTCCACTGTACAATTTGGAAAAAATAAAAAGCCAAGGCGGGCACCCGTCAGTCAGTGGGCGTGGGCTGCAATTTGGACGTCACGGACCCAGCCCCGACCCAGCTCCGGCCCCCGGCGCCCTGGGTTTCAAAATTTGACTGATCGTCCGTTTTGCAGCCCCCCGGCAGCCTCCCCATTCATGTGTCTAGATCGATTTATTTCCCTTCGATTCAAAACACTGTTGTCGCACGTCAAGAAGTCCCCGACAGTATTTCACCCACTAATACTTTGTGACGAATGGAACTGATGTACGTAGGTACCAGCAAAACCAGGATCGTATGTCCCTATTAGTGAGTTTTATGGTGTCAACAGACTATCGCAGTTTCCATTTAAGCCCATTTTAGCGAATTCCCCATATAGGAGACAGCTATTACCGTAGGTATCATAGTCAGACCTGGACCCGGGACTGATTTACTTTTTCGTTTTGAGGATCCCAGAGGCCAAAAAACATCGTTCAAAACACTTCTGTAAAGAAAATAAACTTATTAAGAACAGTGTACAAGAAGGGGAAAGTCCCTGAAATCCGGTGCTGGTGCTCACGTTTACGTGTATTGTGGTACTTCGAACTTCTTCACTGTTTAAATTATGTTGAACCAGCAAAGAATTCTAGAAGCACAATAATTGATGAATCGGACAAAGAAATTGTTGTAAAAGGTCTAAACAGCACAGCCACATATCCGGCAAATCGCTATAGTGTGTAAGCTCGTCTTTAGCACATAACTCAAGGAAAAATGATTTTCATGAAATTTGATTGACTGTGTAAACCTACATTTTATTCTAAGGAGTTCGCGAACCAGTATGATCGGAGTTCACAGGGTAAAAATTGGTGTTAATCATTTTTGACCTAATAACATAAAATTTTGCAATTTCTTTCCAAACCATTTCATAGAGTTTGGAAAACACATAATTTTGTATATTTATGCGTTTCATGGAAATATGCCTAATTGTTAAGAAAAAAAATTTAAAAACCTATAAATTTAAAATTCCCATGTTATTTATATAGAAAATAAGTAAACTGTTGTAGTTTGCTGGTTTATAAAACATAATTTGTTTAAATTTGGAAAATGTTTGACTTCATACTAAATTATTAACATTTCACAAAAAATCACTTTATTACCTTCCCTGTAGCAGCAAACCTAAGTACTCATGTGATTTAAAAATAAAATTCTGTAGGAAATAATAGGGATATCATAACACATGATTTCCTGTGGGATAACCCACTGGTACACCAAATTTAATCTTAATCGTGTCCTCACAGAGAACTTCCACCTGGATAACCAGTAGACTGAAAGGAATCCCGATTTAGTTTCAATAACATCTTAAAATGATGCCTGAAATAAAAATGGACTCACAAATCTAAGACTACTTATCGCAATATGTTTTAGGTTATCGACGTAGACCCTTACTGGGAACCGAGGACCGAGGAAGAGTATCTCCACTACGGGGAGAAAGCCGACACGGAAAACCGCGCACGTAAGTACATGGATCAGGTGCGAAGAAGGAAGGGGCTCCCAGTCCAACAGAAGATTGTACAGTTCGCCGAGAAACAACGGACCCTCGGAAAAAATAAATAACTATTTTGTATGACAATTGAAATAAAAAGACGATTTGTAATATGTTTATTATTTAACCAAGTAACCAAGATGTGTAGCTATAGGGCGTTTTACCATTAGATCTGATTTGGCATGTGTAATTACCTATTACTTTTAACTATTTTATTATTTTTAATGCATTTTTCACAAAGATATCAATTGAAAACAGCCATTTGCCTTGCAGTGTGAAAAAACATTTCTATATCTCCAATGTTAAAAAGCCCTTTCATTTTTTAAGAGTTTACTTAACTCTTACAGATGCTGTTCTTGTGAGTTATGAAAATGGAGTTAAGAAATTGTTTATTCCAGGTACGTGTTGATATTCACATTTCTATCCCTTTTTAGTTGTTTTCCAAGTACAGTACACTCCCCAGGAGCCCTCGGGTTATCTAAGGTCGTTACAGGCCGACCTTTTACAGGTCGGTGTGCGTACCTTTTACAGGTATTTTTACAGGTTATATATTTGTAATTTTTATTTGGAAAAATTACTTTATTCTTCTTAGAAATAGCAAGTAATTTGTGATTTGTTAAAATTAATAGGCTACTTGAAATAACCATTATGTTTTACATAAGAATAATATGCAATAACCTAGAAAATTAATAGGATGGCCGCCAACCTGACAAGCCATCTCCAGACAATAGTCAGTGTCAAACTGTTGCATTATGATGATTTGTTGTAGACATATTGGGTCGAGTTTGTCAAAAAGTTATAGCTTTGAACAAAATGTAATTTTATACTTATTAAACTAGAAAGATCCGTCTTATTATTTTGTTCAAAATACTGTAGTGTATTGTTTTAGCATAATGTTAACACTACTGTCTTTAAAGTTTTTCAAAAGAAAGACCACGGAAGAAGTATGTTAGTATATTTTTTTATTTAATGACACTAACTTATTTTAAAAAATTAGAAAATGTATCAGAAAAGATTTACCAGTTTGTAAATAATATCAAACATGAATCTAGAGGCACAATGAATTATCCATTATGAAGGATGGATCTACCTTAAATCTTTATTCGGTGGTTCTTGGTTCTTTGGATATTTGGGAGTAGGTGTATGACAATAATGAAACAAGTTTATATTGAAGAGATATTTTCTTATTGTTATCTAATGAAATGTATACACCCTTAGTATATAATCAGTTCATAACAAGTAATTAAAATAGAAAACACATTGTAATCATAGTTTTGAAACATAAAAGTAAAAACAAGGGCACACATTTCAAATATGCAACTTTTCAATAACACAATTTGTGTACTAAATCAACATAAACTTCAATATAAAGGCTTATTTACAATTAGGCCAGAATTTAAAGTAAGAATAATCTTAATACATGTAACACTACATAACATTAACAAGTCCAATTTATATTTGAGCTCGGCAAAAACACTCGTAAGTAATTGAAATCGGTAAGAGTTAATTAAGCTACTGAAAATTAATAATTGAAAAACTGGAATCTTTAAAGAATAATATTATGGAAATTAATGTCAATGATGATAAAATAATATTTTAGTTCTTCCTGCAAACATTACAGTTGGTTACAAAGTTGACTAGAATATGTTTGGAAATTTGAAAACGTGATTTTAGTACTACTATGTTGTCTTATTTTTTGTTTAACTTTAGACTAAGTTGATCTAATGCTTAGTATTTGTAGCAAGGGAAATATTGCAGGAATTAAAATTACTACTCAACAATACAAATTCAAAACATTGTAAATTGTTTGTCTCTCTCCAATGTTTTGAGGAATGTTGTCATTTGGAAACATACATACAGTATTTGTATGTTGTGTTTAATACAACATTAATAATAGTTATTTTTGTAACTAATAAAGTCAATGCTAGTGCGCAAAGTGGCACTTTGCGCTCACTTCACACATTATATTTTTCCTGCAGTTACTATAAAGCATATAGTCTTTCAAACCCTAAACAACACGTTTTAGGTTAGGTTAAATCCTAAAGTTAAGCGAAACTAGAATGTTGACACGAAATAACAGGTTAAGTCTTAGTATCAATAGTCAAAGGCTGTGAAATGCTGCACCAGCTGATCGTAGTCGTATTGTAGTATCTGTAAATGTTGCCAAATTATTTTCAAGCGTATACCATTATGTGATTTATAAAAGCAAACTGTTTTATGTTGTTTGGTTGGAATACAGGAGTGCAGCAAAAGTAAGTTAATGCAGCAATTAGCTACTTTGCATGCTATAATCAGTGCAAGGAAGCCTGCTTAGTCAGGTAACTGTAGGAAAAATGTTTTTTTTTATTAATCAGTCAGTAATATTTACCACTGATGCTTTGGATAGATAATTAATTTTGACAAGCTTAAATGGATTCAAAGTGTTCAATTCTATATGGTAAATGTTACTTACCAATATAGTTAATACTTAATTTATGTTACAATAAGGTTAACATTTATTTGATTTTTCATTATACATAAATAAATATACATATAATATATGTTTTGTAGATAAATAAATAAACTTATTAAAATCTAATTAAACAACGACTTACTTAATAAATTATTTTAAATAAAACTTTGAGCATATTTGTCATGGTAAGATAATCTGCAACAAGGTCAACAACAAACAATACTATTTAAAATTGTTGATAAAACTAATATTTGCCATTATTTCAAAACTGAATATTAAACATTAAACATAATGAACAACTTGTTACATATATATATTATAAAGTTCCAAATCGAGTCAAATAAACTAAATACAGTTGGCCTACTTAGATTGTACACCTCCTGCATTCAAGGAGACAATATGGTGGCAAGCAATCATGACAAAGTCGTGCAATCTCAGTAGATGCAGTTTTTTGTCATGATAATATCACAAAAAAAAACCTCTCTCTTGGCTCTACCTTACATGTACCTTAGACTAATAGATTTGGTGCTCATTAGGCTCGGTTCCACTCAACCTGCTGTCAAACAGCTGATTAAAACAATAAAATATGGTAATTTAGTAAAACAAAATGCTAATCTCACTCAATGGTGATTTTGTCGATTGTAAAAGCTATGAGACTTTCTTCAAACAATAGCCATTTTAGTTGACTTTTGTGGCAGCTTTAAAGACTTATCTAGGTTCAAATTTGAATATCTAAAAATGACTCGAGTTGGTAAATTATCATAATACTTTAAAATGAAACTAAAACGGTATAAACGGAATGTTCCCAAAATATGCATACAACATTGATAAAAATTGTAACAATAAGACTAGATTACTGATCACAGTACAATGGTAACACGTAACAGGGACTTTTTATTCATCTTAGGCTACATATAAAAAACAAAAACAACAAGTTTTGATTCTGTAAAAGTCTGTTAAAAAGTTCAAACAAAGATAAGTTGATCTCAACTTTTAAATGTTACTTCCAGTTTAATTGTGTTGTTTATTTGTATAATGTAAGCAAATTTAAATATATTTGCCATTTGGCTTTTCACAGTATTCTGATTGACAGGTTTGAAGCATCAAAGTCCCTGCTACTTCACAAAATGTAGTCAACACATATCGAGAATAACAAATGTAAAACTTTCACATCGTAACAACACCTAGCATCCATCGTTCACGCACACGTTGAGCATTTAATGCACACAAAGTCACACGGTGACAATACATGTCAACACATCTTTAACACTTAATTACACTTGTTTCACACATTTACAGTCACTGTGGTTCGTTGAGTAAAGTTCAAAACACAGAACACATTTAGAGTATTACAGTTTTTGTTTATCAAAGTGATTAAAAATACATGGAACATAATTGTCATAAAGTAAAATGCTTGGTAATATTTATAATACAAATTAAACTGTGTAAAGTAATAAAAATATGAAAATCTGTATAAAAATAGAAAACATTGGTTAAATAAATTTGACCTGTTTAAAATGTCTTACACCTTTAAAATATTTTGCAATTATAAAGACAACAATAGAATCAATTTTAGGGGCAGTGATGGGTTGTAAAAACATTACACTAAAATCAGTAAAACAACACTGTTCCCTAATAAAGGTCACTTATATCTAGCAAAAAATAAAAACAAAACCAAACAAACAATAACCTAGTTAAATATTCTGTTTTAAAACTATAATTTGTAAAGGATATAGGATATATATCCCCTAACAATCATTAAGAAATAAACTACAAAGGACAATCACAGAGCATATACTGTCAAAAGAATATCAATGGCAAAATGTGTATTGATTACAAAAAATGTTAAAAGATAATTTGCAAGTGATTACTATTTTACAAAACTAAAATATGACAGTAGTAAAACTTCTCTAACAAATATAGTAGGCTAGTTGTACTTTATAAAGAAAAACCCACCACTACCAAGTTATTTTAGAACTGATATTCTGTTTTTAGCAAACTTTCATGGAAATGCATGGTACATACCCGTTAAATTTGAGTTCAAGCAAATCTACACTAAGCATCGAAAATGTTAACAGTTGCTGACAGATATTACACAAAATAGAAATGTTTGAACACAAATTTATAAAACAACCGTGGGTTTGAACCAACTCAAACTTTGGCACAAACAAGTCCATAGGGCTACAATCACATGATAGTGTGCAACAGAATTTTACATACAAACAACAAAACTAATAAATATTCAAAGTAAAACTGTTTTCAATTATTAAAAAGGTAACAACTATTGACTGAAGCACCAAGTTCTCAAACACTAACCCACCTTGATGTTGGTATGACAAGACTGTTCATCACGTCGACCGGTTCTAATCTATCAGTTTGTGTGATGAACTTAAGTCGGTTTATGCACCAATTACATCAGAGTCAGTTACTCTTCGTCTTCAGAGGATGAAGTGGACGAAGGCATGCTACTGAACCAGTTCTCCCGAGCACCTGCCTGAGCAGGAGCACCCATTGTTGTTGATCTATTAAACAAATAAGTAATAATATGAGTAAATTATATAAAGTAACTAGCTGTACCCGCGGGCTTTGCCCCGTTTGACTTCATAAGTATTCGCATGGCTCAATCACGTCCTGGTTGAAGTTCGTTCGCTATGCTCACTCACCTTTAGGTTGGAGCTCGTTCGCTGCGCTCACTTGCCTTCAGGTTAGCTCGTTCGCTACACTAACTCGCCTTCAGGTTGAAGTTCGTTCGCTACGCTCATTCACCTTTGGTTGCAAATAAGCTGTTGTCATAAATAAAAAAAAAAAAAAAAAATAGTGCTGCACCCTGTTGGTAATCCTTGTAACTTTAATGCTATTGAACATCACAGAACATAACCAACTTGTTTCATTGAAACAGCTGTTAACATTCATTAATTCCTTTTAAATATGAAAAATCATAAGGTTAACATGGGAAACTCCAGAGCCATTGGGGCGGAGCCCGAAGGCCCGATCAGTATAAAAACTACTTAGTTGTTCTATTTAATGCCTAAAGAATCGGTGTACCAAATTTCAGCCTCCTAGGTAAATGGGAAGTGGGAGAATTAGTGATGAGTGAGTGAGTGAGTGAGTGAGTGAGTCAGTCAGTGAGGGCTTTGCCTTTTATATATTTAGATTATATGATTGGATGGTTTTTAATAGAGTTCTTCAGCAGAGGAATATTTCTCCTCGCCTGAGAGACCTTAATTTTTCTAGTTGGGAAGACCTCCAAGTTGAAGAGGGCTCTTAACCAGTAAGTCACACATTATAGACAACTAAGTCTTTGATTACATTTTAAAGAAACACATACAGGAATGAAGTCCTGCTCTCTAACCTCTAGTTTCTGGTTTACTTTGGTTCTTCACAAAGGGTTTCCTTACTTAACAGTACAAATCTTAAATCCATCCACTAATCTTAAGCCTTTATCAGCTAAATTATTTTACACAAATTTCACAAGAATCTATATACATAGTCTTCCAAGGTTGCATACCTTGGGTTTGTGTTCTGCCGATGACCATCAACAGTCAATGGAATAACAGGCTTACTCACCAAAGTTTCAGTTTCTATAAATAGCCCCATCTTAAGAGAAAATTGACTTCAACAAAGTTGTGGCATTGAGTATTAATTTGCTAGCAAATATTTGATGTATTAACCATACAAAAGAGTTGGGAAGTGATTGAGTGATTAAGCTTCCCAGGTGTCAAGCTAATATGTCCGCTGCCTTCCTACTAAGTACTCACTGTTCTGTCAATCTTCCATAAGGACCGGGTGCTGAACTGGTGGGCTTCCATTCTATGTCATTTCTTTTTTTCTGTTTCTTACTACTTTATTTTTGCCTCTTACTAAAAAATTGTTCTAACTATCTTTTTCTCAGAATTCCTTCATTTCATTTTCTTCTATTCATCCCAAACCAAGGTGGACCATACACTAAGGGCTGAATGGTCAAGGGGAGTTTGACCTAGAATATGGAGACCAGGTGACCTCCAAATCCAAGTAGCCTTCCCCGGACTTGCAGTGCTATGCCTGTGTCGACCAATCTTCCCTAGCTTCTTTTGGGACCAAGATGGAAACAACAAATAAATTTGCAAATGAAGAACAAACAACACCTAAGGATGTTGCATGCCACAAGTCACAAATTCTTAGGAATTCCCTTCAAACCATCTCAAGGAGGTATACAATGACCCTATCAGGGAAGGAAGGCCTCCTCAAGTATTTCAAGTCCCAGACCAAAAAAGAGTTAGAAAATGGGGCAAGCAACCTAACGGTACGCCCAGAGTGCACGCCGATTCAGATTGAGTCAGATTCAGATTTTTGGCACGTGGTTATTCTGAGTCAGATATTTTGTTGGTTGCCACAGTGGAAGCAGGAAATACGGCGTCAGTACTGACTCGGTTAAAGCAAAGAAGCAAGTCAGTCGTAGTTATGGAATTGTCGGATGAGGAATTAACGTTTAAAATTATAGCGTCTGAAACTGTCGTGAAGTTACAGACAGTGAAAGATGGTGTTTGTGATATTATATATCTCTTTTCCCATAGCTAGAAAAGATAGAGCTACTGCTATATTGCGTTGAATGGAGCTCGAAACTGATAAAATATTAAAAATGAACATTGTATTGTAGAAGCTGGTGTAACCTACTCAAACAAAAAAAATCTTGAAGACCGTTTAGAGGAAACCCTAAAAGTAAGTATGAAAAATAAAATATTTTACTATAAAAACCAAATTTGTTTCATTAAACAGTATACGTACGAGCAATATCTGAAACCAGAATGAAGAATTAATTCCGGTAAGCAGGTGCCTGAGCGCGGGCTCGGCAACCGGCAGCCACTATGGCCACTTCCATTCGAATGCAAGTGCCATTCCTGGCACCCAAAATCTGAATAGGAATCTAAATCTGAGTCGGTGTGCACTCTGGACGTACCGTAATGCTGGCAAATAGGCCAACGATTAGGATGAGCGTTTTTTTTTTCAATTCAAGAGGTCACAATGACTTCTCGTCTCAAGAACGGATACTCTAGACAATAGCTATAAGCCTAAAAACAAACCCTACAGACCAAAAGAACAGCAAGAGTCCAACAACACGCCAAAAAGATCTAGGTTGAATAATACTACCCTGGAAGAAGCTTGAAATAAAAAGAGCAGGAAAAATAAAAGCACTTCAGAGACAGGTCCTGCCACTCAGAGACCACCGACCAAAGGAAACAAGCAAGCAGCTGAAGAAATCAGAATTGGCATCATCCATAGTAAATACCTGGAGGTATTAATAACCAGCGAACAGATGGAAGCCCTTCAGAAGTTCATTCTGACACTCATATATATGAAGTAAATTGCAAAGCCAATTCACCAAAGGATGTGACTGTACATGGAGGTCGAAGTGAATGATTTCCTTGATTATGACACTGTCATTGTCTAAAAAAATGAGTCTACAGTATAAAATAAATATATAAAGATCCTTGTGAAAATTTGGTACCCTAATTTTTGTTCCCTTTTAACCTTTTAAACATTAATATTGAAATTTTAGTTAAAAAATGTCAAACACTTTCAGACAAATAAATAAAATCATGAGCATGAATCACAGACCGACCTTTGCCGACGACAGTTGGTCGGGAGAGTCAGAGATGTTCGGTAAGGAGGGAACGGTTCCTCCGCCTCCTCGTGAGGTCTCCGATGTAACGTCATCGTCTCCATCTCGCCATCAAACTGCTCACTCATGTTGCAGTTCTCGCACTCGCTGCGGTAATCATCATCCTCCATGACAGTAGGCAAGGTAGTGTGTACGGACGGTCTCACACACTGTGTCTCTAACAGCACACTCCTGCCACTGGCTACTGTAATATACAACTTGATATGAGGGGTAGGTTACAGTAGGAAAGTACTATATAAAGAGAATGGAATAGAGGCTAAAATAGTGGTCCATCATTACGATTAACTCTTAGGATCGTGGTGATATTGTGATCAATTCCAATGTTTGAAGTAACACTGTAATTAACTCTTGCTATCGGACATATTTTTTTATAGCAGAAACATCTTAATGACAATGTATATGATTCAATATGCATCTGGCTAAATGCGATGATATAGCAATAGCGTATTATCATAACATATTCAATCAACAACATATTCAACATATTCAATCCAATCAAAACAGAAAAGTTATCACTTTAATTAACCTATAAAAGCACAAGTATTTCATCTACTCTCAACATAAAACATCACATTAAATCTCAATGACTTGGCTGAAATAGTTTTTTTATGGCGTATTACACAACAGGAGAGGCTGCTGGGGTAGACACAGTAAGGTTATGTCACTGACCTGTATCAGCGATGGTAAACGTAGGAGTAACTGTGGCTGGGGAGGAGGACACAACAGGCGGAGCTGCTGGGTCCCGCACCACCTCCTGGAAGAACAAGTCCGGCCGTATAGTGGCCAGTCTAGTCTCTGGGGGTGGCGGAGACAGAGGCCCACTGGTGGCTAGTGTCAGAGGGATGGTACGATGCTGGTGCTGCAGCAGACTCAGACTGGTACCTAGATAATCACAGAAATTCATGATACAATGGCTAAAGAATAAATAAATGTGGTATGTAGTTGTTGTTTAGAGCAAACAGTTAGGAAGGTAAATATGAATCTATATCATAAGGGCAAATTTAAATAAATGTTTAGTGGGTAGGCCACCTTTTTCAAATTATTAACATTCAAAGACTCATTTCCGAAAAAAAGTTAATTAATTTTTTACTTAAGCTATATGAACTGATGGTACGGCTCAATGTAAAAAAACTAATCCTTTGTTTGGATTCTAGGAAACTTTGTTAAGCCTCGTCTCATAACTATAAGTTTTGTTAACAGATATATTTACTAGAAAATGAATTTGCTCGGGAAAAACAAACTGTAAACCATAATTGATCAGAAACACAACTAAGTTGTTATTTAACAACCACACTCGTCCCAAAAACTTGGCACCTGATCTCCAGCGGTTTCGATTTTCGGTAAGCCAGCAAGTGTTGAGCCAGTATCATAACCATGAATATTGAAAAAGTAATTTAAGCATTTTTCTACTACAAGTAAATAAATTCATGTAAGTTTTACTGTTATAGTTAGTAACCATTAATTGGAAGTAAAAAGAAAATGTGATAAATTATGTCTTGAGTTTCAAATCTATCCCTTTTCATCCCGTATTTCTTAATCTCTGCAGCCTTCCGGTTCGCATTACATCGACTTCGTATTTGTAACTCACCGGGAGTGGTTCTAGCGGCCAATGCTGCCTCTGCGCGTGCAGCTGCCACCGCTTCCTCATACGGGGGCGGAGCCTCTCCTCGTGGGAAGTAGTTTCCTGGAGGTTTCCATAGAGGGAAGTGAGAAGATGCCTCCTCATAGTGGAAGTCCTGACAGCCCAGTGCTGGTGGGAGGTAGCCGAGACTCCCAGCGATGTAGCCGATACTGCCCAGACTGCGGGAGTCTTCACTCAACTGTCGACTTTGGCGACCTGTGTAAAAGGACATTTTCTATAGGGGATTTTTTTTATTGTAAGAGCACTTTTGTTAATTTTTGTCTATGGTTGTACAGTATTGACTCCACCATTACATAGCTGGTATAGGTGATGGCTTCATCGCTTTATTTTGTCAGAGTATTGATTACATATCTAGTACAGTAAAATTAATAAAACACTATACCTATGTTTTTCCAATGTAGATTAAAACTTTAATTACAAGAGCAGTTTTTTAAGTTAGGGCCGCTTTTGTGTAAGAATCCGTAGTTCGCTTGTATGCTGCAACATGGCTCCCCGCCACTTACTAGCATAATTTTTTAACTGGATGACACAATTTACAGCTCTGTAGCTGACATGCACGCTTCGCTATGTGTTTAAAAAAATTTGTATACCATCTAATAACCTGCCGCGTGCGAGATAAGGTCAGTGATACGTTTATTGACTCCATGAAACATATACGATGCCAAAATTCATCGCCACATGACTGAAAGCCCTAATGCAATTCAATTCAATTTAATATTTCTTTATTCATTAAAGCACAAAGTACATGAATAGTGTCATTCTCTTCAATGTTTTTATATTACAACGTTCTTACATTCTATGGATACAAAGTTCTTAAAATCTAGCATAAGTTTATACAAATTAGAAATTAACGCTCCTTCTAAAATTTTAAAGTTCATCAAGGGAATACAATACCTTGTTGATGAGAAATGTTTTAAGACCCCTCTTAAATCCCACCATGCTTTTTGCCGATTTAATTTCATTTGGAATTTTGTTGTAAAATTTGGAGCCGATATAACTTGGTTTCTTACTGTAAAGTTCTAATCTGTGGCGGTTTAGAGTAATGTTGGTTTTGTTTCTGGTATTGTAGTGGTGGTGTTCACCAGTTAACGCCAATTGAGAAAATCTGTTTTTAACGTATAGAACTGTTTCATAGATGTATACTGTCATTATTTTTAATGATCTAAAATGCTCTTTTGAAGTTCTCGAGTCAAGGTCCAAAATAATTCTTATAGCTCGTTTTTGTAATTTTAGGATTGTTTCTAAGTTATTGATAGATGTAGCGCTATACAGAGATATTCCAAAAGAAATAACAGAATGTATGTACGAAAAGTATATTGATTTTAATGTTACTTGATCAAGAAGATTTTTTAATCTAGTTAACCCTTTCAGTGCTAGGAAAATAATTCATATTTTGTTAGACTTTTTTGTTTGCCTTTTAATTCCATTACCTGTTGTTGAATTTTAACTGCCATGTTGTCACTATTTTATTAATTAGGCTAATTTTGAATAATAACACAATAAGAAAATATATAAGTAAGATAAATCCCGCTATTTGTAGTAAACATTAAATAAAACTTAGTTTTTGTTGTAATTTTCCTGGTTTTCCTATAAATGTTTATGTTCTGATAGCATTATTTGAAACCAAAATCTCATAAAATCAAAAGACATATAGTTTACAATGTAATATTGAATTTAACCTTGATTTAGTTGGACGAGGTTATCGTAATATAGCCATTTTAGGGAAACTAATGTTTTGCAGCAAAGTCTCAGGAACACATTTATGATCACTGTTGTGTTTAAACTAAAAGATTGCATCTAAATAGTCCGTGACTAACTGGTGCTGCTACCTAGTAACGCATTGAACAACCATCTGTTCAGCGCCATCTGTTCGCAATCGGTGGCGACAGCTTAAATACCGGGTTTTGACTCCCCAGTCTTCAAGCACAGATAGCCGAGAAGGCTAGGGCGTGTGTCACTTGGCCAGTGGCATTCGTCTGCTCGGGTTCGAATCCCGTCCTGTGTGGCAAATAATTGGTGACCTGTGTGTTTGTAGCGATATACTACAACCACTGGGGCATAGTGAGGTGTTCATAATCCTTGGTTTAGACCACAGATAATATAACCCCTACTAGGGGTTATACCCTAGTAGGGGTTATATTATCTGTGTTTAGACATACACCTCGAAATCATCGGATTGGGCGAATCTTTTAGCTAAGTGGTTGATAGTGTATCCTATGAACATGCAGGTCACCAATGGCCATTTTGCTATTTTTTTTAAATAACCTTCCTCTCTATATCCCTTAGAGATTTTTTAAAACAACGATATATTGTTTCATAGCACTGAAAGGGTTAATGCAAATAGACCAGATCACGTTTTTTTTATTACTTTGTTCACGTGAGAATTCCAAGTTAAATTTTTGTCAATTTCAAATCCTAAGAATCGAATATTTTCTAATTCTTCAATAGGTTTCTGATTAATTTCTAGTGAAGGATTAATTGAAAGTCTTGTCTGACGGGTCTCAAAATTTATGAACTTTGTTTTATCTGGATTCAAAAGTAGCAGATTGTTTTGGAAAAAATTTGAAAGTATATCTAGATTAGCATTAGCTGTCTTTTCAATTTCCTCTTCAGAATTAGCGGTAACTGTAAGATTTACATCGTCTGCATAAAGGTAAAGTTTGCTAGATTTAGTCAGCCCTGGTAGGTTTGTAACATAGCAAATGAATAGAAGGGGACCCAAGATGGATCCCTGTGGTACCGTACACCATGTTTAATAGTTCTAATTTTTGACTTGTGAGTAATTTTCATTTGATTATTGAATTGGATAGTTTCTACAAATTGTTTTCTATTACAATGTATGTATGATTCTAGCCATTGAAGAGATTTATTTTTTATTCCGATGCTAGACAATTTATTTAAAAGTAGATTGTGGTTTATAGAGTCAAATGCCTTGGTTAAATCCATGAAAATACCAAGAGCCTTTTGTTTTGCATCGAAACAATCAATAACTGACTCTAAAAACTCTGTAGCAGCTGTCACAACTGATCTACCACTTCGAAATGAGCACTTGAGCACTCAAAATGAGCACCACTTCGAAGCAATGAGTGAGGTGAGTTCCTTTTGTTGATTAAGTGAAAGTAAATTACTAACCTAAGGTTTTACTGTTACAATAATTAGTATATTTTATTTTTACTTGTCGCCAGTTTTGTTTATCTGGTCCTTTGATTGCTTCTTCATATGTCAACATCACAAAATCTTTATATCTATCAGGTAGTAGTTTCTCTTCTTAGTTTGATCTTTTAGTATCAGTATTACTTTGACTTTGCTGTTCTTCATTGATTTCATTTTGGTCTGAAACCAACCCAAACTCTAAACTTCATTATTACTTATCTCATTTAGATTATCTGATTTATATCTGCACTCTCACTCTCAACTATCTTTATTTTCGTCTTCTTTCTGATCATTCTCATCATTTATACTATTTTTGTCTTCAATAATCCTTGTTTTCTTTTTTTCTTTGCCAACATGCTTGCTTTTGTACTTAAGGAATTTCACATCTCTTCAAACTTTTATTTTTTTACTAGAGCGTTCATCCCATATCCTATATGCATTAAGACCATAGCCCGCAAAAATAAAGACTGTAGAACACCGCAGTGAGATTTGTACATGATCTTCGGAAAGGAGACCATATATATCTCAATTTGAAAAAACTGCCGGCCTCTTGTCCTCAGCAGCTGTGTGCAGGGTACACAGAGTACTGACCGAAAGCGAACCGGCCTACTTTGAACATTGAAAGATTGGTCACCCGCAATCGGGTGTCCCAGTGCAATACCCGACAAGACAAACAACTTGACTTCCCGAAGGTGAGGTTGGAAATAGGTAAGAGAGGTTTTGCATACTTTGGGCCTAAACTGTACAATGACCTCCCCCGTGACCTTAAGATGCTGGGTGTCGCAGATTTTAGATCTAGGCTGAAGAAAATCTATATATATAAAAGGCAAAGCCCTCACTGACTGACTGACTGACTCACTCACTCACTCATCAATAATTCTCCCACTTCCCACTTACCTAAGAGGCTGAAATTTGGTACACTGATTCTTTAGGCATTAAATAGGAAAACTAAGTGGTTTTTATTCTGATCGGACTCTCGGGCTCCGCCCCAGTGGTTCTGGAGTTTCCCATGTTAACCTAATGAGTACTCATATTTAAATGGAATTAATGAATCATAACAGCTGTTTCAATTAAACAAGTTGGTTCTGTTCTATGATGTTCAATAGCATTAAAGTTACAAGGATTACCAACAGAGTGCAGCACTATTATATTTTTTAATATTTGACAACAGCTAATTTGAAACCAAAAGGTGAGTGAGCGTAGCGAACGAACTTCAACCCGGAGGCGAGGTAGCGTAGCGAACGAGCTAATCTGAAGGCAATTGAGCGCAGCAAACAAGCTCCAACCGTAAAGGTGAGTGAGCGTAGCGAACGAACTTCAACCAGGACGTGTGAGCGCAGCGAACGAGCCCCAACCTAAAGGTGAGTGAGCGTAGCGAACGAACTTCAACCAGGACGTGATTGAGCCATGCGAACGAGCTCACATATGAAGGTAAATGGGGCAACAGCTTGTGTATATATATTTGTAAAATATTGTACATAGGTGGTTGATTTGTATTTTGTTTTGGTCATTAGTTTTAAGTTAGCATTAGGCCTAGTTAATTGAAAAGAGTCATCATGTAAAACAGTTTGTACTGAGGAGCGCTGGCTAATAAAAGGCATTTATTTTCATTTTAAGTAGACAAGAAGCAGAACAAAGAAATATTGATCCTGAGCTCCAAGGTGACATCACGATTGCTGCATATCTGTATGCTGTGTGTTATGCCACAACAGCTGATGATGAAATAACGCTTAGCTGCCTTTGATTGGGTGATCTGTAACCATGGCAACTTTAGTAGCCTGTAATTGGTTGATAAGTAACCCTGGTAACTTGTTGAGTGTGTGGATGAAGAGAAAGAACAGAAGAAAAAGATTTGTTTTCAACTACGGGAACATCAGATGCGAGTTGAGTACTATATTATTATCTGACATTCCTCTGTTCTGAAACAGCATTTACCGGTAGCCTACCTCAGGCAGTTGCTTACAAGACTTTCTGTTTTGTTCTTTATGGGATTTATTGCTATACGAGGGATTTTTTTTGTTAAGTTTGAGGAAGCTGTGTTATTTTAACTTAAACAAGGTTAATGACTTGAGCATTTACCATGATTAGGCAATATTGAATTTTGTTGATGTAAAAAACAAAATTATAATATATACTAATATGGCATTATGGTGTTTTTATGGGTGTGTCATGTATTTCCTTATGTAAGTCCCCCCCCCCCCCCAATTACCACAGGTAATCGAGGTTCTACTGCATCAGGCTTTATTCTGCAAAGCCACTATTTTTTAAATTATTCTTGTGAAACTAACATCATAATTTTATACATTATTGTCAAAAATACAGTACCAGTCAGCACACTCACCCCTGATCTTGCGCTGCCTCAGTCGATGAATGAGAAAGAAAAGGAGGGAAAGAGACAAGATGGCGGTGACGGCACTGGCTATCAGGCGAAGACCGAGGTCTGCATTGAGATCATGGCCACCGTCACGGTTTAGGATGGTGTCGTCTAAGCAGATAAACTCACAGCACGAGCTGCCCACCCGGAACGACTTACAGTCCTAAAGAAATATATAATAATAATGTTATGAATAATACAGGCTAGCCCTCTAGATACATACAATGGATAAATAATGAATACAAAAATGTATAGCCTATATAAGCATATTGTTTTAATACCATATGCCTATTAGTCTATTATTGTAGTTGATGGACTACAACAAACCTCAAAATTTCTGCCTTTGGTGATCTTGACCCTCTTATAATATGACCCCAACCCACTTTTCAAAGAAAACATTAGCTTATAGATTAAAAGAAATTGAATGTGTAGTTTCATATTAAGTTCAAGTAAAAATAATATAGCCTATAACAATTATTCTATATTGAACTGGTTTCAACGACCACGATGATTGGAGCCAAATTAATAATCAAATGACTGCTAATGAAATGTTTCATGAATTCTATTCCTCTTTTTTGCACTATTTTGAAATATCATTTCCAAAGACCGTTTAACGAATAAAACCCAAATAAAGTGGAAAAAAAATCGGGGCTTTTTAATGTCGTGTGGACATAATAATAATCTCCGGCCATTGCGGCAAAATTGTAATCTTCTACCGGACGAGTCAAGTGGAGACCATTCATCGTCTTGCGCGGATGAGGCAAAATTATTTTCTTTTCCCGCAATCTTGTGTGGTCATTATCATCTTATTAAAACTACTTGTTAAAAAATACAAAAAAATAGGCTAAGTACTTGTAAAATTTCTTGTTTAAAAATGGCCTCTCGATGGTCCAACATTTTCTTAAATCCGGCCTACTGGCTTATCAAGGTTCTCTGGGGGTACAGTACGGTATTGCATTCAGTTCTAGCTTAGTTTTTTTTTTTTATACAAGTTTACTACACCTACCTACGTTAAGTTACAAACTTAATACACCAATCATCTTCACCGTGTACATCTAGAAGGCCTACAACAATTTTGCTGTGTAATAGGCTACTTACTTGTGGAGGAGAACAAAGAACAGCTTTGCACCATTTAGGCTGACCATTGTCACAGACACATAGAGTACAGGTATCAGGACCCGGTACGTAGTGAAGACCTTGGGTAATCACTCTGTCGTGAAGATCACGACATTCTCCTGCACCTTCTGTACCTAACACAAGTATTTAATTATTTTTTCCTACAGTTACCTAACAATGTACATGTTCTCTCACTGATTTGAGAAAGCAAAGTGGCCAATTCGCTCATCATTGAGACAATGTTAACATTGTACTCACTCTAATTACTTTGTCTCACTCCAGATTTGCAACGTGAAGGCACAAAATAGTGAGTGCGTAACATGCAGACAAGGTCGTATGCGCGCGAAATACGTTGGCAGCACTGGCTGTAAATCAGCTGGTCAGCTGTTGTACTGTTGTTGATCGTGTTGATCATTAAATGTCATATTAAAAGTTCACTTCTGTGTAAAAATATGTCACGTTTCTTTACTAATTTATTTGTTTTATTGTAACTGTAGGAAAAATATAATGTAAAACTCGAGTGCAAAGTGCAATTTCCTTACTCGAGAAACCATTCCTCACTCGCCTATTTCTCTCGAGTGAGTCAATTGCTCCCTTTGCTCACTAGTTGCACAAATAACTATTGAACCTCTTTAAAAACAAGAGAATGTTCCCCATTTAAAGTTTGCTGTAAAATCATTAGTTACTGAGATCCCAATGGTGGCACACTTAAAAAAAAACACCTTGTATATAAAAAAAACATCGATAATAATTAATGTTCCCATGTTTTTGAGACAGCAGAAAATTTTTGCACCATTGCTGTCCAGTAAAAATCTAGTTTCTAACGATATATAAATTACTATCTAGGTTCCCTTGGTCACCTTAATATGCATAACTTAATCACCCAAACAATTAAAGAGGCCCAAACAATAAAGTCCCAATTAAAGAGGCAAAGATTAATGCCCTGATTGAAACTGTCAAGTTTAATTCCTTCACTTACACAGCACTGTTAAAAACAGCAAAAACTCAATAAATTACTATAGTACTCTTGGTCACCCTCATCGCAATAAATTTCCAAGGGCTGAATTGTTATACAACATATTCATATAGGCCTAGCTCTTTATATTCAAGATAGTTAGGGCCTTTGTAAAATTTTAATTAAGCTTAGGCTAGGACAATGAATTAGGCATGAGTAATAATTCACTATGTTGTTTAAACAATACGCGTTGCAAGAATGCTCATTCAAATTCAAGATCAGTTAACTTAAATTGTGTTAGTTTAAGAATGAGTTTTTTTAAACAAAGACAAAATCCCAGGAACCTCATAGAGTGGCGATAAACAATCTTACCTGTAGAAGTTAGAGAATAAAACGCAACCCCAAAAAGGGCTAAATTGTTATACAACATATTCATATTCTCAAAATGTTTATCTTTAGATTCCCTAAAGCTACGTTAGAAAACATAATTTCTTTAGCACTGTAAAGAATTCCAATACACACAAGGCACCCCATTTCACATATCTTGCCATCTTGCACCTACTTTTTGAACGATCGATTAATAAACAGACAGAAGCAGAAGGAGTAGGAGAACGCGAACGGGTGGGTGCTGCCAGTCTGCTATACACTGCTATTTGGATTGCTTTTCTCTATAAACCCATATTATATGTGAGTTTTAGGTTTCCTTATTTTATATATTATATACGTGCTTTTTTATTAATATTTGATTTTAAAGTGTGTAATGATGTTTTATTTTAATGTTTGTCATCATCAAATAAAAGAAGTAAAATTTATTACTAAAAACATTATTTGTGCTGAGAAAACTATTAGCTTAGAGACTAACCAACTCTAGTCTCTACACCATTGAGGTATAACTGACCTAAGGTTACCGTTTCGTGATTTATTTTATGTAAAATAATGAATGTATTTGGTAATAGAAAAAATAATGTAGTGTTGTTTGTAGTTTTACCATGCTATATAAATAATTCCAAACAGATATTACAAACCCTTTCCTACTGGTGTTAAAAATAATCATGATCTATATATGAATCAGCAGGATGTTGCATACCTGGTATTGACTAGGGATGCAGGTATCTTAAGTACTAATGTGAAATCCTAATAAATAAGATAACTATATCTTTTGCTAATATGAAAATAAAAATAAAAATAAAATATTTAATATAATTTTAAATAAAAAACTGAAATTCTAATTCTTACTACCTTTTTATGTAAAAAAGCGAGGAAATTATATCAGGGGATATAATTGACAAAAACTCAACATGATTTTAGAAAACTTTCATTAATAATGTTTTAACTTGACTAATTATTTTAAGTTTTCAAATCAATTTTATTTATTTTAATTTTTTCCTTTATAATATAAATTTAATACACACATTTAATTCATATTTTTAAATTTAATATAATTTTAAATAAAAAACTGAAATTCTAATTCTTACTACCTTTTTATGTAAAAAAGCGAGGAAATTATATCAGGGGATATAATTGACAAAAACTCAACATGATTTTAGAAAACTTTCATTAATAATGTTTTAACTTGACTAATTATTTTAAGTTTTCAAATCAATTTTATTTATTTTAATTTTTTCCTTTATAATATAAATTTAATACACACATTTAATTCATATTTTTAAATTTATTTCATTTACAGTTTTTAAAATTCAATTTAAAACATTTTAATTTATTTTATTTTAAGTTAAAATTTTGAAAATAAAAATATTTTACAAGATTTTGTAACTCTTTTTGCATAATAATACCATTGACTTTTGGATACTGAAGAGTTGTATTGATAGTCAAAGATACTTTACCGTGTCATTCCGTTTCACAGTTTCCCAACGATCTAAATTTTAATCATGTTTGTAATTTATTTATAAAAACATAAAATGAGTTAAAAAAGTGTTTTTCTGATTATTTACACCAAATTAATATAAAAAACTGGGGATTATTTTTTACATTTACACATATTCATGAGAACGAAAGGGTTAAAAGGCGTCACATATTTGGGTCACTCAGATAATATCAGAGACATATTTCTTATAGTTGTATTTTCTAAATTCCTCTGTTCTGTTTTCACACTTCTTCCCAGTTCGTTGAGTTGCCTTTTAAAGTGTGGTAGATGGTACCGCTGCCAAAGTCGTCTAACTTTATGATTTTCTCTAATTAGGTACATTGTTCTCATTGGAGGATGATAGCATTCATTTTTACACCAATATAGCTTCTATCTCTGGAGTTTCCCATGTTAACCTTATGAGAAATGGAATTATAGAATCTTAACAGCTGTTTCAATTATACAAGTTGGTTCTGTTCTATGATGTTTAATGGCATTAAAGTTACTAGGATTACCAACAGGGTGCAGCACTATTATTTCTTTTACATTTATGACAACAGCTAATTTGCAACTAAAAGGTGAGTGAGCGTAGCGAACGAACTTCAACCTGGAGGCGAGTTAGCGTAGCGAACGAGCTAACCTGAAGACAAGTGAGCGCAGCGAACGAGCTCCAACCTAAAGGTGAGTGAGCGTAGCGAACGAGCTCCAACCTAAAGGTGAGTGAGCGTAGCGAACAAACTTCAACCAGGACGTGATTGAGCCATGCGAACGAAATAATCTTGAAAATTAAGTAGTTAAACGGGGCAAAGCCCGCGGGTTACAGCTAGTATTGTATACAGAATACCCATAATTTTGAAATTTTCCACATCGGTTGGATGTGTCTCAGTAATACATGCAATATCAATGCTCTCTAGCCATAAACGCGATAAAAGGAACACGTTTATCTCAAAACCCATTGGCATTTCAGTTAAGGAGGGTTAAAATGTTAACTTGAAAATAATTGATCTGATCCATTTGAGAGAAAAGAACTTATCATACAGATACAAACATAAGATTAAACCAACAACAGAACTCACTTGTAAACATAAATTGGTACAACAAAGGAAATCATATAATACAGATAAGGGGAGAAATTTAAATAATCTGTTATGTTAACAGATCATCTTAAGTGTCGGCAGTAGTCAATAATTTTGCATTGTTGTTGACCGTCAGATGCCCCAGGCTTAACAGTGGTTGTCCAAGCACCGATCACCAAAAACATGCGTTCACGTTGAAGTTTTTTTAGTGTGGCCTTGGCTGAAGCTTATTAATCATGCACCGTAAGCCTCATTACCAAGCAGAAAATTTTATGTGATTCTTAAATATATTTTCAACGTGAATTACATTTTTGATTTTTAAAACTTTTGTTTTTGAGGTTGAAAAAAAAACACAGTTTAAGTCAATATATTTAGTAGTTAGACAAAATACTAACAACTAAAATAAAAAAATAGATAGCAAATCATATCCGTGGTTTCAATAGCTTTAAAATGTGATACTGTATTTTGCAACTTTTTATCTAATAAACAATACCGTAATATGCTTCAACCATTATTAACATTAGCGTTATAAGTAGAAAATCCAAGTTGGCCGGCGGTTCTGCCAACTCTTTGCAAACCCCTTCAATTGATATTTCGTTAAAAAAATTTATCGGTTTGACGACAACAAATTTGTTACATCAGTCTATATTATTCATTATATCATCTTATTTGCGCAATTGCACGAACCTTTCTTTACACAGTTCTTTTGTAAAAAATCGGCGAGATTATCCTGGCTAGTTACATATTAGCCCACTCAGCACGTAAGCTTAAAATAAGTTGTTTTTTTTACTTGTTTTGAACTCTTATATAAGCAAACTTGGTGAAGTTATTCCTAAGCATAAACCCAGGTGTGGAGCCCAAGTGGACATTCCCAAGTATATTTTAAACTTGGTTTTTATGGCCTTGCACACAGTGTTCTAAGTTTTTATTTTCATCCGCTAGTTTAGTACCCCATAGTACACATTAGGTTGAGTCTGGAAAATGCAAAGAAAGCCATTCTATGGGTACTTTGTGGCAATTGGTCCCTCAGACGTCTTAAAAGATACACTTCTATCTGTACTAGTACGGTACTTTAGTTTAGTACAGACTTGGCTTTGGTCTATCCAATTGAGACAGGGCTAAGGGTTTATACCAAGGAGTTTGACAGGCTCTTGCCCTCTTGGAATGGAACAATCTGGGAATCACATAGGCTAAAATTTTATGCACTGTGTTTCCTCATTATTGAGCAATAATTTATTGTAAACAAACCAATTAGAGGCTTACGTCAAACCGCCATCTCGGTGTTTTGGTCAGAGACATGGTAGCATGTCATAGTGCATCATCTCACAGTATAGTGCATGTTATGCACTATAGAACAAAATTAGAATCAGGCACTGTAAGACAAATTCACGATTAGGCACTGTATGATTATGCACTATGAGACTCTATGGAAATAGAGATAAGCTATTTGATAAGCTATTTTTGTTGTCAAATGTCAATACTTAAATTAATTTGCACGGTATTTTAAGCTAGAGGTTCAATAGTTGGTGTTCCTTTTGTGTCATTTGGCTGTTCCACTATTAAGCGGAACCATAGATTAAACATAATCCCTTAAGGAGTAATGTTTAAACATACTCCTAAGGGAGTATGTTTAATCTATGGCGGAAACCTCCAATTTCCGTTATGCACTATAGGAATTTTGCCCACTAGGCACTATAAAACAAATTGGAACAAGATGCACTATGAGACAGTTTCACCATGAGATTATGCACTATGATACGTTTTCACTTTTAGACACTTTGTATTAGGCACTGTGAGATTATGCACTATGGCATGCCACCGTATTCAGGATGCGTAATCCAAACTCGAAACGTTTTGTTATAATTTATATATTTCCTAAAATTGTAAAAAAAAAAACTAATTTGAAACAAAACACTCGGGTATAAGACAAGAACCATGGGTCAAATTATAAACCTCACCTCTGGTTTAATTTGATAAAATTCTTTCGTATATATGTGCGTAATTCATTTATTCATTGTCAAATGTTTATATAATCAATGATGCTATATTATACTTTTTGTGCAGAAATATCCTGTTCTCGCGCAACTATTATGTTTTCCTGTCTGTCTCATAGAGCTCAGGCCATACCAACTGCGGTCTGCTAAAGTAACGGTAACCTAGCTCTCTGATTGGCCAAGAAATGCACCTCTACGTCACACACAATCGTCAAACAAGAGGTGTTGCCATATCCATTTCGGGAGATTTTGTTGTGACTCAATGAGGGGGTTATGAGTGAATGTGTGAATGTGCGGTATTTGTGAGGTGATAAATTAGGTTTAGTAAGTTTCATGTGTGGATTAGCCGAGCCAAAGGTGTAAAATTTAATGTAAGTAAAATCTTCTTTCATCTAAAACAGAATTAGTTGCATCAGTCAATGTTCTATTTTCAGATCTTTCAGTCATTGGACCATCCCACTTTTCTCGTAATGATCTCATGCAGACCTAAGTTTTATTTATTTGTCGTAAAATATAGGTCTACCAGTTAAACGTACGGTTAAGGTACGTAAGGTGTTAAGGTACGGTATTTAACAAATTTCCGGGAAAGTAAACAACAATTAACTTAAGCTTGTGATGGGGAATAGCAAGTGACAATTTGAATGCAGGACTAAGTTACAGGAGAATAAAAACTAGCCTAACTAACTTACCGTTACCCTTAATCTATAATAGCTTAGGTCTTGACCTAACTTTTAAGTTAAGTTACTTAGGAGTAGAGCTGGAGCAGAGCCCCACTAGAAAAAAAAGTTTTTCTAGTGGGGCCTTGGCTGGAGTGTGTATTGTCTGCTGTTTCTGACACTGATGTTCTCTTCAACTGATTAATAGCTTATTTTCATTTTCTCTTGCCAATGTAACCGTTGTCCAGTTTGACTTTGTAGTGCAGAGCTCTGAGTTGAAAAATAACTTTTCCGAACTTGAGAAACAATAGGGTAGGCCTACTTAACTTAGGTACCCTACAGAAGTTTGGAACGAAGTGCAGCTATCTGTTTTTTGTGCTTTCCAATAAGTCAACAGTGTACAATCATCAACGCTACTATTGTAAATTCCTCATGTGAAATATGCTTGATTCAAGCTGACCAATTTACTAAAGTGTAAATTTTGCATATTTTTACAATTTTATTGATCAAAAATTGATGAATATCCTACATGAATGCAAGACTAGAAGGAGTCTGTAATGGATTTGCAATAAGGCACCAGGTCACTACTCAATACATTCCTGGGTCACACTTCCATATCAGTTGGCACAAACAACCGAATGAAAATATCGATTATTCGATAGCTTATAGCCTATCGTTTGGTTAGTTAGGTTAGGTTAACCTTACATTACCTTACCTTATTATTAGGTAGGGTACCTTATTATTATCTTCCTCTAAAACAACAAAATATTATCTTGCGAGGAGCAAATACTAAAGCGAAACACAGTGGATGGCTGTCATGCATTCCTCTGAAAAAACTTAACTTAGATCTTTCTCCACTGCAGTTCAGAGATGCTCTTGCATTAAGATATGGGAAAACTCATATACACCTCCCCTCTTCATGTGATGGCTGTGGCAAAAACTTCAATATGGAACATGCCCTTAACTGTCGCACAGGTGGTTTGATAGTAAGAAGACATAATGAGGTAAGGGATACCCTTGGAAGCTTGATGGAGCTAGCATGGGGAAACTGTGTTCGAGAACCAATGATCTCTGAGCAAGGGTCATTTGATACTGCAGCACTAAAAGCAGACTTGGCTTGTAGGTTTGTATGGGAGGTTCAGACGGAAGCATTATTCGATGTACGTGTCGTTGACACTGATGCTCCGTCGTACTTGAACCTCCCATACGAAAAAGTGTTGGAGAATGCAGAAAGAGAGAAGAAGAAATATTTAACAATAACAGAAACCAGAAATTAATCTTTTACCCCACTAGTCACGTCTGTGGACGGAATGCTGGGCCTTGCTCAGAGCAATGGCAGAACGCCTAACAGAAAAATGGAAGAAACCTTACAGTTTAGTGATGAACTGGATAAGGGTAAAAACCATCTGTGCGACGTTAAGGGCCAACAGCATGTGTCTAACGAGGACAAGGAAGAAGTGGAGGACCCTTAGAGAGTTTGAAGATGGGGCTGGAGTACCAGTTATTTATTAATTTAAATAGTAAATGTTTTATTATTTTTCCATGTCAAAATTAATTAGGCCTAATAAAGCATTAAAGTGTTTTGCCTTGTAAAAAAACCTTACCTTACTAACCAAACGATATAGGCCTATCGAATTAAACAATCAATATTACTCATTCGGTTGTTAAGTGCTTCAACAGATATGGAAGTGTAACATACCCCATTCCTGATCAGAATGAGGTCGCAAAGGCTAGAAGCATGCTAAGTGACTCAAATTTGAGCAAGGGTTAGGCTACTGCAGTATGCTGTGGAGGTAGCTATTTATCTTATACACCGAAGTCCTATAAAAGCTGTTTTTGGAGTCGCTCCACAGGAGAAATGGACTGGATCGAAAGTGGACCTCAGTCACCCAGGGCCGCCCTCAAACCTCCGGCGCCCTTGCTGCCCGTTTATAAAAGTGGGCCTGCAGTCACCTTAGAGTTTTGGTTGCATAGGCTATGTGCATAATCCTAAGGAGAGAAGGACCAAATTGAACTATAAGAGTGTTCCTCACATTTTTGTAGGTTACAGTGGGGAGGATGTCAAAGGTTACAAATTAGTCGACCCTAAGTCTCCCCGTAGAGTGATTTATTCTAGAGATGTAAAGTTTTTTGAAAACATTTTACAATGTTCGTGAAGAAAATAATGGTGGTGAAGAAAATAGAGGTGGTGAAACTGTACAACCAGTCGAGACCATAGTAGGTAGGCATCCAGACCCCCAAACTCGATGAACCGTACAGGAATCCTGAGGCAGAAGAGGAGAGCTTCATTCTCAATAAGTAGGTATTAACATTGTGCAAGATGATGGCGATGTTGGAACTGAAGAATCTACTGAAGGGGATTTGAGAAATGAAGAGGAAGGTGTTAAAATTAATGTTGGTGGTAGGTACCCTCTAAGAGTTAGAAAACCTAATAATGTTTCCTGATTTTGTTACCTACATAGTTACCCGTGAGGATCTAGAGCCAAGTAGTTATCAAGAGGCAGTAGAAGATCCGAATAAGAATTTGTGGAAGTATACTATGGAGGAGGAGTATACCTCGTTGATTAAGAATAACACATGGACTCTTGTTGATCTACCTCAAGGTCAAAATGATGTAAAATGTAAGTGGGTGGTATATAATTAAAAAAGACCGTAATGGAGTGATTGTGAAGCATAAGGCAAGACTGATAGCAAAGGATTTTACGCAAAAATATGGTGTTGACTATGAGGATACTTTCTCGCCAGTGGTAAGATTTGAAAGTTTGAGAGTTTTGTTTGCACTAGCTTTTAGGTTCAACTTATCCTCCATTGATAACCTAGATGTGTAACATGCGTTTTTTTAATGAAGAGTTGAAGGAAGGAAAATACGTCAACCGGAGGGTTTTGTAAAAAATTACTCAGAAAAAAAGTTAGGTAAAAAGGCCATATATGGTTTTAAAAAGCAGGCATCGAAAGTGTGGAATGAAAAATGTGAAATTGTATTGCAAGAAATGGGGTTTACACAACTAGAGTTAGAACCCGTGTATCTTTGCACTGTTTACACAAGGCAAACTTGCTACCTATTATAGCTTTGTAAAAATCAAATGTATAGGACTACAGTTAAAAGGATATTTTGAAATCAAGGATCTTGGTGATGCTAAAAATGTACTAGGCATGAGAATAACTAAGCAAAATTATATCCTGAGAATTGATCAAACAGCTTACATTGAGACAATTTTGATACGATTTGATATGATTGACTGTAATCCTGCCAACAAATCTATGGAAGAAAGGCTAGACCCTAAAAAGCCAGAGGTAAGCAGTAACAACTTGCAGTATCAAGAGCTGATAGGCAGTCTTATGTATTTGTCAGTGAGTACAAGACCTAATACCGGTACGGTATCACTTTTAGTGTGATGTAATTGAGTCAGTATAACACCTGTCATTCTGAGGAGCACTTTAAGTATGCGCCAAACGTTTTTTAAGGTAGTTAAAGAGAACAAAATCTTATTGTATTACATTCACAGCTGATGAAGAACCTCTAAATGGTTTTGTTGATGCCAGTCATGGAAACAACTTTGATGGGAAAAGTTTTACTGGATATGTTTTTAAACTGTGTGGAGGACCTGTGTCTTGGGGTAGTAAGAAACAGAGATGCATGACAAATTCCTCAACAGAGTCAGAGTATGTAGCAATGGTTCAGACATGCAAGGAAGTAATGTTTCTGAAGCACTTGTTGGAAGAGCTAGGAATATTTCTTAAGCATGTAAATTTGAATTGTGAAACAATGCCAGCAATAAAGATTTTACTGAAGAGACAAGACGTGTGAATGACAAGACTAAACATATAATTCGTAAACAGCTATTTGTCAGGGACATAATCAAGAGAAAACTAGTTGTGCTAAATTATGTTCCAACTTCCAGTATGGTAGCTGACATTTTGACCAAATCACTTGGCAAAATCAAGCATGATGGTTTCCTGACCGACCTTGGTATTACCTCAATGAAGGATCAAGATTAAGGAGGGGTGTAGGAATTTGTAATCTTGTTCCTCATTGCCTTCTTGGTCTTAAGTTTATAACAGCTGCCATGTGTTTGCTATGTTCAAACTTAGCCTACTTCTACTATTTTACTTAAGAAACCATACTGTCTTGTCATTTTATTATTGAGGATTATGTCTAATTATTATAGGCTTAAAGGAAAATCAATTATAAAACAAGTTGAGTTTACCTACACATTAAATGTAATTTATTATTGTTACCAGTATCTTATTTTTATATTTTATTGATTTAGGTATATTTTGCCGTTTAGAAATTACATAGCCTAATAAAATGGTGCTGTTACAAACACTTGGTGCGATTATTATAAGTGGTGATCGATTTCGATTGGACACTCCAATCATCATCATACCCAATAGGCGAATAGAATTGGGTCTATTCGCAATGCCGGGCCTATATACGATTTGGGCCCACATTCGCCTATTAGGTCTGATGATGATTGAAGTGTCCAATCATAATCGATCACAACTTACCATCTTTTTTGTATATTTACCGTCTTGTGAGTAACAGTATAAGCGTAAATATATGTTTTAGGTGTTATAAGACGTTTCTTTTATTTACTTTCCGTAAATTTAATAACACGTACAATGCTGATCAAGAAGTTATTTAATAATAATCAGCGGTGAAAAATAAAGGGAGGTCCCTTTATTTGGATTCAGGAGGTAAAAAACTATGAAGTAAGATATCAAAATTAAAAGTTTGTTTGGAGGCACATGGTAAATAAATACCATTAAACGGTTTGAAGTAGGCATGTTGCTCTTCTTAAAGCATCTTATTATTGTTTTTGGGCAAAGCACCAGAATTACTGATTTTAAAAGACTACATATTACAAGTGAAACTACTTACAGAAAAACTGTTACAAATGAACGCTCTTTAACATCACAATATGACAATTTGATGCTTCAATAACAGCTCAATTTACCTTTATTCAGATCACTGAACCAAAACCATCTTCAACCAAGAATTGTCCGGGTCACAAACTATATAATTGAGATTCCCACCATTCCCACAGTTAACAAAGTAAAACTTCATTCTTACGTATTGTTTAGTGGTAAAATGAGCCTACAGTATATAGTTTCAAAAATTTTCAAAGTTTTAGTTCTTACCTACTGTTTTCATCTGAACTTTGTAGTGTATAAATGCTCAAGTGTGAGTTGTTATTGATAAAAAATAGCCTATGCATACCGCCACATATGTCGTATGTTTAGCTTGTTCTAGAAGCTAGAGCGCTGATAACATACCAATGCACAACAATTAAGTGAAGTTTACTTATCCAGCTACTTTTTTAAAGCTTTCGGGAAAACTTAGTTGTCAACATTATTGAAAATGCTTTATTTATCTGATTTTAAAAACCTTGGCATCAATAATAAAGATACATTTCCTTCTACTAGAATCGTGAGAAGATATCATGAAAAAGTGAAATCAAATAAGAAAGAAAATACTTCTATTTTATTTTACTTTTATAAGCTGTTGGATGAATACTGTCAGTGTAGTTCTCTTCATGGGCTTCGATATATCAGACTTGCATCGATTCCAAGGCATGAAAGGTTTCTATGGCTGGGGATATTTGTTACTTGTTTAAGTTTAAGTGTAATAGTTGTGAAAAATG
This sequence comes from Macrosteles quadrilineatus, assembly GCF_028750875.1. Lineage (NCBI taxonomy): Eukaryota > Metazoa > Arthropoda > Insecta > Hemiptera > Cicadellidae > Macrosteles > Macrosteles quadrilineatus. The sequence goes on from NW_026542602.1 coordinate 24,048,774, forward strand.
CTTATTTGACTAGCATGAACAATGAATTTCAGTTAGTATTTGAGCCAAGGAGCTTATCTATCGCAAAAATTCCATTTCCAGCTGTGCTGGTATGTTCTAACAACCCTGTGCGGAAGTCTTTTTATGATTTAGACAGTAAAAAGTACAATAACAAATTCAGGTATTTCAGCAAATTTGTTTGCTTGGAAAATATCCATACCTTTGCAGATGAGGTCAATATTACCATTGACGAAGAGTTTTTCGACTTTTTATTCGATGCAGCGATACCCTGCCAAAAATTGATCAATAACTGTTATTGGCGAAGTAAGAAAACAGATTGTTGCCGGTTATTTAAACCAATTGTTACCAGTTACGGGTTATGTTATGTATTCAACAGTCTGCCAGGGGAGATTGTAGTTAGACATTACAGACCGATGCCGGGGGAGATTTCCTATGATGAAAACCTACTCTACTGGGACCTAGAGAAAGGCTATCCACAGGAACTGAGACATAACTCTCTACTACGTCCATTTAGATCTAGAGTAAGAGGAATTGCAGGTGGATTGACATTTGATATTGCGGATCATAGAGAGGAGTGGCAAGAACAATGTTCTGGTCCGTACTCAGGCTTTAAGGCTTTTGTTCACTCGCCCGAAGGGTTTTCTGAGACCGAAGCTTTCATGCGTATTCCGACTGGTGAGCATTCTCATATCAAATTGACACCATTCTTAATATCTGCAGATGAGAGTTTAAGATCTGTTGATATAACGGACAGAGAGTGTTTATTTCAAGATGAGATACAATTGGAATATTTTAATTCTTACAGCGAGTCTGCGTGTCAGGTGGAGTGCTTCACTAAGACGTCAATGCGTATCTGTGGATGTATGCCCTTCAATGCTCTCCGAATAATAGGAAGATATGGATACCCTTACTGTACAGATTCCTCACTAAGATGTTTACAGAGCATATATGATAATGTAAGCGATACCATTTTGAATGAAAGAGAGGATATATCAGATGTTAGAAGAGATTGCTACTGCATTCCTGGCTGTACTTGGCTGAACTTTGAATTAGAGAGTAGCTTTCAAAAATTTGGCAAAGTAAAAAATATTTTTGCATCTATTAAGCTTAAAAATAATACACAATACGATGACTTAGCTCGCCTGTCAGTGTATTTCAATGTTGATCAATTCAATGTAATCTCCCGAGTAAGAGTCTCAGATATGAGGGACACAGTCGCCAATTGCGGAGGATTGTTAGGATTATTGCTAGGATTCAGCTTCATGAGCTTTTTTGAAGTTATTTATTTTTTTATTTTCAAACCAGCCACAAAAATGACTAATCTATTAGTTGCAAAAATTGTGTCACGATGTAAATAATATGTTAAAGGCAGGTTCTTTTGGTGATGTGCATTTCTGTAACTGTAAATTTATGTGAAAGAATTGGGTTTTAAAAATTGTTAGAATCCAAAAGTATTGCAATAAAGTTTAGGAACCAGAATTATTCTTTTAAAGCCCTTATTGTTCTAAATTTTTGTTTAAAACTGTCTTGACTGTGTTTTATTTTTCATAACTCCTATTACCTTCTTAGGTAGGAACTATATAAAACACGGTGAAGTGTTAATTCTCATATCCTTAATGCTTGACTAGGATCTGATTGCTGGCACCTAAGTGTCGTCCCCATCTTAATGATTGATAATTGATAATTGATTGATTGACATGTGTCTGATTTTTAAAACCAAAACGCTTGTGCTTTGATCCTGTATCAGGAGATACAGTTGAATGTCAATAGTTATACTTGGTACACAACATATTACAGTACCAGTAGCCTAGTATTTTTACCCTGTAACGGGCCGAGAAATTAAAATTACTAGTATAAAAACTACTCTTCTTCGAATGTTAATTATTTCACTTTGTTAGAACATAACAGTTTTACAGTAGGCCTACTGTATTAAAAATGTGAAGTAAAAATTAAATTCTCTGCCCAGGTTGTGAGCATGTACCAGACAGATAGGTTGAATGGGATGTGTCAGAGTGTGTGTGTGTGGGTGAACAGGTTGAACCCACGGGTGCCCACCTTCCCACCCGGTCAGCACCCACACACCCAACCCGGGTACTCACACACTTACACCTGCATAGTGCATATGATGCCTTTACAACATCAAATCCTTTGGTTAGTGTTGGTTCCACTACTGTAAACCGTCATAGTCAATTGATGAGTAATACAAACTGATAATCTAAATTCTTCATTAAATTAATTAATACACTGATTTTTTGAATGTGGTAGGCCTAATTCTTGAATAATGGGTTATTTTTTTGTTTAGAGTACATTTTTATCATCAGATACTTAATGCCTGTATGGACTGTTATTTGTATTTTGATTCTTTGTTTATCTAAGTTATTGGGGTTTTTGGACTTACTTCAAGCTTTGTATTGACCACATTTTACCTTATATTGTAGTGATGCATTTTGATTGTGCCTTTGCTAAGCAATCATCATAAAACTGAACTAGGCTATTATATCGTTATGATTTTCCACAAGGATTATTGTCTGAAGGAAAGAAAGGATGCATTTTCTGATAAACATCTTGAAGTACCAACCCTGTATCAGACAGACACTTAATGATGATTCACCCAGATAATTGCCACATTAGACTGGACAGGAAGGGAGGGTGTTAGTCTCCCGCATTGTTCTGCCACACAATAACTGTCCTAATTATCTGTCTTTTGATTGGACCATTGTCAACAGTGGAATGTGACATGTGTAGTGTATTTGACTTTTTTTCTATTATTCAATGAGGGGCTCATATGGTTTGTACTGAAATTTTCACTTGCTTGTTTATAGTTGCAAAATCTTTTATACATGCTACAAGACTAGCAGGTTTGGTTTTTATTATATATTATTGTTTATGTTTATATTGTCCTTCTCTTTCACCTCTCATGTTGAGTCAGTCAAACTATATCTGTTCCTATGGATTCTTTGCCTACCGTACTTATTAAATGGTCTTCAGCAACACATTATAAGGCAATAAAAAATAGTAAATATATTTATTCCCTACGGCAAATTGCCAATACATACATGAAATTACAAAAAGTGATATGCAATGATACCTATAGTGAAGTAGAACAGTTTGACATTAACCAGAGATAACAATAAATAACAAAGCTAGACATATCAAGAGTTAAAAAAAATACCCCCGCTGCAGCAAACCTATGAGTAAAATATGAGTAGCTTAGTAAAAAAAATTGCCAAGTTTGATCAATATATTTTCTTCAACAAGCAAACTACAACATTTTACAATATTTTCCATAACAATAGGCCTACTGTAACATGACAATTTTTAATTTGCTATTTTTTAAATTTTCTCCGTAACCAATAACCTTACAAAAAGACTTTGACATACCGAATTATTATTATTTTTTTTTAAGTTCTTTAAAATGGTTTAGAGAGAAATTGGGAAATTACGTGTTTTGAGGGTCAAAAATAAGATTAACTAATTTTCATTCCGTAAACCTCTGTTCCCAAAGTTTGATCATGCAGGTTCGCGAACTCATTTAAGTTTATCCAGCCTTATACCTTTAAACCAAATTTAATCTAAATCACTAATTCAGACAAAAGTTACTCAAGTTATTGCGTTCACGGACGTATATATAATATAATATATATATAAATATGAAGGAATAGTGTTTTTGGCCTCTAGGGACATCAAAATGAAAAATTTTATCGGCCCTGGCTCCAGGTCTTACCTTGCCACCTCGGTAATAGCTAGGTACTTTTCCCTATAGGGAAATTCGCTATAACTTGGTAAATAACAATAATTTAACTAACAATAAATTAATATAAATAAATTAACAGCATTAAATTAACAAGAGGAAAAACAATAACAATGTAGTGACTGACAATTGTGAAGCTAGAGAATAGTGGTAACAATATTATCAACAAATATGATACAAGCAAGACAGAGAAATTGTGGTATGTGATGAGAACAGGAACTAGAAACTAAAAATAACAAAGCAGAAAAAATCAGGAAATATTTAGATTATAATGTAGGCCCTACCGTAAATAATACTTTGACAGATAAATAGAAAATAGTTACTGCAACCAAGGTTGTATTCTTACAAGGAACTGTTGAAAAATTTTGATTTTAAGATCAAGTTTGTTGTCATTTTCCTGTTGCAGCTGATAAGGTTGCTGTGTGTTTAGCAGTGTACGGTATTTGTTCTGTTTGTCCTATTGAGCAACTGAGCCCGTGTCGAAAACCCAGGTTTGATAAGAGCCCCTCCCTGGCTATGTCTTAAACTCTCATTATGTTGTGACTTTAAACTGTCACAGTTTGTAATAGCTGTAGATTCTTTGCTTAGTGTGAAGAACACATAATTCTGCTATTATTTATGTAGCCTACTAAATTACAAGATGAGAAAATGAGAACATGCATAGGAGCAAGGTTCTGTGGAGTTTGTTTAGAAAACACACTACTCCTCTGTGTGATTGTCAAAACTCTATTTAGCCAGTTTTTTTCTTAAAATTTGAATTTACGCAATTCAATGAACTGAGTGACTGAAAAATTATATAATTTTATTGAGAAACAAAATCAGTAAATTTGCACTCTTTGCAATTTTTGAATGCTTCTTAGGTAGTATCATTGACTATATATACCTGTAGTATATATTCTGTATTATTGTGTTTCAAACTTTGTTTCCTAATACGGAGAAATTTGGTATAAACATGTAAACCTACGTTTATTTGAATGAGTTCGCGAACCAGCATGATCGGACTATAGGAATAGGGGTTTATGGGGGGTTTTACGGGGGTCAGGGATAGTCATGGAAAGTCATGGAAAACAATTCTGGTCATTGAAAGTCATGGAAATAGGCAAAAGGTCATGGAAAGTCATGGAAATTCCCCATGATGGATGATTTGAAGGAACTATTCAATGCTCTAGTCCGCCGTAACTCCGACTACTGTAGCATTTTTCAGGATTTTTCAAAATTGGTTTCCCCATTTTTTACCCCGGTAAAAACATAAAATTTAGCAATTTCTTTCCAAACCATTTTTTAAAGCTTAAATAACTAATAATTTAATATATTGAAGCGTTATTATGCGCCTAGTGAATATGAAGGAAATTAAAAAAATTGTAGCCTAAATTTAAATTTCCATGTTATTCTTATGGAGAATAAGACAACTTTTATAGTTTGCTAGTTCATGATCACATGTTTTGATGAAATTCGGAAAATGCATTTATTTCATATAAAATAATTACGGTAACATAAAAAAAACACATTTTACCCTCCTTGTTGCATTAAACCTAAGTATACTTGTTAAACTAATGCTATTTAAATAGGGAATAAATGTGTGATATTTTAAAAGAGAAATTTTAGTGTTAACCCAATCAGGCAAATGGGAATCCACTTAGTCTTCAGGTTTGCTGTGGTGAGGGTATTTACACTTATCAATGAAATTTAAAACATTCTAAATGTAAGCGATTCGGTTTGTAGAACTGTTGCTGTATCTGACTCAATTACACCAATCTATATATTAATAGGCAAGCATGTTTCTTTAAAACCTTTTTTCTCAGCTCGTGTGAATCGTAGGGAAAATCTACGCATACCGTTGGAAAGCTATTTTCCTGTAGGTGTGCAGAATCCCTTTATAAATTTAAATAGGCTCAAAGATAAGCACAAAAAATGAGTTTAAAAATTTGAAAAATTAACATGGATCTTATGCGTTGCTATGCTGGTTACGAAATAACAACGAAATATAAACAGAAAATCAAAACAAATGGAGGAAACTCCAATCACATGTTTTATTTACAGTGTGGGGTGAAAATAGATAAGTGAGTACATTACATATTTTTGGTCGAGTTTCGACCACTGGACGACCTCTCGTTAAAGATAATTTGCTGAATTAGATTGATTGGCCATAAGTGAATCAAGCCCAAATTAAAGTTACAGTTTACTCTCAAAAATATTTTCAAGCATAGGTTTAGCTTTTTTTAAAGATTTTTGAAAAAGTTGCATTCAATCAAATGCCCTATATTCTAGAATCTAATAACTTATTATATTGGACAGTTTGGTTTTAGAAAATTCGAAGTACAGTACCACTTCCACTGTGGATCATTTTGTAAATTCAATAACACAGAGCTTGGATGGGTCAGTAGTCTGTGATCTATCCAAGGCCTTTGATAGTGTGCACCAACATAAATTATTTTCCTAGAAATGGTTGAATTTTTGTTGGAAAGAATGTTATAGGCTAGTATTTATTAGTTTCTTGAAGAGAAATCAACGTGAATTTTTTGTTTTTGTTAGTATGTATTTACCATAGGCCAGTTTATTTTAGTATAATTTGACAATGTCACCTGTTTTGTCTAGCTGTGCCAGAGCATGGTAAAAAACCCATTTTGTGACATTAAAGATGACTTTGACTTATTTTTCTGTGATATTTAGGTAGCCATGCACTATAGGTGTTTCATAGTAGGTCTATTTTGTACTGTATATTGAATAAGAAATTAGTAGGCTACCCATTTATTGTTGGAAAAATTGCCAGTGCCAAAAATTTTAAATCAAAGTTGACAAATGTATGAGATTTAGGAATGATATCTTTAGCGAGCATGCACCTTGTAAATGTTTTTCAAGAAACCTCTGCTGTGTTAAAAAAAGTTTTTAAACAATCATTATAGGCCTATTTATTATTATACTAGGTATAACATTATTAACAAAAATGTGCATTTTCAATCATGGTTTGAGTGGCAATGTGAACCAGATGGTGTTGTAGTAGGGGAGGGGAGGGGCAGTCTGACTGAGAGAGATGGAGAATGTAGAGGGAGAGGGAACAATTGAAGTCAACATGTGTGGGACTCATCTGGAAGTAGGAATGTAAGACATGCCTGACTTTTGATCCTGGAGTTGGAGGTTATCTGTTCATTGTTAACATCAACATCCGTGATCCCTCAAAAACTCTGTTACCAAAAATATCCTTGATTATATACAAATATTTGTATTTTATGGTGTTATTCGTTACTATTAAAGTAACTTACTACTACACAGTATATTTATTTTATTTTGTTTTTTAATCAGTTTAACTTAATTAATTTTAAGTTATATGATAAAAGACCTAGTAATCCTAATACGAGCTATGTCTGTTTGTCAGTCTGTAATATATATCTTGAAATCCAGCGTATGGATTTTAATTAAATTTTGGAATTAGAGACTTATGGGCCTAAAAACCTGATTGACGACATCCACTACCTCAGGAAAATTCTTATTTCGCTACACAACTCATTTTAAAATTTAACATTGGCCTTATGAGCTGCCAAGTAACTATGTTGGTTTAACAAAATAACAAGAAAGATGTAAACAAAAGACCTGTCACATGTGTTTATAACAAGTCATCCACAGTAGGCCTACAAGCAAATTACAAAATACGGTACAAAGGGAAAACCATTAGTTGTAACTATTGAGCAAGGACTACACCATAGATTACTTGATGTACGGGAAAAAAGTTATAGAAAATATTTATAGAAATGATAAAATGTCTGTTTACAATTTTTATTGTTTCAACGATTCTGAACAAGGCTCAGTCCCTCGGTACTTTTATTTTATGTTTCTAAAGTAACAATCATTTGTTTTATTCTGTTCAATAAATACGTTTACAGCTGTGTCTCATAATGTAACTGTAAAACTCATTATGTATTGCTGTTCTTTTCGTGATTTTGTGAAGGTTTTCAAAAATCTGTATTCAATAAATTCATGTGTATCATAGTCCTAAAAAAATATTATACATGGTATTTTCCAATCATGCTCGGTTTGTGATACAATTGGTAAAACAAAAAGCTTAATATGGTGCTTTTTATATACAAAACGGCCATACCGGGTGGTGATCAATTACTGGTGCACTAAGCCTATTTCTAAAATAGTAAAAATCTATTGTAATCCTTTTTACAGTAAATATGTAAAGTTTATAAACAAACAATATTTAAATAATCTGGACTTTGCTAAAAACTTTTAGGAATCAAAGTCTTACCAAACCATGGAGAGGAATAAGACTGGAGTAAAATGAATGACTACGCATGGATGAATATTTTGCTTAAGTTATAATGTGAGTCAGTAACATAAGCTTGAGTCAGCCCTGCTATAGACTTGGCTGTTACGTCATTGCCCCTCTGCTAGGACTCTTGGAAATGTTTATTAGCAAAGCCTCATCTCAGTATGTAATAAATGTTTAGTTTATTATTAGGGTTCAGAAATAAATTGAGTTGAAAACATTGAAAACTGATTTTCGCTTGACATAATATCATATCACTAGCCCTGTATATAAGAAAGTAAAATATTTAATTGTTAATGTAGTTAGATAAATATTATATTAATACACTTGATGGACATGGCTAGGCAGTCCTAGAGCCCTGAATGCAAATCTTGCCAATTGCTAATGCCAAGGATTTTAGCAAATAATGCAGTAACTCTGTGATATAGAGCTTACCCCCAGATAAGTAAGATACAGATGATTCAAGCTCATGGGACAACTATGCACTTTTAGCTCTGGTATGTTGGAGTGGAAATGTACTAATATCGAGCAAGGAAGAGCCCGAAAACGATGGCCACATAGCATAGAGCGTGATCTCTGTAGTAAAATTTGGCAAGAATAAAAAGAGAACGGATGGGAATACAACAAATAGAATTTACTCTAGACACCGGCAACTGGTTCTAGACACCTCTTAAGTGAACCATTGAATGTTTCATTGTTCTTACTTTTCTATTGCTTACACTATAGCTATGTAGAAAGTTACAAATTACTGTAGGTCTATACATTTCCTAGGTGAATATAACTTTTTCTGAATTAAGCTTCCTCCAATGAAATCAATATAGTCAATCAATTTAATTATCAATTATTTATAAAATAATTAATTACAATGAAAGCTTTTGTGATGCTAAACTTCAATTCCCTAAAAATATGTGGTTATGATAAGAGGAAGCAAACATTAAAATTTATTGGCATTTGCATGCCACACCCTTTATTGACTATAGTTGTGGACAGGGTAACTCCGGACCAGGAAAAGGAGACCTACCTGCCTCGGCTATTGTGGAGTTGCCCGACCGACCGACCCTAATTAATGTCGCTTGGCTGCGCTCAACGAAAACAACAACTAGATACCCAATACCATAAACTTAAGTTAATTTGTCTACAAAAATTATTAATATTGATTATCATATAATGTTTTGTTTTAAAATGTCGATCTTTTTTTTCTATGTTGCTTAATTTTATATTATATTTCACATGCAGTATGCCTATTTAGTATTAGTTAAATTTTAGCTACAACTTTCACACTGTGCTCTATGTTTTAATTAATGTCGTGTTGATTTTTGTCGTTATCATTTTAGAATCACATTTTCTATGTTGCTTAATTTTATATTATATTTCACATGCGGTATGCCTATTTAGTATTAGTTAAATTTTAGCTACAACTTTCACACTGTGTTCTATGTTTTAATTTATGCCGTGTTGTTTTTTTCGTACTCTGTGCCTTTGCATTTTTATAAATTTAGAATCAGTAGAAATATTGTACAGTTAATCAAGTTACTGATTAAAATTATGTTTTCAAATTTGTATTCAAACGATCTATTTATTTTGGTTATGATATAATAAAATGTTAATACATTCATACATACGCATTTTGTTATTCCTCCATTTGCTCACACTTTGATGTAAATTATATTCAATTTTCATTGTTTGTTAAAAATTAGTTTTTGAAAGAAAAACTAGTTTGGCGGCACAAATGGTCAAAATTGGCCGATTTACAACAAATTTAGTATCAAAATGATCGACATTTTAAAACAAAACATTATATGATAATCAATATTAATAATTTGTGTAAATAAATTAACTTAAGTTTATGGTATTGGGTATCTAGTTGTTGTTTTCGTTGAGCGCAGCCAAGCGACATTATAGGGTCGGTTGGTCGGGCGACTCTACAATAGCCGAGGCAGGTAGGTCTCCTTTTCCTGGTCCGGAGTTACCCTGTCCACAACTATAGCTCAGCGATGTAGGTACAGCAAAGTCCATGAAGAAAAAGTAAATATTTATAAGAACACTATCTCCTATTATTCAGAGAAATATAAAATATCAAAATTCGAAGTATATGGACTACTCATTGGATCAAGAGGAACAATTCCTCAACAAGTTGAGAAATTTTGGAAGAAATTCAATTTGGAAAATGAAGTGCTATATTTAATATCTTTAACAGCCATAAAATTTTCTATTAATATTATAAGAAACCACCTATATAACAATTATCATAATTAGGTTTAAACAAACTTGCAAAATTTAATGTAATATTATTCTTTGTTCTACAGCAGACTACAATGTGTAGTAAGATTTCAATTTTTAAAATAAATTTGAATTTATATATATATTCTCTGCAATTTTGTTACAGGGTGAACAAATAACTTTATTGAACATATTGATAAAATCAAATTTTAAACTGCCACACAAATTATTGAATCAAATACAATAGATGGAATAGGACATAGTGTCAAATTAAGTGATGGTGTGTTTATTATATCATAATGACATTGATTAAAGGAAATAGGCTACATTACTATGGCTACATTACTATTACACATTGCCTATGGAAATTAATAATAATACTAGGTGATAGCCTACCATAGAATAGACACAGTTCCTTATTTGTGGGCCAGCAGCAGACAATCACAATGTTCCATCAGTTATGTTGTGGAAATTTATAAAGCATATAAGTAATTAGTCTTTCAAACACTATGGCAACACGTTTTTAGATTAGGTTAGATCCAAGTGTTGAACGAAATGGGAAACGCAGCTAATTGTAGTAGTATTATCTTTAAGTGTTGCCAACTTATTTTTATGGGTACCGATACACATATTACGTGCCTAATAAAAGCACACTGTTTTGTGTTGTTTGGTTTGAATACTGGGGTGCAGCAAAAAAATGAGTGTGGCAAAAGTAGTAAATGTAGCAATTAGCTACTTTGCATGCTATAATCAGTCCAAGGAGCCCACTTTGTCAGGTAACTTTAGGGGGAAAAAATTAATTCAAGTTAGTACAGTATTATTAATAAATCTTGTCATTCCTATGTTTGTAAATCAGTGTATTTGTTTGAGAAGCCTGAAATCCAAGGTTTGCTGGTTCAATCCTAAACAATGTCAATTCTGGTAGTGAGTAACACCATAGGGCTATCAATCAATGACAATATAAAAGGTCAAACAATGTTAGATGTCAGACTAGACCAGAGCTGGGACAGTTCACCTACAAATAACATAAACAATGGCAATGGAGTCAACACACTGAATAATTGAGAAAATCGTCATTGATACAGTAAGTGGTAGTTTCACACTGAGACTGTGGCTGCAAGCGGTGACCCACTGACAAGCCAGACGGCAGTTTGGTAGTCAAGGTCATGTCTTCCCTATATGGCCTGACAAGGTATGGCACTCCTCATACTGTACCTGAGTACCCCGAGCATGTTATACAAATTGTATGTGAATGTCTTGTAAACAGTTTAAACCACTATATTCGTAGTGTTGTATTAAATATATTGAAAAGAGGTCAAATCTTAAAAATAATATCCTCATCAATTTTGGAATATAACAAATCTGTTCTTAACATTTTCTCCCCCCCCCCAAAAATATATATATATATATATATATGTGTGTGTGTGTGTGTGTGTGTGTGTGTGGGTGGATATAATAAGGAGAACTTCATCAGTTAAAAGATTAATTTCAAAAAACCAAAATAAAGATAACCGGTATACTATGTATTAAGCAAAATTGCTATGTATTCTTAACAAAAAAATTACATGAAAAAGTAACTACTGAATGATGACTAATGAAAACGCTGATCTTGTTTAGTAACAAAGCTACAAATGTTATCTCACTCCATTCAATACCCATCCTTCACTCATATTTGTCAGTTCAAATATGCCTACTTGTGATGATATGGTACAAGGAGACCCTTCCCCAAATCGCTCATTGTAGATTTCAAAATTCATCACTGAACCATAAGCAATATTGTAACAATATTGCCCTTTACCTTGCTATGTCTATTGTAGAACTAATACCATAAAGAATATAATTTAGGAACAAACCACAATCATGTTTCAGTTACCGTATCAAAAAAAGTTGCCTATTTAACATATCCATTAACTCTAACTCACAATGAGAGAATGTGCATAAACATTCTCCCATTAAAGAAAATCATCAACAATATAATCTAAGCATACCAACAAAGAATAAAAAGTGAACAAATTCTAAAGTAGGCATTTAAGTGGTTGTTGTCGCGGACTTAGATGCAAAGTTGCTTTGGTTTGTTCACCGGCATATCCACAATCACTCGAGGGGTTTGAGTAGCTTATTCTTCAAGGGTTTATTTATTGTTACCAATAAAACACTTTCATTTTCTATAAAACTAAAAATAACACAAGTACCATTTGGTCTTAAAATAAGATTTGGAAAGTCCAGCCGTTGATTCCAGTCTGCTGGCCGATGTGGATGTCACATGTGTTGCCTTGTGTGGGTTGTCCTACATTTGCATTGGCAGCTCTGGTAGATCATTGTATTTCGTCTGACAGTCTTAAGCTTATACATCAGGACATGTTGTGTTCACAATTGGAGGCTCATAAGGTTACGAACAAACCTAACCTAAAAGTCGAAAAGAGAGCCTAGGAGCGCGATGGACTGCAAATTTATGGCAGCGAAGTAGCAGCAGATCATCTCACTACATCCTCACACTCACCATGCATCCATAGCAATTTAAAATGCATCCAAGTGTGTGTCACTGTCTGGAAGAATTTATTCATTGATTGTTTAAATCCTGCTACAGCCAATGCTAATATTTTTCTGTACTTTTCATTCTTCTTCTGTACAGGCTTCACTTCACTTCAGACTTGCTTCATGCTTAAAAGGCTTCATTCTCAGGTTTGTGTATTAAGGCAAATACCAGGTCAATAAAGGCTGCCAACCTCTTTAAAAATTCCGTTATACACAATATTTTCTACATCACACAATGTATTCTGTAAGAGACAATGTATTCAATATGTCCAAACATATTCTATACTACCTGATGCATTGTATGGCCAAAGTCATGATGTATGTTGCATGACATAATGTATTCTGTTTGACCCAATACACTCCACATGACATGATGTTTATTGTTTACAGATGGAGGTTAGACTGTGGCTCTTGTTTGTGCTGGGCTCTGCGGCGGCACAGCAAGCAGAGAAGCTAACACAGAACCCTTGTACAGTGAAGCAGACCTGCCACGAGTGTATACAGACTCCTACCTGCGCCTGGTGCTCACAGCCCACGGTAAACTCTATCCTGTCAAACTACGGATAAGAAATATGAATTATTTTAGTTTTCCCAACAACATCAGAAGTGTGCCAAGTTATTGAGAAAAAAGGCAAACAATTAAACTGAGGCATTATGGTACGATTTAGTTTATTTCCCATTTGTAGATAATGAATTTACCACGCCATAATATTTCTAACACACGAGTTTAACTTGTTGAAGAAAATATATATGACTTAAAAAAATCTTGGTTGTAGTGCTGATTGACTGACTGGTTTTAAGCTAATGTTTGAAGCCTCAGTCGTCAGGTATAAAAGCCCCACCTTATGTCTATAAGTAGCATTATGTTCTAACTGCAATAGTCCACTTAGCACAATAGCTTGTCATCAGAATAGCTGATAGGGGTAGAAAAACCACAGTAATAATAATAATCGTAGGAGTATTGGGTGCTGAGTTTACTGGATTAACTGTCATCAAATGGACATGAACGATTGGATTGATTGAAAGTTGAGATTAATACAAATCTTGTGGGTGTTTTGTTGCAGGGCTTTGACGACAATAGAAAACGATGCTTCCAGCCAGGTTCCAACCTGTTAGAGCAGTGTGACGAGGCGTATGTAGTCAACCCTGACAACGAGTACACATCGATACAGCAGAGAGCGCTGAGCAAGGGCAAACATCACTCAATGTACACCAACTACAGCTCATACAGCTCATCTAGCTCAAGTTCTAGCTCTAGCTCCAGCTCAAGCTCACAGAGCCATCAAGATGCTGTCCAGATCTCACCCCAACAAGTCAACTTGAAGCTGAGGATAAGTGAGTTTCTGTAATGAGATTGAGCCCATAATGCATAAAATTTAGACTCTATATTTTTAGCCTGTTTTTAACAAACATTGCTTTCTTGCAATTTGTTAAATATTGCATAACGTGATTTAGTTGAGTGTACAATAATCTAGGAATACTAAGGCATCATTGATTCATTTTTTGGGTTGTAATTAGTAGGTATTATTATTTATTTTTCTTCCAATGTTTTTGGTAGTCCAAAGCAAGTTTACCGAGAGTCGACTGTGATTAATTTATAAATGCAAGTTCAATGCAATGCTTTGAAATAGGGATATGTCGATTCTCAAGACCATCGCGTCAAAAGTCGATTCTGATACTGATACCCGACACAGCAAAGATCGACAATGACATTCCTTGGTCGCGGGAGTCATTGATGATGACTACACAGACGCGGGAGATGGTCACAAAAAACAATATTACCTCGAGTTTAGCGTGACAGAAAATATAAGACTAGCACACCTCTAGTCATAACAACATTTTCTTTTTGATGTTTGTTTTTAAATCTTCTTTGCCTGAACAAATTCTTTACCTCGATATAGTAGTTAACGTGTTTATATAAGGGCTTGTAAACTTCATTCAATTGACTAGTTAGAATTTTTTATTGCTGCAATAATATTTTACTCTACTTTAAATCACCTCACTACCTCAAAAATACTTCATGGAAAGACATAAAGACAGGGTTTGGTGAAGCATAACCAATCCATTCAGAAAAAAATGGTATTGGTATTGAGAATCTATGAATTTGTGTATCAACACACCACTACATCTGAATTTTGAAAGTATTAAAATCCCTACATTTTGAACTGAGTTGTTATAAAAGATTTCACTTGAGTTAACCCTATTTACTCATGAAATTTAAATTGTATTCCCTGTTAGATCAAGCGTACAAGCTGGAAGTGGCTTATGCTCAAGCGGAAGACTATCCCGTGGATCTCTACTACCTCATGGACCTCAGCAAGAGTATGGAGGATGACAAGGAGAAACTGTCCAGTCTAGGTGATGTCTTGGCCAGGAAGATGCAGAGTATTACGAGTAACTTCCGTCTGGGCTTCGGCAGCTTTGTAGACAAAGTGGTCATGCCTTACGTCAGCACTGTGCCCAAAAAGTAAGTCTGGCAGAGATAAACTGTAGGTTGCGAGGAATAAATATCCTTTCAGGGTGTTTTTATACCAGAGAAGCTGATTTAATGGTGGAAATTAACATCGGTACATTATTCAATCTTCTCGTAGTGTATACAATTTATATTGTTACACACTCTTTGGGATTGTTAAAGATTTTGTAGTCTGATAGCGATGAAACCGTGAAGTTTTAAATTAATAGGCATATGGTTTAATTTTTCTGGTTGGTTTCAAATTTAGAAAAATTAATTAGGTTGGATGAAACCTTAAACAAAGTAATTAGAGTAATTTGTATTGCCATGATGCATTAGAAAGAATTGTTAATTTCCATTATTTTTCAAAACAAAAATTATTTAAATACTCACTACAGTATTAGAATTTTACCCTTAACTTATAAAGTCTATAACCTCTGTAGGCCTACTCATTGTGTATATCATATCTCAACCAAGGTTCTATTCCAATTATTTAATACTTATATTCTCCCTATTACTCCTTTTCTCTCTTTTTTCTAATCATTATATCAGTACTGCTACAACCAAACATTGGGAGGATTTTTCAGACAATTTATTGCTGGATGAATCTAAATAATCTGATGTCTAATTCATTTTTAGACTAGAGGAGCCTTGCGATCAATGCAAAAAACCTTACGGCTTTCGAAATCACATGATGTTGACGACTGACACGGCCAGGTTCAACGTAAGTCATGAATGAGTCTCAGAATACATGTTAGCTTGTCGAGCTGTAAAAATAACGACACCTCTTGCTTACAATATTGCACTAAATGTTGTCATCTGTATCACATGTCAAAACTGCACCAGTGCATGTCAACATCCTAATGTTGTCCTATACAGTATATATTTTATTATTTGATAATTCAATTTTTTATCATAGGCCTACTTTGTTTTACTAAATTTGTTTGGCCTTATTATTTTGTTATCTTTTGATTCGTCCAGATTTTTATTTTTTTAAAGTTTACCTGCCAGTTGCTGAAGGCAATATTTTAACATAGAAACAGAAAAGTAGTGTTTAGTCGATAAAATGTAGTTAAACATTCCAAATTATAAACTTGTCTATCTTATTATCAGTAAATAACAAACATTTTAATGACGTAAATGATGTAACCACATTTGTTGTTTCAGTTTCTTTACTAAATTATTAATATTTGAGTATGCTCGACAACGGTTGAAAATCACTTTTAGTGCTCCAAAGTTGTTTTTGATAATATAGTTTGACTTCAGTGCAGTGTCATTAATTTGCTTCTAATTTATTGCAAAGCTAGATCATACAATGAAAATGATTCTAAAGTAGCCCATTGGTAAATAACCGGCTGGTAAATGTTGTTGTTGTTGAAGAGGTGTTGTTGTTTTTACAGGTCGGCAACAGCATGGGGAGGTTAGCAAATGGAGGACTCTGGTGTACAAATATTATCCTTTGTTGTTGTACATTGCTGTCAAATTAGGACACTGAATAATACAAAACATTCAGTGTAGATTAATACTCTTATACAAATTGTTGCGTAGATTGTTAATTTGCTGAGTATATATGAATACACAAACCCTCTCGAGATCACTTATTGTGAAACGGTAAAATTTGGCAAGTTTTTATAAACTTTACAGGATATAATACACACTTTATTTTCATAGGTAAAGAATAAAATCAGCGTATTGGCAAGAGAAAAAACTTCTTTGTGCTATCATGAAATGACAATAATAAAGTCTTATATCTTACTGTTAAAACATCCTTGGTATAGCTTGTTTTCATTCATTCCGTCAGCACGTCACTGATTTGAAGCTTCCACAACATACATTGACAGCAGTGTGCACAACACCATATTTTATGTTGTGATGTTGGTATCTGCTATTGGTGTCAGCTGACGATTTTTCTGTTCCAGCCTGGCTGAACCTTGTACAGGCTGTGCGGCCCCTTACGGCTATCAGAATGTCATGTCTCTAAGTACCGATACCGGTAGATTCTCTGTAAGTCTCAAGTTGTTACCATTACCTTGCCGATAGAAACCTCTTGATCTTCTCAAACTATTTTTCATTTTTGATCTTTTTCCTGTGAAGATTTTGATTTTGAGTGTTATGATTTATTTTCTTTCTTTCACTGTGACTTATGACATTGTTGACAACTTTAATCCACTGGTGACTTGATTGAAGATACATGTACAGTATATTTTGTATGCAAATACACATAAAACTCATTTAACCTGTGGGTTTTGATATTTAAGTTGTTTCAAAACCAAAAACAGATATGAGTTTAAGGTAATCATTGGTTGAAGCTAATCACTTCTGAATTATAAGTTTTCATTTAGTACTTTTTGATAATATTCATAATTATAAAGCCTTTTTATTAATAAGTTAATTTTAATTAACATTAAGATAACTCTGATCTCTTTAAAGTTTACTGTGTTTGTCATATTTGCTTGTATTTGTCTTTACTTGCTCAGAATCATTTTATCAAATACAACATAAGTGTTACAATACCTCTGTTTTGTCTATATTTAAGTGCTAGTTTGATTTTCCCAAATTAAGAAACATATGCGCTCATTGGTTTAGTGGGCTGGGAACGGTTTTCCCACTCTGGTTTTTCTAAGTATCCAATATATTAAATTGGTGGCCCATATTTTTTTATGACATAAAATAATGACTGAATAATTTGTAACAATTATAAATACCATTCAAATAAATACATCTTCTGCGATGGGATCAAATAAAAAAAAGTTGCGTAGTCGAGAGAAAATCGAGAACTTCTGTGTTTGCAGCAAAATGACGAGCGTCACCCGTGACCTGTATTTACATTCTTATGGAAACCAAATTCTCTGTGGAATCGCATTGACATAACAGAGGTTTTGCAACCTTTTTGGTTTATTTTGTTCAGATGGCTATGTGGCTTCATAAGAAGGGTTACTAGCTTTGAATGTTTTGTTAGCTTAAGTCATTATCAGATTAATATGATGTAATTTTACATCGAATCACCATGAGATACTGTGACTAGTCCTGATCCACAAGAACTATTATTGACCATAAGCAACAATTAACGAAGTTATTATTACTACCCAAACAAAGACATAACCTTCATTGAAGTGCAGTTTGTGTTCAGATTACAGTCAGACTGTCTTACCTATTTAGACCAAGACCTTACCATGGTTTGATATCTGTGAGACATAGGTTGCGGGAATATTCTATGGCACTTGAACTTTTTTCCAGAGCTATAAAAGTCATGACCCCTTTTTTTACTTATCTTTATTTACATAGTTTCTCTCACTGAGTTAAGAAAAAATTACTACATACAAAAAGATTCAATTTACTTTTCAGACTGATGATATCATCATTGACCAAACATGACTATCATTTGACGTAGTATTGAATGGGTGTCTGCTGTTTTGTTTGAAAGCTGGCCTAAGACAGTTTGTAATGGTTTTGTATTGTATCGAGACAGTATTTTTACCAAATAAAATTTAAGAATAATGTTCTGTCTGCAGTGTGCGTTTTTAAATTGTTTTTATGCTACCGTTTGATATTGTTGAAATTAATAGTCTATTAATATCATTATCATCCATATTTTTGAAAAAAATATCTTCATTCTGTGGTATTAAACTTTACAATGATGGGTTGTTCCCTCAAAAAAATAGTAAAGTCATTCACCTGTGTTCTGATCTTATTTTTTTTTTTACATTAAGTCTTTTGATTTATGCCAGTTAATAAACAATCGTTTTTCATATGACATATTTATAGGGAATTTACAGTAATTTACTAGACTGAATTGAATTTCATACTACGGTTAAACCTCATTAAAAGATTATACTGTTCCTTATTAAAGAAAAAAAGAATCACTCTACAAACTGTTCATTACTTGCAAAATAGTATTACTCACATAAGTCAGTATAGAAGAAAAAGTAAATTACTTACGTAACCCAGCCTGTTGTAGTTGTTAACTTCTTAACTTCTCCTTTTCTCTTCTATCCTGCTTTAACTTCTTTCTTTTATTTTCTCAAGAGGATGCTAGTGGCAAGGAAGTGGTTGTCCCTAAAAGCACATTTTTCCTTTTTGAAATCCCAAAATAACACAAGTTGATTTTAAGCACATTTTTGCGGTGACATAAGTTTGCTTTTTAGAGTGAAATGATTTTTCTCTAATTCTAATCAAATTGATTCTGATTCTAATTAAATTGATTCCATAACCTAGCTGAAAATGCGACTAGGCGAAAATAATGACCTAAACGTGTTTTATATTTGTATATAAATACATGTAAATATTTTAGTGAACACGATAATGCAAATGCTTTATGGCTTGTTGTATGTATTTGGAAAGTTAAAGGTTACTAGTTGTTTAATCTGTAATGCTTTGGTGTTGGAATAGCTTGGTTTACTTAAAATTCAATTTAAATATTTAGTATGGTTAAATACAACATCTTGTCTTTTGAAAATCTAGCAATTGTATATTATTTAAAATTAAACTACATGTCTAATCATTCTGTAATGATTATTCAATTCATTAAAAAATCATACTGCAATTTTATATACCGTACTTTCTTTTTTCTTTTCATTAATTTGTTTGTGGACCGTTATAAATACACAAAATTACTTAATCTATTTAAACTGAAGGGAAATCAAGTAAATGTGCAGACTTGTCATTGCTTGCTATGTTGCATGTGCATGTTATTTTAGTGTTGTTTGGTTATTTTTTTCTACCTTAGATGGGTATTGATTCAGTAAATCAGGTTAGATTTAGAATTTTTTAAGATTATTTAAAAAGATAGAGGCATGCTGGTTTTGTGGTTAGAGTGACTTTTGTGTTTGAAGTTTGAGTCCAAATTTCGCTAATCAAAGGCTACAGTAGAACTCTAATTATTCAAACTCCCAACTATGAAATTTGTTTTGTAGATTACAGTTAGTTCCTTAGGGATTTTATTTTTACCTATTCTTTTGGCAATAGAACTTTTTTAAATACATCTTAAATGAAATGGCGACAATTTTTATATAATCAATAAATTTTTGAAATGATTTAATCTTATATATGTATAGACAAATGGCAATTAACTTTTAAATAAGCTAAATATTAGCATGGGCTCAGTTTTACAAACATAAATAATATAGTTTTTTATATGTATTCAGTGTATTAACAAAAATTGTGTCGTCTTCCAAAAAAGATTAGTATCTAACTAAGTTTTGTTGTGTTCTTGGTAAATATTTCTTGTAAAATATGGGTTGTGTTTGTGTGTGCTGTCCATGTAAGTGTAAATATTTATCAAAACAATTTTCACTCACCACTGCTGTACCTCAACTTCATTGTCAATTAGGTTCAAAATGTGAGAACATGATATTTAAATATTTCTTTGGATTTATAGTATAATATCCCAATTTTCTGTCAAAGCAGTGTAAATAATTTATCACACAAACAACAGTTTGTCAATGGTGATGAGTGACAGTAGATGGTAGAGGTTGAAGATCACAGCTTGTTGACGTGGACTATCTCTAGGGGGAAGTCCACAATGCTGCAGTCTCCGGTAATCTGGATGCTCCAGAGGGCGGTTTTGATGCGATCATGCAGGCGATTGTCTGTCGCGAACAGATCGGATGGAGGGAGAAGGCTCGAAAACTACTTGTCTTCTCCACTGATGCTGGTTTTCACTACGCTGGTGACGGAAAGGTAAGAGTATCTAATTTAGCTCCACTTTATTTACTTATATTTTAAAATTCGTATTCTTTTCAGTTTCTGCTCAATCAATCGGCTGGCCAGCTGTACTGACCAGTTGTACATCAGTTTGTTTAAAAATTAAATTGGTTGTCTTTACTTCTTGATTTCTAGTGGTACTGCCATGTTTTGTCACTCAAAATTTAATTTATATTTATTTCTGCTGGTGGTGACATCTAGTAAGCAACATAGGAACCAAAATTTTGAGCTGGTGGAAAGAAGATGGCTTTTGAGCTGATACAAAGAAAAAGGTGGCTGTGGCATTGGCCATGGGAGCGGTAGAAACAGCTGTAATTGAAACAATTTTGGCTGTTTATGGTAACAATAGTCATTACAACTGGCAAACTGAGTGTCAAGGGACTAAAATTAAATAAAAGCTCTATCAAGTATTTTGAAAGACGTGATTGTGATAAATAATTCTATAGATGGCCTGATATAAAAAAAAAATAAAAAAACTGCTAATCTCAGTAACTAACAAGGCTTTAATCACACTAATAATATATCCTGTCACTTGAGTAAATTTAACATCTGTAATCCTCCAAATACCTCCGATGCATAATTAGTTTACCATGCAACATATAGCCTACTACCTTGTGAGCAACAATTAGCTCATCTAAAACCATAGTGCAATGGTTTGGTGCCCCACAAAAATATTTTGTGTGTAAATGAAATGTTAATATTTTTCGTTTGTTTTGATTAAAGCATATTTAAAAGGATTTTTGTAAGTATTTACCCCCCTCTCCTTTCCCCTAATATTTTTAAATCCCCCCTGCATATTTTTTTATATGCCCTGAATGTTTCAATGAGTCAACCACAGCATGAATTAATAGGTTTGTAGAGTATTCCTAGTGGTGTTTAGAATGCATTATGGAAACAATGTTTGAACAATAGTTTCCCCGGACCAGTTTTACTAAATGCTTGTGTAGCATTTGTACCCCTTACGTGTAGTTGTTTAAATTATACCATTATTTATAACCTTAAAACGGTTTGAATTGAATATTATTTCAATGCATTTTATGTGTTTCAAAATCTTGCCTGAATTTTGATACAAATTATAATTAATTTGTTTGAAGAGTTTGGTAGCCCATTTGATGTTCCTTCATTGACCTTGGCTTTCAAGTAAACACGCCACCTTAATAAACCAACTGTAGTCAGTTTTTTCTCAGAGAAGTGATGTAAGTATGTACAAGTCAATGATACACTACTTCCTATTTATAAGAGACCACAATAATTGTTATAGGAAGTTAATAGGTTTTATAAAATTCATGAATATTAATTTTTAGATCCGTGTACATGTGTCATAGTTCGAATTGCCATGTTTCAGCTGGGAGGTATTGTCAAGCCCAATGACGGTCTGTGCCATCTGAGCAATGATGGTACATACACTCACTCTACTCTACAGGACTATCCATCTATATCTCAGGTGTGTAATTTGTTGCTCTCTTAATCTTACTTTTTGTTACTTCTAAGGTAAATTTGATTTATAACTACTTCCAAAAGTAACCAGCACTGTGCTACATATTCAGACAAAATGTTATTGTCAATCATCCCAAAGAATATAACTACTAATAAAATGTCATCACTTCCTGCAAATTAATGAATTTGTTTTAAGTTGCTTCGTGAATGATTTCATTACACAACACAACATTTATCATATCGATGTGGTTGAGTTATCGGTTTATTTCTTTAATTGAGGTGTTTGGGAAGACATTCCACTGAAGCATGTTACAATATTCAAATGTAATTTATTAGCAAAATAAGGTCTTTAAACCATTTTTAATAAGTATATGCACATTCTATCATAATGGACACCATCGGTTTGGCTAAAACTAGCTTGGATTAGATTTGTTTATCTGCAGGGATGGATAATAGAGATTGATGGCTTAAGTATTTACTGTTAACTTCTGTCCTTCATTTTGTCCTTATTGATGTAGTGATACTTATTGAGAAATCCCATATACACTTGTAAAATAGTAAATTTCAGCACAAAACATAAAAAATTGCTTAAGAAATTAATAATCATTGTGCCTTTTACCACAGAGAAGTAAGATACGCAGAGGAAACATGGTTATGGCACAACCGTGCGCTTTTAGTTCGGGAATGGTCTGGCGGAAACATACTAGTACCGAGCCAGGAAGAGCCCGAATGTCTATTGTTTGCAACAGCAGTTGTACCGCATGTGATCTTCCTACAGCGTGAGCCCTTTAGTACGTGATGCTGAGGGGGGAGAGGAGAGCGGAAGGAAACGACCAATAGAATTTATACTAGAAACAAGTGACTGGTGCTAGACACGGCTCAACTGTGCCATTGAATGTTTTCTCTGTATCTTACTTCTCTGTGCTTTTACTGAAGTAACTAATATATATATATATATATATACTGTATATTTGTTATTAAAATTACTCAGGAATGATAAGGGGATTATCAACATTGAAATTTTGTTTGACTTCACAACAGATAAACCTAAAAGTGAAGCAGAACGCCATCAACATTATCTTCGCAGTGACTCAGGAACAGTCAGGGGTGTACCACCGACTACATAAGCATATAGAGGGCAGCACTAGTGGTACTCTGAGTAATGACTCCAGCAACGTGGTGGAGCTGGTGCAGGAACAGTACGATGTGAGTACCGGTACTTACATCATAACATTAATCCTCATTTTAAATAGAAGGTTTGTGGCAGATTATTATATTGCATTATTTATAACTCGTAATGTAAAATACCGAATTTCCATTTACCTGGTTGCATTCCTACTAAAATATTCCCTTAAAATTGTCAGATTTATTTCCTATTTAAATAACATTAATTTTAATGAGTACTTAGGTTTGCTGCTACAGGGAAGGTATTGAGGTTTTTTTCAATGTTGATAGGTTAATATAAAATTAACAAAATTGCCAAATTTGATTAAAATATCCAGTGCTCTATTTGTGGTGGAATGCGGCGGAACGGAATTCCAGTACCTCTCTTTTGGATAGATAAAAATGCTGGCATAAATAGGTACAAATCACATAATAGGTTATAGTTCCGGCACCTCGTTTTTTACAATTCGAGCACTGAAAATATCTATACTATAATACAAGTAACGTTTGCGCACAATGATTTCAAAACAGGCTCCTATGATTTCCTCTGAATAGTTAGAAATATCTTAGTTTCAGGCTAAAAACAATATCCGTGCTAGCCACTGTTCTGGGAAAATTTGTTCCGACATTCTACATGAATCCTACATGAATGGGTTGAGTAGCCAGTGACCTTTTTATCATCCAAGTAAAAACAAAGTCACAAAAAAGTTACCCACCTAACTGCGAAAACAGTGAATGATCTGTGAATTTTGCAATTAATAAGGTTTCCCAGTTCTAATACCTCCAAACTTTTGAAACCGGTGATAGGCCTATCAAGAAATTGTCAATTCTCAATGTCTTTTGATTCAATATCAATTCCAAAATCCCCCACCATCACATTGACATTGTCAATTTTAAATGCACAATTTTTGCAGACTTCTGCTTTATAATCCCAAGATTTCAATCCCGAAATTACCAAAATTCTGTCAAAAAAGGAAATAAAAATCTCAAAATTTTCTGGTATTTAAAGTTGTTATTTCATATACTGTAATTTATAAGTGAAATAATAATATTTATTAAATTGGCCTAATTAATTTAATTGTACCCTTAAATTTAAAAACCATGGGGACCTATATGCAAACTGTACAAGTAAATAGTCAACATCACTGGATATTTAAAGTATACTCTAGAAACTCCCTTAGGTTAAACAACTTCTTATTCAAAATGTATTATTTTTCTCCAGAAAATCAAGTCATCAGTGGAGATGAAGGATACAGCGTCCAGCAATGTCAAGATGACGTACTACTCTCACTGTCTCAACTCAAATGGACCTCTCGTACAGACCAACAAATGTGACGGGCTGAAGGTATGAGCATAAACAACTACAGTATACACATTGGATACAGATTCAAAATTTTAATTCTTTATTAACTCATAACATCTTTTGTAGTAAAATACCCATGGATAGAAGTTTAGTTAATATTCGTTATGATAAAAATAATTGCATTTAACATTTTAAAATATTATAGAAACAAAAGTATAATAGTTCTTGCTTTTGAAAACGTTGTTACCTAAGCTTAAAACTACATGGAGAGACAAATCTGGTCTGTATCAGGAGATGATATTATCCCACTTAACTCCAAATGATTTGACTACAACAAAAGAATTGAGTAGGTAACTCTTCTTTTAATAAAATAAACTACCAAAATCATTGAGAAAGAATTCCTCGATGCTATAATAAGATTTATCCGATAATTATTTATCTACAAATTTAACATTTACAAATTTTTTCAAAGAATATTTGCTACTGTTTTTTATATTTTGTTAATAATTTTGATTGGGGAGCGAGCTGGTGTAGTGGTTAGAGCAAAGGCCTTCGGTTCCTGAGGTCCCGGGTTCAAATCCTGCCAAATCACTAATGGATTTTATCTAAGTGATAGTGCCGCAACCCCTAGGTCTAGCCTGAAATAATGTGAAAAACAATCGCAGGCTCGTGCCTAGCATCCTAGGACAAAAAAAAATATAATTTTGACTAGGCCTACCTTGTAATTTAGACTATTATTTAGAAAAGGTCTACAGTGTGGAAATCCAAATAGGTTTGAGTGGTGTGTGTAATAGTTGTGGTTAAATTTAAACTTTTCAAAGTTATCTTGATCATTGTAAAGGAACTTGAAAAATTCTATGATTCCATATTGGTTCTTTGATAATGATCTATAGCTTAAAACCTTAGCTACTATCATCCCCACTGATATTATGCTTAGAGAAGTTTTTTTCTGTTTTGGAATTGGGTCCCCAAAGAACAATACAGAAGGAGATATCCCACCTTTGAGAACTAATTTGAGCTAATTTCTTATTAAAAGAAAACATTTATGATATGTCTAGAACATGGAACCTCTGTTCTGGAGGCTCATATTTCAATCCGGTCAATCGCCGAAGGCTTGTATCTATTAAATGATGCCATAACCAGGGTGTTCGGACCACACCTATTTACAGAACTAAATGACAGGTCTCTCAAATGATAGCATTCTGTTTGTCTGGGCACTCCATCTACTCTACCAAAGAATTTCAGAGATCAATTGTAAATTAACCTCTCAAAAAGGGTGCTAGTATCTAAATTATATTTTCTGTAATTTTTGTACTTTGGTATGTACTTAAATGACTACGTAATGCAATATTTGCCACAACATACATGTTGTCACTGAGGTACTATGGTATTTATTTTACTATACTAGGCCCTATTTTTAATTTACGTAACGGTTCAATATTTTCCACCTGTAATTCTTTATCACTACCTACCTAGATTTTACCATTTTCCCCAGGTCGGAGACGAAATTAAATTTGAGGTGTTGGTGGAAGTAAAAGCTTGTCCGGAGGATCCGGCCAAGTGGAAGGAAACCTTTGAAATCTACCCGGTGGGAATCAACGAAAGTCTTACAGTGAACCTAGAAATGCTCTGCTCTTGTCCTTGTGAACGTCCTGGAAACCCGGTAAGCAATGTCCATTACTGGTTTATTTCATGGTTATTACTGGCCTTTTACAAGGTTTATTTTACAACTCATTTTGCATTTTCCAACATTTTTTGTAAAGAAACAATTCAAACTCCAGTGATGTTTCCAACTAATATGAATCTTGTAATGGTCTTGGATATCAACTGGACATGTAAAGTAAAACAAGTTACTGAAATCCTTCTTTATATTGTAGAACCTGCTCTATGTCAATTTAATTTAAATTAGTATCTTACATGTTTTATGGCATGTTCAGGGGTACAAGGAGCGAGCTGAGGAGTGTTCAGGAGTGGGTACCTACACCTGTGGTATCTGTGAATGTGACGCTTCTCACTTCGGCAGAACTTGCGAGTGTAGCAGTGATAACATCAAGGGCAGCGAACAGGTAACTGGCTCAGATACATTTCAATTACCAATAGATTGGATGAGATTCTAAGATTCTCAGAATCACGCTTTTATTTAACAAACTAAACAATCCTGTATATAATTATTTAAATTTAAAGGATTGAAAATGTGAATGTAACCATTCATTTGCCTCTTGCAAAATTTACTATTGGTACAAGTCTATTTTTTATGAGTGAAAATCATAACTACTACAATTAATATACAATACATCAAAGTTAGCTGCATCCTCCCATTGGTAGGCTTGCCTTATTTGAAACTTTTGAAGTCAGAGTTTTTTGTAAATAATGGTTTTTATGATACTTTTGTACATTTTAAAATTCAATATTTTGTAACTACAGAAAACACAGAGTTAGGATTTGTATGTATGATGGGACTGGAAATATGATTTAAATAGGCATACAATTAATTGAAGATATTTTTATGTTTTATTCTATTCTGAGCAATATATTGTCTAACAGGACTTGACTGCTGGATGCCGACCAGACAACACTACAATGGTGGACTGTTCAGGCAGAGGCTCCTGTATATGTGGCCAGTGCTACTGTGACTCTAGGCAGAATGAGGGAGAGGTCAGTTCAGCAGAAAGATCGGGCATTGGCTTCTTGTACTGAGCGATGATGCTGCCGAAGAGCTCATCAGATCCCAGTACAGGACATAAGAATGTCGATGACAAATCCAAAACTAAATTAAACTAAACAATTGAAACTCACTTCAGTACTGGCACCCTCATTCATGGATACTTAGTTTATTTTATTATAGATCTGTTCAACTCAATCTATAACAATCGTGTTCATGTTCATTTTAGTATTTTTTACCAACGTTAGGGGACATTTTTTTAAATTCCTTTTTTATTTTAATTATTTGTTTATTTTGTTATCTTGTCTGTGAAGTGGTGAGCGACAAAGACTCTCCCCACGTAGATTTACATTACGCAGATGTACAATCTTTGTGGGGATTTTTTGCCCTTGTACATTTGTTTTAAGCCACGATTGAAATCTCTAATTTGTAATTTTGGAAATAAATAAATAAATAAAGTTAACTGCTGGTTATAGGATAATTATTAGAGTATTTGATATTTAACAGCATTTCTGCGCTTGTAGAATGTGAAAGAAGTGTTTGAAATGCAGAGGCATTGGTTTAGGGTAAGGGAAGGTCCAGGTAATCGGTTTACGTTCAGAGAAAATCAGAGGATTGGTTTTGGGTCAGGTATAAGATCATCAAAAGCCAAGGGAAATGCCAAGGGTACAATAAGGTCAGAGAAATAGTTCTAGGGCTAGATAAAATCGTTGGTAAGAGAAAGTCAGGAATTGGTCTAGGGTCGTGGGAAAATGAAGGGATTGTTATCGGATCCGTGAAAGTCAGGAGAGTTGGTGTACAATCAGTGCAGGTTAGGAAAAGTCTAGGAAGTATTTGATACAATTTTCTTAAATTAAAAATTCGAGGAAGTAAATGAAAGAAAGAGAACACATTCTACTATTGAGTTGAATAAGTTATTGAGAAATACTAACAATTAAAACATTATAAGAAAAGTACACTATTCAAAATTGTTTTAATGGGGGTGTGCAATGCATCAAAAATGTATCAAAATTCAGATTCGATTTGATTCTATGCATAAAATCGCGATTCGATTCAGTGGCGGTAAAAAAACTATTTGATTCACTAATTAGTAAAATGTTTCTGCACTCATTCACTCTATGTTTCCTTTCAGAAAATCACTGGGCAATTCTGTGAGTGTGACAACTTCTCATGTGACAGACACAACGGAGTGTTGTGTTCAGGACCTGACCACGGCACTTGTGAGTGTGGCAAGTGTATATGTAACCCAGGCTGGACAGGCAGTGCGTGCGACTGTAGAGCCACCAATGACACTTGTATACCTCCAGGTAAGCGATAGTGTGTAAAACTGTTAGTTGAATCTCTATCCTATGATTGTTGGTGGATTTCTTCAAAGTATCCACTTCTTAGAAGCCAATAACACTGCACTTCGTTGACGTATGCATATTTTTATCAGTGGGAAAAAATAACTCTTGAAAATTTTTCCTTTTTAACAAACTCTTGATTGTACTGGTAAACTAACATCTTTTTAAATGAATTAACAAACCACTGCATCCAGTTATGTAATCATGAGTGGCCGATGGGGGCTTTTTCTGCATTTTATTTTTATTTTGTGTTATTACCATTGCTATTGTTGAGTTTTTTTGTGTAAGATAATGGTTCAAACATTTGACTTGTTACCAACGAACATCAACTTATTGTTACCTGCACCCTTTGTAGACCTGTTGTTTCTACCATTTTAAACTTTTCTCAACATGTAAAAAAATATTATCCCACACCTGAGCTTTGAAACATTGCTAATATTTAGGAAAAGCCCATATTTGAATACGTTAAAGAACTCTTTATGTAAATTAAATGTGTTGAATGTATTGTGATTATTTCTGGTTGTGAAGTTATTATGTATGCAGGTGGTGGAGAGATCTGCAGCGGCCACGGCACCTGTGAGTGTGGCGCCTGCAAGTGTAAGAGCGACCAGAACGGCCACTTCAGCGGACGCTACTGCGACAAGTGCCCAGTAAGCTCTATAAACTCATCTATCATAGAATACTTTTTAACGAAGTGTAGTTTTGTATTCTCTATAACTTTAAAAAGTCTTCAGCATTTTGTAAATTTAAATTAGTGGATAAGATGTTTAATGTTACAGGTTGGCCCAAGTTTATGAAGAGACAACTGTTGTGTTTTAATCTTCTGAAGACAAAACTCATTAGACCTATTGATTACAGATACAACACTCATTTGTTTTCCATATTGTTTTTTAATTAAATTTGATCAGTTGTGTGGCAAATCAAATTATGATTAAATTAAAATAAATCATTTTTACTGGTTAATAATGTGCAAAGTTTGCATGTAAATGCACAGGTGCTTTGTCATTATCTTATAATATTTATAATAGTGCTTTCTTAAAACTAAATAATAGTCTAAAAAGTATTTACAATAACCAACAAATTTTATCAAAGAAACATATTGCACAGTCTGAATGAAACGTTTAATAAAGATAGCTTTTTAAGCAGATTAAAAATAGTTACAATCAAAATGTAAAGTACAGTAAATGTAAATTGCCGGAATTTTCTATCACTTAACTTAGGTAATTCAAAAAGAGTTACTGGTCTTTTGATGCTAAAATTGTCCAAGCACCATTTTAAGAATAAATAGGTCATTTTGTTGGCCTGGCATCTTTGTGTAGAATTACAGCACAAATTACTTTTACACACAGGCTTAAAACACCTCTTGCTGAAATGTAGAATAAAATTGTCTTTCTGACAATGTAACACACACTTTGGAAATGTTACATGTTTTAAAACTTGCTTTTAATAAACACGCTTTATGACAGTAAATATATATTTATTTATGTTTTTGCAGACTTGCCCTGGGAGATGTGAGGAGTTCAAACACTGCGTCCAGTGTCAGGTGTACAAAACTGGGCCATTCACAGAAGAGGAATGTGCCAAGAATTGTACTTTTGTACCCAACGTCGTGGATGTTGTGGAAGGTATAAAATAATGTAACCTCTATACGTTTATTGTAATATAGGTGCCTGATGGAACTCAAGTTTATGCCTGATAAAGCCACTGATTTTATTTCTGTTTACCCATGCTATGAGAAATTGAACTGTTTTTTCTATGGTTATGCTCCAAACCCTAGTCTTGTCACTATTTAATGCAAACTTTTTGTTAGATAGCATTATTAATTAATTGGTAACCCAATGACAAATTGCATCTGGTCCGAGAATAAATCTAGCTTGGAATCGAACCATTAACCTTTAGAGGTTCAGAGTTCATACTCAAATTGAATACCAGTCTATGAATAATTTTCATCACTGGGTTTTAAACTTTGTCAAAAAATTATACAGACGAGTTGATGAGTAACATAACAACAATGTTGGCCAAGTGATACTATTACTGGTTATAAATTTGTGGTGTTGCCGGCAGATGATGGTTCATTACTAGTCGGTTAATACCTCAGTGAGACTACAGCTTCAAGTTTTACAAGCTTTATAGAAAATTAATTACGAGCAAAAGTCACTAAGTCCTAAGTTTTTGTTAAACAGAACTTGTAGACATCCTGAGTATATAAATATACTTAACATAAGTAAAGTGTACACGTTTGATCTTATATGATGCAAACATTTGAAGTTTTTGCTATGAGTTAACTTTGTTTAATTTTCAGACCGTGAAGACCTAGATGAAAATTACTGTACTTACTATGATGAAGACGACTGCCGCTTCGCTTATGTGTACTCCTACGATGAGAAGGGGAAGGAGATAATCACGGCACAGAAAGAGAGGGAATGTCCTCCACAAGTTTATGTCCTAGGTGAGTTCATCAGTGAATAGGTGGATGACATGTCCAAGCTTCATAATAGAGATTTTAAAACTAATATTACTTCAATCATGAAAGGGTTAAAACAGGTAAGAGTGTAAAGGGTTGATGCCAAGAATTTTTAAAATTAAACCACTCTCCAAATTAAAGCCTTGCCTTAGGAGGTGAGACTGGCTTATGTGAGTTGGTGGCTCAATTGGAAACGTCACTGACTTCTGACCCAAGGCGGCGATGTTGTGGGTTCAGATCCTGGTCACTGCTGCTACTCCTTGCTTTGCTGGATACAATCCACGCACATGTCTTTAGCCTATGTGGACGGGCAAATGCAAGATTAATAGAGGCCGCCAACCACTTTTTTTTTGTAAAAAGAAAAGAAAAATATGGCAACTAAGAAAATGATTGCTACCGATAGTTCTCATAATCAAAGGATTTATCAAACCTGAATTTAATAAGTATAATATTAGTTTTGTTGGAAACTTGCCTTTTTGCCAACTTCTTAGTTAAATTTGAATTATTTTTTAAGCCAACACTGATGAATAATTTTTTAAGTTGGTTGATAGTAGATTTAAATGTTAATTTCATTTTTGAATACTTTTGTACTTGAAACCCATCTGACCATTGTAATTTTGAAAAATAAATAACTGTTCGTTCACAAGAATGTTAAGTTACGCAAAATGTGTTCAGTTTAAACATTTAACAGATAAGAGATGACTAAGACAAAATTCAAAGCATATGACCATGACTTTTTAAAATCTGGCAAACTAATTTTAATATGTACTAAAAATCTAAACAAACGTGGAGTAGGTAAAACTTCAAGGGATAAGAGAGCTAAATTAATTGATAACCATTTAGTAGCTCATTGAATAG
Source organism: Macrosteles quadrilineatus (assembly GCF_028750875.1). NCBI lineage: Eukaryota > Metazoa > Arthropoda > Insecta > Hemiptera > Cicadellidae > Macrosteles > Macrosteles quadrilineatus. Next base: position 24,080,933 of record NW_026542602.1, read on the forward strand.
TTTTTCAACTTAATTACATTGGAAGCATGTGTATCACTTTAACCATAGATAAAACATATTCCCTTAGTAGATTTCTCATCCTTATGGAACAGCTGAAGACAATTTTATTGTTAGTTCTGTATGGTGTACTGTAGAGGTCGTGTTTTGTTTACAATTTTTTCTTGTTATTTAAGTAATTTAAAACCTCGTTTAACCAAATAATACAAATTAATCATAGGCTAAACAATAACTCGTCCCCTAGTTATATAACCAACAGGAAAGCACAAATAAAGAAATTAACCCTAAAATAATAGAAACAAAATTTTGTCGACACTAGCGCCCAGTGTTACCGTACATGAACTAGACACGAAAAACGAGCTCCAAAATTTACAATGGGATGAGGAGTCTACTTGTGTTGATTAGTCTTTGCTTTAACTCTTTAAATTATTTTCAAAATTTTAGACACAAAAATTATATTTTTTTTTGAAAATGAGTATATTTTTACCAACAAAATAAATGTTGATTTCTAGAAACTATTACTAGATTACAGATTAACAGATTTATCAACATAACGTGCAAGTTCCCTTAAAATTGTTTCTCAATTCCAATAGATTTCTAACACAATCCTATTAATTAACCTGGAGAAGAAAGTTGTTAACGAGCTAGCAGATTGCCTTAGGACATTTTTAATGACTTCACCAAGGAAACTGAAAGATGTGCGAGGTTCATTTCTTTTGTTGGTATTTGAATTTGATATTATGTTAGATGTCTATTACCAATGTAATATTTATTGTTATATTTCCACTTAAAAGTGTTAGTGAATCAATTTCCTGGTGTGGGCTTTTTTTGCTTACCTATATCTGTAACTTTCTGTGATTTGCCATTTCCACCCCTCTCAATTTGTTAACTTGTAACTTCTTCACATATATTTGTGAAATAAAAAAAATATTTCTTTTTAGGGTTTTGCATTGCCAATGGGAATTTTATTTTTATACAAACAGTCTCAACCTTTTTTGTTATACTACCTATCTATATAATAATGACCTTTTGGTAGAGATAGCATAATTTATTGCTATGACATTTACAAAGTTATATTTTTTTTATTTTGAAAAGGGAGAGAGTAAAGCTAACTTACCTGAGACAAATCTATTTCAGGGACTTAATATACAAATAGAAAAAAAAACACAAAACATAACCCTGATATGTCGTCCTAGTACAGGAATTTCTTCAGAGAGTATATTAAATATGAAAAAAGATTTTTGTCTTAAATCATCAGTATTGTTTCATTAGATTTTATCTTTCCTCTATTTTCTCGGGTAAGCTCTTTGAACTCTTATCCCTTTTCAAAATAATTCCTAATCAACTTGGCTTGCGTTTAAAACTCATTATCTTTTTTATTGAATGTAACATATTAAACACAACTTTCTTGTTTATATTATTAAAAGAAGATCGAAACTCTGGATAGGAGAGTAATTCTAGGATTTCCTCTTGATAAACATTAAACGCTTGCGGTAAAGTACTGCTCTGTTTTCTGTTAAGCATGCCTGTTTGTAGCAATGCAGCCTCATAATCAGTGTTGTCACTTGCAGGTATTGTACTGGGAGTGATCGGGGCAATAGTGTTGATTGGATTGGCACTACTGCTGCTGTGGAAGTTGGTTACCACCATTCATGACCGGAGGGAGTTCGCCAAGTTTGAAAAAGAGAGGTCCATGGCAAAATGGGATACGGTAAGTTAAATCAAAATATTGTTTTAGTTTTTATTATTAATTGTTTATGACATATTTATTTTCTGGTGGCAATCAGCAGTTGCCATTCAAATTAGTGCTGAGTGTGGTATGACTATAGCCCCATACGTCAAATTCGACAATTTCTTTATTTTTAATGAGATGATTGTTATAAAACTTAAATTTAAGAAGCTTTTAAGACTAATAAACATGGACATGGATTTGAAGAAAGTAAAAAGAAAACTATTAGATGGGTCTAGTGGAAAAATTCCTAACAAAAAAATATATTTTCAAAATGAGATGACCCATGGGACTTAAAAAGCCGTAATCAAAATAAACTATGAACCAACTATTAGGCCTAACTGTTTAAAAGTTATTTTTTATGAAGCGCCGACACTTTTATCATAACGTTTTGTGCCAATACAAATTTTGTTATTGCTAATTTATTCAAGCAATTTAATCGGACATAATAATTTACCGCAACTTTGCAGGGTGAGAATCCAATCTACAAGCAAGCCACTTCGACCTTCAAGAACCCCACTTACGCTGGAAAGTGATCTCCTAGTGCCATTGCTTCTAAGTAACCTGTGTTCATCTTAAATTAGAACATATAGTAGAACACACCTTCTGTCAATTGATTTTGTGGAACATTTTTTCATCTCCTTTAAACATGTGACAAGTTTCTACATTGTTTTCTATGTCATAAAAAGTAGGGGAAATAATTTGTTGACTGATTCTGTAGCTTTAAAAGTTCACCAACGTAAAATTCCTGGAGTTTAAGAAATGTTTCATAAAATTATTTTACATCCATTTGATCCACGGAGGTGTAGATGTCTAGTTTCTCTTTCTTAGATAACATAGTGAGTAGAACACTTTTCACTCCTTATGTGAGAAACATGTGTGAAACAAAATATGCACATTTCGTAGTTACTTGGTAAAACTACCAATTTAGGCCTATCTCCTATAAAAAGTTAAGCATTATAAATTACAATTTCACATTTTATTACTAAATACAATTTTTTATTTTAACAGCAAAGTTAAGATTTTGTACAGTTGCGAAAAATTGTATTTAGAATGTCCAGCACAGTAAAAAAATGTTAAACATTAGTAACAACTGGAGAATAAATTGCAAATGTGCTATGCATCCTAATGATGTTTCAGTAATTATAAGTCAATTCATTTGTACATAACACTGTAACATATTTTTAAGCATAGTTAATTAATTGTTATTATTATTAATTTAGATGTATTTATTTAAGATTATGTTAAGATATGTAACAGACTTGCTATTTATAAAGGCTTTGTTAAAGCCTGCCTCAGTCATTTTAGTGTTAGATGTACATAATGGCCTTTAATAACCTTTACGCCTGCTTTTAGAGATTTTTATGTCATTATTCATGTTGCTTTTGATGTGAGATTTTATTTATTCTCTTTGTATTATTGCAAATGTTAATGTACTTATAGTTTTTTACTTAAATGAACTAACTTTACAATTGTGTTAACTAGTTTGCTATGAAGCAGAAAGGAAAGATTTGAGCTTCCCACAGAAATAATTCAGTAAAGTGTCTTCCACAAGTACAAGCAAACATTTTGTAGACTTAATAAAACAGCCTTTAAATGCCTTAAGGATTGCCTTCCAACAATTTTAGAAATGTACTTTTGGACCCGGATTTAATATTTCATATGTATACTTAAAATAGCCTTTGTTTTTCTCTTTATGTATTAAAAGGTTATTATTTTTATACAAATGACATAACAGACTTTTATTTTGCCTAGAAAAAAACTTAATTATTTTTTATATGCTTTTTTGGGATTTTATATTTTTAAAGATTAAGAACGTTTTAAGGAGTTTTATTTTATATAGCCCACTTATTTTGTTGATAAACTAAACAGATAATTTATATATTGATTTTATGCAAAGTCTGGCTGGATAATAAATTTCTCCTATTGCTGGTTTCTAATGTAAATTTTTCCTGTTGTTTTTAGTTTGGTTGTATTAATCTAATAACAAAAATGAAAATAAACATGAATAAATATTGTGTTTTACATTATTTGCCCTTTTAAAATAATTTTATATACTTACTTCAATAAGGGTTTTCCATGTTACATCCCTTTTCCAACCTTCCTATTAAACAGATTTTTACGATTTAGAAGTAATTTTGGAGCTTATGATCTAGCGTAACTTCAAATCCTAATGAAAAAGGTAATTTGTAAAAACATTAAACACATATACATTTTTACAAGGACATACCGGTAAATGAAAACAACTTAGGAGTTGGGATGTTAAGAAGATCATATGGCCATGTATCTAAGTTGTTTTCATTTATGTCCTTGTAAATATTTTTATATGTGTTCAATGTACAAATGATACCAAATCGACAATATCTCAAATATGAGATGGAGAACAAAAAGGTTTAGCTTGCCTATGAGGCAAAGGAGAAAGGACTGACGAACGGACCTAGGTCTCAACTCAACTTAAAAATAAATTGGATCGGATCGTAAGGTAAGCCTTAGATTTAACTATGTTCAATAACAATCCAGAGGCTATATATCTCTAAATTTATTTATTTCATACCAAGTTATTTATTATTTATACTATACTATCTGCAGTACTATCCTGATAATTATACCAATATTTGTGAATTACAAGGCAAAAAAGTGGTTTGCAGTGGCGTACTATCATAATTGGGGGTGTCCTTTTTACACACCTACAGGGTGAGGCACGGAAGACAAGATTTCCATCCATCCGAGCTGAAAAGATAAGATCAAGAGTGACTCTCCCTTGAAGTTAGGCACATTGTTTACTCGATAAAGAGAATGGAGATTTGCCAAGTCTGTCAGTCTTCTAAAGGAGCTATAATTATATCAGCAGTCCAGTCCCCATGCGGCAGGTTGAAGTCACCAAAGGAGGAGATGAGTGAAAATTTAAAAACGTACGTTTTCATGTCCCTGGCCTTTTACTTCGTAGATACTGGATTTGTAGTTTATTATTATGTGTTTAAATATTTTTTGGGACGGGGGCATCATGTTACACACATTTATTTGGTTTTAAATAGGTTCTAGGTATTTTTTTCGTATTTTTAAAGTCTCGAAATTCACGACCATGACGTGTCCCTAGGGTACATTTTCCAACTTTCACGCTGTTTTTAGACTAATTATTCATGCCAAAATATATAAAGCCATATTTTTATGTCATCAATGGTTATTAAACTTACAAAAAAGGAGCATATTATAATTTTATTGTCATTAAAAACTGACTACCATGACAAAATAAGTCTGTCCCTCGATTTGGCGTCACGACCATTTGGGAAAAATTTTCAACTTTGGAGCACGACAGTGGCAAGCCTGGCGTCAATGGAGTCAGTTGGTTTTAGAGACTAGTTCGGGGTGTACGTCATGATTGTAGTGCCGGTCGTTTCGAGTTGAAAGGAGGAATTACAAGATTAATAAAGGAAAGATTGTGTTTTTTGTAATTTTGGTGTGTCCATGACCGTACGTAATCATTCGATGAAGTGGACATGGTGTTAATTTTTGTTTATAAGATATTTCAATTGCTAGATTAACCTAGAAGTCCACTTTGTATCCTCGAACATGAGGTGCAGGGCTACCGCCAGAACAGAGCCAAATAACACGTAATATCACGACCAAAGTTTCACGACCATCGCGGGTTTTTTCACGACCAATCCAGCCTTATGG